>NW_025316787.1:312767-625535 GCF_910594005.1 Cervus elaphus
TGCCTCCAAAGGAGTCGATGCCTTACTCCTCGTGAAACTTGATAGGAATCCCAGGATTCCTGTGGCACGTGGGAAGGGACACTTGGTCTCCCGCCTGAGCTGGAGAGGCGTCCCAATTGCCCTGCCAAGCCTCGAGGAGAATCCCGAGTTGTCCCTCCCAACTAGGAAGGAGTCCCGACGTCGCTGAACAAACACGTGTGTGGAAGGGCCATCCCCGTCGGAACTCGAGAATATACCCCAGGTTCCCGCCGCAACTCGAGAAAAACCATGTACTTCCACTCGCCACAAGATGACACCCGATTCTCCTGCACTGCGTGCAGAGCAATTCCGTGTTGCACATCACACATGAAAGGAGCCTTGACTTCCTTGATGGCACTCCAGATAAACCCCAAGAACACTGTTTCAAGGCTAGAGGGATCCTGAGGTCACTGCAGCAACACGAAAGAGCTCCGTGGACAAAACATCAACTCGAGATGAGAGGGTAGTCCCCGGCTTCGACTCCAGACGAATACCACCTTACCGCAAGCACATCAAGAGGAGGCTTCTCTCAGCTCTAGGTATGTGAGAGGGACCCTGAGTTTGCGGCCTCAAGTGGAATGGACACCGCGATGCCCTGCCTCGAAATAAGGCCGGATATCCCTGCAGTGACTTGAATGCAGGCTCGTCTTGCATCTCCCAAGACAAAAGGATGTCTGAATCCCATGTGGAGACCACAGAGAAAGACCTAGTTCCCCACCTCATCGCGACCGGAGGCCTCACATCCTTTGAAAACTCCAGAGGTACGCGGAGATCAGTGCCTCCAAAGGAGACGATGCCTGTCTCCTGGTGAAACTTGATAGGAGTCCCAGGATTCCTGTGGCATGTGGAAAGGGACCCTTGGTCTCCCGCCTCAGCTGGAGAGCCGTCCCTATTTCCCTGCCAAGCCTCGAGGAGTATCCCGAGTTCTCCCTCGCAACTAGGCAGGAGTCCTGACGTCGCTGAACAAACACGCGAGTGGAAGGGCCATCCGCGTCGTAACTCGAGAATATAGCCCATGTTCCCGGCACAACTCGAGAAAAACCATGAGACTTCCCCCTCGCCTCGAGATGAGGCACGATTCCCCTGCACTGCGTGCAGAACAATTCCGTTTTGCACATCACACATGAAAGGAGCCTTGATTTCCTTGATGGCACTCCAGAGAAACCCCAAGAACACTGCTTCAAGGCTAGAGGGATCCTGAGGTCACTGTAGCAACACGAAAGAGCTCCGTGGAACAAGAATCAACTCCAGATGAGAGGTTAGTCCCTGGCTTCGACTCCAGAGGAATACCACCGTACCACAAGCACCTCAAGAGGAGGCGTCTCGCAGCTCTAGGTATGTGAGAGCGACCCTGAGTTTGCGGCCTCAAGTGGAACGGACACCGCGATGCCCTGACTCGAAATAAGTCCGGATATCCCTGCAGTGCCTTGAATGCAGGCTCGTCTTGCATCTCCCAAGACGAAAGGGTGTCTGAATGCCCTGTGGTGACCACAGAGAAAGACCTAGTTCCCCACCTCATCGCGACCGGAGGCCTCACATCATTTGAAAACTCCAGACGTACACGGAGATCAGTGCCTCCAAAGGAGACGATGCCTGACTCCTCGTGAAACTTGATAGGAGTCCCAGGATTCCTGTGGCACGTGGAAAGGGACCCTTCGTCTCCCGCCTCAGCTGGAGAAGCGTCCCAATTGCCCTGCCAAGCCTCGAGGTGAATCCCAAGTCGTCGCTCGCAACTAGGCAGGAGTCCTGACGTCGCTGAACAAACACGTGTGTGGAAGGGCCATGCCCATCTAAACTCGAGAATATACCCCAGGTTCCCGCCGCAACTCGAGAGAAACCATGAGACTTACCAGTCGCCGCGAGATGAGGCCCGATTCCCCTGCACTGCGTGCAGAGCAATTCCGTGTTGCACATCACACGTGAAAGGAGCCTTGATTTCCTTGATGGCACTCCAGAGAAACCCCAAGAACACTGTTTCAAGGCTAGAGGGATCCTCAGGTCACTGAATCAACATGAAAGAGCTCCGTGGACCAAGAATCAACTCGAGATGAGATGTTAGTCCCTGGCTTCGACTCCAGAGGAATACCACCTTACCACAAGCACGTCAAAGGAGGCTTCTCTCAGCTCTAGGTATGTGAGAGGGACCCTGAGTTTGTGGCATTAAGCGGAATGGACACCGCGATGCCCTGACTCGCAATAAGTCCGGATATCATTGCAGTGACTTCAATGCAGGCTCGTCTTGCATCTCCCAAGACGAAAGGATGTCTGAATCCCCTGTGGAGACCACAGAGAAAGACCTAGTTCCACACCTCATCGCGACAGGAGGCCTCATATCATTGGAAAACTCCAGACGTACACGGAGATCAGTGGCTCCAAAGGAGACGATGCCTGACTCCTCGTGAAACTTGATAGGAGTTCCAGGATTCCTGTGGCACGTGGAAAGGGACCCTTGGTCTCCCCACTCAGCTGGAGAGGCTTCCCAATTGTCCTGCCAAGCCTCGAGGAGAATCCCGAGTTGTCCCTCGCAACTAGGCAGGAGTCCTGACGTCGCTGAACAAAAACGTGTGTGGAAGGGCCATCCCCGTCGTAACTCGAGAATATACCCCAGGTTCCCGCCGCAACTCGAGAAAAACCATGAGACTTCCCCCTCGCCGAGAGATGAGGCCCGATTCCCCTGCACTGCGTGCAGAGCAATTCCGTGTTACACATCACACATGAAAGGAGCCTTGATTTCCTTGATGGCACTCCAGAGAAACCCCAAGAACACTGTTTCAAGGCTAGAGGGATCCTGAGGTCACTGGAGCAACACCAAAGAGCTCCGTGGACCAAAAATCAACTGGAGATGAGAGGTTAGTCCCTGGCTTCGACTCCAGAGGAATACCAACTTACCACAAGCACCTCAAGAGGAGGCTTCTCTCAGCTCTAGGTTTGTGAGAGGGACCCTGAGTTTGCGGCCTCAAGTGGAATGGACACCGCGATGCCCTGACTCGAAATAAGTCCGGATATACCTGCAGTGACGTGAATGCAGGCTCGTCTTGCATCTCCCAAGACGGAAGGATGTCTGAATCCCCTGTGGAGACCACAGAGAAAGACCTAGTTCCCCACCTCATCGCGACCGGAGGCCTCACATCCTTTGAAAATTCCAGAGATACGTGGAGATCAGTGCCTGCAAAGGAGACGATGCCTGACTCCTCGTGAAACTTGATAGGAGTCCCAGGATTCCTGTGGCATGTGGAAAGGGACCCTTGGTCTCCCGCCTCAGCTGGAGAGGCGTCCCAATTGCCCTGCCAAGCCTCGAGGAGAATCCCGAGTTGTCCCTTGCAACTAGGCAGGAGTCCTGACATCGCTGAACAAACACGTGTGGGGAAGGGCCATCCCCATCGTAACTCGAGAATATAACCCAGGTTGCCGTCGCAACTCGAGAAAAACAATGAGACTTCCCCCTCGCCGAAAGATGAGGCCCGATTCCCCTGCAAGGTGTGCAGAGCAATTCCGTGTTGCACATCACACATGAAAGGAGCCTTGATTTCCTTGATGCCACTCCAGAGAAACCCCAAGAACACTGTTTCAAGGCTAGAGGGATCCTGAGGTCACTGTAGTAACACGAAAGAGCTCCGTGGACCAGAAATCAACTCGAGAAGAGAGGTTAGTCCCTGGCTTCGACTCCAGAGGAATACCACCTTACCGCAAGCCCCTCAAGAGGAGGCTTCTCTCAGCTCTAGATATGTGAGAGGGACCCTGATTTTACGGTCTCAAGTGGAATGCACACCACGATACCCTGACTCGAAATAAGGCCGGATATCCCTTCAGTGACTTGAATGCAGGCTCGTCTTGCATCTCCCAAGACGAAAGCATGTCTGAATCCCCTGTGGAGAACACAGCGAAAGACCTAGTTCCCCACGTCATCATGATCTGAGGCCTCACATCCTTTGAAAACTCCAGAGGTACGCGGAGATCAGTGCCTGCAAAGGAGACGATGCCTGACTCCTCGTGAATCTTGATAGGAGTCCCAGGATTCCTGTGGCACGTTGAAAGGGACCCGTGGTCTCACGCCTCAGCTGGAGAGGCGCCCCAATTGCCTACCAAGCCTCGTGGAGAATACCGAGATGTCCCTCGCAAATAGGAAGGAGTCCTGTCGTCGCTGAACAAACACGAGTGTGGAAGGGCCAACCCCGTCGTAACTCGAGAATATAACCCAGGTTGCCGCCGCAACTCGAGAAAAACAATGAGACTTCCCCCTCGCCGAGAGATGAGGCCCGATTCCCCTGCAAGGTGTGCAGAGCAATTCCGTGTTGCACGTCACACATGAAAGGAGACTTGATTTCCTTAATGCCACTCCAGAGAAACCCCAAGAACACTGTTTCAAGGCTAGAGCGATCCTGAGGTCACTGTAGCAACACTAAAGAGCTCCGTGGACCAAAAATCAACTCGAGAAGAGAGGTTAGTCCGTGGCTTCGACTCCAGAGGAATACCACCTTACCACAAGCACCTCAAGAGGAGGCTTCTCTCAGCTCTAGGTATGTGAGAGGGACCCTGAGATTGCGGCCTCAAGTGGAATGGACACCGCGATGCCCTGACTCGAAATAAGGCCAGATATCCCTGCAGTGACTTGATTGCAGGCTGGTCTTGCATCTCCCAAGACGAAAGAATGTCTGAATGCCCTGTGCAGACCACAGAGAAAGACCTAGTTCCCCCCCTCATCGCGACCGGAGGCCTCACATCCTTTGAAAACTCCAGAGGTACGCGGAGATCAGTGCTTCCAAAGGAGACGATGCCTGACTCCTCGTGAAACTTGATAGGAGACCCAGGATTCCTGTGGCACGTGCAAAGGGACCCTTGGTCTCCCGCCTCAGCTGGAGAGGCGTCCCAATTGCCTACCAAGCTTCAAGGAGAATCCCGAGTTGTCCCTTGCAACTAGGCAGGAGTCCTGACGTCGCTGAACAAACACGTGTGTGGAAGGGCCATCCCCGTCGTAACTCGAGAATATACCCCAGGTTGCCACCGCAACTCGAGAAAAACCATGAGACTTACCCCTCCCCGGAGATGAGGTCCGATTCCCATGCACTGCATGCACAGCAATTCCGTGTTGCACATCACACATGAAAGGAGCCTTGATTTCCTTGATGGCACTCCAGAGAAACCCCAAGAACACTGTTTTAAGGCTAGAGGAATCCTGAGGTCACTGGAGCAACACGAAAGAGCTCCGTGGACCAAGAATCAACTCGAGATGAGAGGTTAGTCCCTGGCTTCGACTCCAGAGGAATACCACCTTACCACAAGCACCTCAAGAGGAGGGTTCTCTCAGCTCTAGGTAAGTGAGAGGCACCCTGAGTTTGCGGCCTCAAGTGGAATGCACACCGCGATGCCCTGACTCGAAATAAGTCCGGATATACCCACAGTGACGTGAATGCAGGCATGTCTTGCATCTCCCAAGACGGAAGGATGTCTGAATCCCCTGTGGAGACCACAGAGAAAGAACAAGTTACCCACCTCATTGCGACCGGAGGCCTCACATCCTTTGAAAACTCCAGAGGTACGCGGAGATCAGTGCCTCCAAATGAGACGATGCCTGACTCCTCGTGAAACTTGATAGGAGTCCCAGGAATCCTGTGGCACGTGGAAAGGGAACCTCGGTCTCCCGCCTCAGCTGGACAGGCGTCCCAATTGCCCTGCCAAGCCTCAAGGAGAATCCCGAGTTGTCCCTCGCAACTGGGCAGGAGTCCTGACGTCGCTGAACAAACACGTGTGTGGAAGGGCCATCCCCGTCGTAACTCGAGAATATACCCCAGGTTCCCGCCGCAACTCGAGAAAAACCATGAGACTTCCCCCTCACCGCGAGATGAGGCCCGATTCCCCTTCACTGCGTGCAGAGCAATTCCGTGTTGCACATCACACATGAAAGGAGCCTTGATTTCCTTGATGGCACTCCAGAGAAACCCCAAGAACACTGTTTCAAGGCTAGAGGGATCCTGAGGTCACTGTAGCAACACGAAAGAGCTGCGTGGACCAAAAATCAACTCGAGATGAGAGGTTAGTCCCTGGCTTCGACTCCAGAGGAATACCACCTTACCGCAAGTACCTCAAGAGGAGGCTTCTCAGAGCTCTAGGTATGTGAGAAGGACCCTGAGTTTGCGGTCTCAAGTGGAATGCATACCACGATGCCCTGACTCGGAATAAGGCCGGATATCCCTTCAGTGACTTGAATGCAGGCTCGTCTTGCATCTCCCAAGACGAAAGGATGTCTGAATCCCCTGTGGAGAACACAGAGAAAGACCTAGTTCCCCACGTCATCATGATCGGAGGCCTCACATCGTTTGAAAACTCCAGAGGTACGCGGAGATCAGTGCCTCCAAAGGAGACGATGCCTGACTCCTCGTGAAACTTGATAGGAGTCCCAGGATTCCTGTGGCACGTTGAAAGGGACCCGTGGTCTCACGCCTCAGCTGGAGAGGCGTCCCAATTGCCTACCAAGCCTCGAGGAGAATCCCGAGATGTCCCTCGCAAATAGGAAGGAGTCCTGTCGTCGCTGAACAAACACGTGTGTGGAAGGGCCATCCCCGTCGGAATTCGAGAATATACCCCAGGTTCCCGCCGCAACTCGAGAAAAACCATGAGACTTCCCCCTCGCTGCGAGATGAGGCCCGATTCCCCTGCACTGCGTGCAGAGCAATTCCGTGTTGCACATCACACATGAAAGGAGCCTTGATTTCCTTGATGGCACTCCAGAGAAACCCCAAGAACACTGTTTCAAGGCTAGAGGTTTCCTGAGGTCACTGTAGCAACACGAAAGAGCTCCGTGGACCAAGAATCAACTCGAGATGAGAGGTTAGTCCCTGGATTCGACTCCAGAGGAATACCACCTTACCACAAGCACCTCAAGAGGAGGCTTCTCTCAGCTCTAGGTATGTGAGAAGGACCCTGAGTTTGCGGCCTCAAGTGGAATGGACACCGCGGTGCCCTGACTCAAAATAAGGCAGGATATCCCTGCAGTGACTTGAATGCAGGCTCGTCTTGCATCTCCCAAGATGAGAGGATGTCTGAATCCCCTGTGGAGACCACAGAGAAAGACCTAGTTGCCCACCTCATCGCGACCGGAGGCCTCACATCCTTTGGAAACTCCAGAGGAACGCGGAGATCAGTGCCTCCAAAGGAGACGATGCCTGACTCCTTGTGAAACTTGATAAGAGTCCCAGGATTCCTGTGGCACGTGGAAAGGGACCCTTGGTCTCCCGCTGCAGCTGGAGAGGCGTCCCAATTGTCCTGCCAAGCCTCGAGGAGAATCCCGAATTGTCCCTCGCAACTAGGCAGGAGTCCTGACGTCGCTGAACAAACATGTGTGTGGAAGGGCCATCCCCGTCGTAACTCGAGAATATACCCCAGGTTCCCGCCGCAACTCGAGAGAAACCATGAGACTTCCCCTTCGCCGCGAGATGAGGCCGGATTCCCCTGCACTGCGTGCAGAGCAATTCCGTGTTGCACATCACACGTGAAAGAAGCCTTGATTTCCTTGATGGCACTCCAGAGAAACCCCAAGAACACTGTTTCAAGGCTAGAGGGATCCTGAGGTCACTGGAGCAACACAAAAGAGCTCTGTGGACAAAGAATCAACTCGAGATGAGAGGTTAGTCCCTGGCTTTCACTCCAGAGGAATACCACCTTATCACAAGCACCTCAAGAGGAGGCTTCTCTCAGCTCTAGGTATGTGAGAGGGACCCTGAGTTTGCGGCCTCAAGTGGAATGGACACCGCGATGCCCTTACTCGAAATAAGGCCGGATATCCCTGCAGTGACTTGAATGCAGGCTCGTCTTGCATCTCCCAAGACGAAAGGATGTCTGAATCCCCTGTGGAGACCACAGAGAAAGACGTAGTTCCACACCTCATCGCGACCGGAGGCCTCACATCCTTTGAAAACTCCAGAGGTACGCGGAGATCAGTGCCTCCAAAGGAGACGATGCCTGACTCCTCGTGAAACTTGATACGAGTCCCAGGATTCCTGTGGCACGTGGAAAGGGACACTTGGTCTCCCGCCTCAGCTGGAGAGGCGTCCCAATTGCCCTGCCAAGCCTTGAGGAGAATCCCGAGTTGTCCCTCGCAACTAGGCAGGAGTCCTGACGTCGCTGAACAAACACGTGTGTGGAAGGGCCATCCCCGTCGTAACTCGAGAATATACCCCAGGTTCCCGCCGCAACTCGAGAAAATCCATGAGACTTACCCCTCGCCGCGAGATGAGTCCCGATTCCCCTGCACTGCATGCAGAGCAATTCCGTGTTGCACATCAAACAGGAAAGGAGCCTTGATTTCCTTGATGGCACTCCAGAGAAACCCCAAGAACACTGTTTCAAGGCTAGAGGGATCCTGAGGTCAATGTAGCAACACGAAAGAGCTCCGTGGACCAAGAATCAACTCGAGATGAGAGGTTAGTCCCTGGATTCGACTCCAGAGGAATACCACCTTACCACAAGCACCTCAAGAGGAGGCTTCTGTCAGCTCTAGGTATGTGAGAGGCACCCTAAGTTTGCGGCCTCAAGTGGAATGTACACCGCGATGCCCTGACTCGAAATAAGACCGGATATCCCTGCAGTGACTTGAATGCAGGCTCGTCTTGCATCTCCCAAGACGAAAGGATGTCTGAATCCCCTGTGGAGAACACAGAGAAAGACCTAGTTCCCCACGTCATCATGATCGGAGGCCTCACATCCTTTGAAAACTCCAGAGGTACGCGGAGATCAGTGCCTCCAAAGGAGACGATGCCTGACTCCTCGTGAAACTTGATAGGAGTCCCAGGATTCCTGTGGCACGTTGAAAGGGACCCGTGGTCTCCCGCCTCTGCTGGAGAGGCGTCCCAATTGCCTACCAAGCCTCGAGGAGAATCCCGAGATGTCCCTCGCAAATGGGAAGGAGTCCTGTCGTCGCTGAACAAACACGTGTGTGGAAGGGCCAACCCCGTCGTAACTCGAGAATATAACCCAGGTTGCCGCCACAACTCGAGAAAAACCATCAGACTTCCCCCTCGCCGCTGATGAGCCCCGATTCCCCTGCACTGCGTGCAGAGCAATTCCATGCTGCACATCACACATGAAAGGAGCCTTGATTTCCTTGATGGCACTCCAGAGAAACCCCAAGAACACTGTTTCAAGGCTAAGGGATCCTGAGGTCACTGTAGCAACACGAAAGAGCTCCGTGGACCAAAAATGAACTCGAGATGAGAGGTTAGTCCCTGGCTTCGACTCAGAGGAATACCACCTTACCACAAGCACCTCAAGAGGAGGCTTCTCTCAGCCCTAGGTATGTGAGAAGGACCCTGAGTTTGCGGACTCAAGTGGAATGGACACCGTGATACCCTGACTCAAAATAAGGCAGGATATCCCTGCAGTGACTTGAATGCAGGCTCATCTTGCATCTCCCAAGATGAAAGGATGTCTGAATCCCCTGTGGAGACCACAGAGAAAGACCTCGTTGTCCACCTCATCGCGACCGGAGGCCTCACATCCTTTTGAAACTCCAGAGGTACGCGGAGATCAGTGCCTCCAAAGGAGACGAAGCCTGACTTCTCGTGAAAATTGATAGGAGTCCCAGGATTCCTGTGGCACGTGGAAAGGGACCCTTGGTCTGCCGCCTCAGCTGGAGAGGCGTCCCAATTGCCCTGCCAAGTCTCGAGGAGAATCCCGAGTTGTTCCTCGCAACTAGGCAGGAGTCCTGTCGTCGCTAAACAAACACGTGTGTGGAAGGGCCATCCCCGTCGTAACTCGAGAATATACCCCAGGTTCCCGCCGCAACTCGAGAAAAACCATGAGACTTCGCCCTCGCTGCGAGATGAGGCCCGATTCCCCTGCACTTCGTGCAGAGCAATTCCGTGTTGCACATCACACATGAAAGGAGCCTTGATTTCCTTGATGGCACTCCAGAGAAACCCCAAGAACACTGTTTTAAGGCTAGAGGGATCCTGAGGTCACTGGAGCAACACGAAAGAGCTCCGTGGACCAAGAATCAACTCGAGATGAGAGGTTAGTCCCTGGCTTCGACTCCAGAGGAATACCACCTTACCACAAGCACCTCAAGAGGAGGGTTCTCTCAGCTCTAGGTATGTGAGAGGCACCCTGAGTTTGCGGCCTCAAGTGGAATGCACACCGCGATGCCCTGACTCGAAATAAGTCCGGATATACCCTCAGTGACGTGAATGCAGGCATGTCTTGCATCTCCCAAGACGGAAGGATGTCTGAATCCCCTGTGGAGACCACAGAGAAAGAACAAGTTACCCACCTCATTGCGACCGGAGGCCTCACATCCTTTGAAAACTCCAGAGGTACGCGGAGATCAGTGCCTCCAAAGGAGACGATGCCTGACTCCTCGTGAAACTTGATAGGAGTCCCAGGAATCCTGTGGCACGTGGAAAGGGACCCTCGGTCTCCCGCCTCAGCTGGACAGGCGTCCCAATTGCCCTGCCAAGCCTCAAGGAGAATCCCGAGTTGTCCCTCGCAACTGGGCAGGAGTCCTGACGTCGCTGAACAAACACGTGTGTGGAAGGGCCATCCCCGTCGTAACTCGAGAATATACCCCAGGTTCCCGCCGCAACTCGAGAAAAACCATGAGACTTCCCCCTCGCCGCGAGATGAGGCCCGATTCCCCTTCACTGCGTGCAGAGCAATTCCGTGTTGCACATCACACATGAAAGGAGCCTTGATTTCCTTGATGGCACTCCAGAGAAACCCCAAGAACACTGTTTCAAGGCTAGAGGGATCCTGAGGTCACTGTAGCAACACGAAAGAGCTCCGTGGACCAAAAATCAACTCGAGATGAGAGGTTAGTCCCTGGCTTCGACTCCAGAGGAATACCACCTTACCGCAAGCACCTCAAGAGGAGGCTTCTCAGAGCTCTAGGTATGTGAGAGGGACCCTGAGTTTGCGGCCTCAAGTGGAATGGACACCGCGATGCCCTTACTCGAAATAAGGCCGGATATCCCTGCAGTGACTTGAATGCAGGCTCGTCTTGCATCTCCCAAGACGAAAGGATGTCTGAATCCCCTGTGCAGACCACAGAGAAAGACGTAGTTCCCCACCTCATCGCGACCGGAGGCCTCACATCCTTTGAAAACTCCAGAGGTACGCGGAGATCAGTGCCTCCAAAGGAGACGATGCCTGACTCCTCGTGAAACTTGATACGAGTCCCAGGATTCCTGTGGCACGTGGAAAGGGACACTTGGTCTCCCGCCTCAGCTGGAGAGGCGTCCCAATTGCCCTGCCAAGCCTCGAGGAGAATCCCGAGTTGTCCCTCGCAACTAGGCAGGAGTCCTGACGTCGCTGAACAAACACGTGTGTGGAAGGGCCATCGCCGTCGTAACTCGAGAATATACCCCAGGTTCCCGCCGCAACTCGAGAAAATCCATGAGACTTACCCCTCGCCAGAGATGAGGTCCGATTCCCCTGCACTGCATGCAGAGCAATTCCGTGTTGCACATCAAACAGGAAAGGAGCCTTGATTTCCTTGATGGCACTCCAGAGAAACCCCAAGAACACTGTTTCAAGGCTAGAGGGATCCTGAGGTCAATGTAGTAACACGAAAGAGCTCCGTGGACCAAGAATCAACTCGAGATGAGAGGTTAGTCCCTGGATTCGACTCCAGAGGAATACCACCTTACCACAAGCACCTCAAGAGGAGGCTTCTGTCAGCTCTAGGTATGTGAGAGGCACCCTAAGTTTGCGGCCTCAAGTGGAATGTACACCGCGATGCCCTGACTCGAAATAAGACCGGATATCCCTGCAGTGACTTGAATGCAGGCTCGTCTTGCATATCCCAAGACGAAAGGATGTCTGAATCCCCTGTGGAGAACACAGAGAAAGACCTAGTTCCCCACGTCATCATGATCGGAGGCCTCACATCCTTTGAAAACTCCAGAGGTACGCGGAGATCAGTGCCTCCAAAGGAGACGATGCCTGACTCCTCGTGAAACTTGATAGGAGTCCCAGGATTCCTGTGGCACGTTGAAAGGGACCCGTGGTCTCCCGCCTCTGCTGGAGAGGCGTCCCAATTGCCTACCAAGCCTCGGGAGAATCCCGAGATGTCCCTCGCAAATGGGAAGGAGTCCTGTCGTCGCTGAACAAACACGTGTGTGGAAGGGCCAACCCCGTCGTAACTCGAGAATATAACCCAGGTTGCCGCCGCAACACGAGAAAAACCATCAGAGTTCCCCCTTGCCGCTGATGAGGCCCGATTCCCCTGCACTGCGTGCAGAGCAATTTCATGCTGCACATCACACATGAAAGGAGCCTTGATTTCCTTGATGGCACTCCAGAGAAACGCCAAGAACACTGTTTCAAGGCTAGAGGGATCCTGAGGTCACTGTAGCAACACGAAAGAGCTCCGTGGACCAAAAATGAACTCGAGATGAGAGGTTAGTCCCTGGCTTCGACTCAGAGGAATACCACCTTACCACAAGCACCTCAAGAGGAGGCTTCTCTCAGCTCTAGGTATGTGAGAAGGACCCTGAGTTTGCGGACTCAAGTGGAATGGACACCGTGATACCCTGACTCAAAATAAGGCAGGATATCCCTGCAGTGACTTGAATGCAGGCTCATCTTGCATCTCCCAAGATGAAAGGATGTCTGAATCCCCTGTGGAGACCACAGAGAAAGACCTCGTTGTCCACCTCATCGCGACCGGAGGCCTCACATTCTTTTGAAACTCCAGAGGTACGCGGAGATGAGTGCCTCCAAAGGAGACGAAGCCTGACTTCTTGTGAAAATTGATAGGAGTCCCAGGATTCCTGTGGCACGTGGAAAGGGACCCTTGGTCTGCCGCCTCAGCTGGAGAGGCGTCCCAATTGCCCTGCCAAGCCTCGAGGAGAATCCCGAGTTGTTCCTCGCAACTAGGCAGGAGTCCTGTCGTCGCTAAACAAACACGTGTGTGGAAGGGCCATCCCCATCGTAACTCGAGAATATAACCCAGGTTGCCGCCGCAACTCGAGAAAAACAATGAGACTTCCCCCTCGCCGAGAGATGAGGCCCAATTCCCCTGCACGGTGTGCAGAGCAATTCCGTGTTGCACATCACACATGAAAGGAGCCTTGATTTCCTTGATGCCACTCCAGAGAAACCCCAAGAACACTGTTTCAAGGCTAGAGGGATCCTGAGGTCACTGTAGCAACACGAAAGAGCTCCGTGGACCAAAATTCAACTCGAGATGAGAGGTTAGTCCCTGGCTTCGACTCCAGAGGAATACCACCTTACCACAAGCACCTCAAGAGGAGGGTTCTCTCAGCTCTAGGTATGTGAGAGGCACCCTGAGTTTGCGGCCTCAAGTGGAATGCACACCGCGATGCCCTGACTCGAAATAAGTCCGGATATACCCTCAGTGACTTGAATGCAGGCATGTCTTGCATCTCCCAAGACGGAAGGATGTCTGAATCCCCTGTGGAGACCACAGAGAAAGAACAAGTTACCCACCTAATTGCGACCGGAGGCCTCACATCCTTTGAAAACTCCAGAGGTACGCGGAGATCAGTGCCTCCAAAGGAGACGATGCCTGACTCCTCGTGAAACTTGATAGGAGTCCCAGGAATCCTGTGGCACGTGGAAAGGGACCCTCGGTCTCCCGCCTCAGCTGGACAGGCGTCCCAATTGCCCTGCCAAGCCTCAAGGAGAATCCCGAGTTGTCCCTCGCAACTGGGCAGGAGTCCTGACGTCGCTGAACAAACACGTGTGTGGAAGGGCCATCCCCGTCGTAACTCGAGAATATACCCCAGGTTCCCGCCGCAACTCGAGAAAAACCATGAGACTTCCCCCTCGCTGCGAGATGAGGCCCGATTCCCCTGCACTGCGTGCAGAGCAATTCCGTGTTGCACATCACACATGAAAGGAGCCTTGATTTCCTTGATGGCACTCCAGAGAAACCCCAAGAACACTGTTTAAAGGCTAGAGGTTTCCTGAGGTCACTGTAGCAACACGAAAGAGCTCCGTGGACCAAAAATCAACTGGAGATGAGAGGTTAGTCCCTGGCTTCGACTCCAGAGGAATACCACCTTACCACAAGCACCTCAAGAGGAGGCTTCTCTCAGCTCTAGGTATGTGAGAAGGACCCTGAGTTTGCGGCCTCAAGTGGAATGGACACCGCGGTGCCCTGACTCAAAATAAGGCAGGATATCCCTGCAGTGACTTGAATGCAGGCTCGTCTTGCATCTCCCAAGATGAGAGGATGTCTGAATCCCCTGTGGAGACCACAGAGAAAGACCTAGTTGCCCACCTCATCGCGACCGGAGGCCTCACATCCTTTGGAAACTCCAGAGGAACGCGGAGATCAGTGCCTCCAAAGGAGACGATGCCTGACTCCTCGTGAAACTTGATAAGAGTCCCAGGATTCCTGTGGCACGTGGAAAGGGACCCTTGGTCTCCCGCCTCAGCTGGAGAGGCGTCCCAATTGTCCTGCCAAGCCTCGAGGAGAATCCCGAATTGTCCCTCGCAACTAGGTAGGAGTCCTGACGTCGCTGAACAAACATGTGTGTGGAAGGGCCATCCCCGTCGTAACTCGAGAATATACCCCAGGTTCCCGCCGCAACTCGAGAGAAACCATGAGACTTCCCCCTCGCCGTGAGATGAGGCCCGATTCCCCTGCACTGCGTGCAGAGCAATTCCGTGTTGCACATCACACGTGAAAGGAGCCTTGATTTCCTTGATGGCACTCCAGAGAAACCCCAAGAACACTGTTTCAAGGCTAGAGGGATCCTGAGGTCACTGGAGCAACACAAAAGAGCTCTGTGGACAAAGAATCAACTCGAGATGAGAGGTTAGTCCCTGGCTTTCACTCCAGAGGAATACCACCTTATCACAAGCACCTCAAGAGGAGGCTTCTCTCAGCTCTAGGTATGTGAGAGGGACCCTGAGTTTGCGGCCTCAAGTGGAATGGACACCGCGATGCCCTGACTCGAAATAAGTTCGGATATCCCTGCAGTGACTTGAATGCAGGCTCGTCTTGCATCTCCCAAGACGAAAGGATGTCTGAATCCCCTGTGGAGACCACAGAGAAAGACGTAGTTCCCCACCTAATTGCGACCGGAGGCCTCACATCCTTTGAAAACTCCAGAGGTACGCGGAGATCAGTGCCTCCAAAGGAGACGATGCCTGACTCCTCGTGAAACTTGATAGGAGTCCCAGGAATCCTGTGGCACGTGGAAAGGGACCCTCGGTCTCCCGCCTCAGCTGGACAGGCGTCCCAATTGCCCTGCCAAGCCTCAAGGAGAATCCCCAGTTGTCCCTCGCAACTGGGCAGGAGTCCTGACGTCGCTGAACAAACACGTGTGTGGAAGCGCCATCCCCGTCGTAACTTGAGAATATACCCCAGGTTCCCGCCGCAACTCGAGAAAAACCATGAGACATCCCCCTCGCCGAGAGATGAGGCCCGATTCCCCTGCACTGCCTGCAGAGCAATTCCGTGTTGCACATCACACATGAAAGGAGCCTTGATTTCCCTGTTGAGACTCCAGAGAACCCCAAGAACACTGTTTCAAGGCTAGAGGATCCTGAGTTCACTGGAGCAACACAAAAGAGCTCTCTGCACCAAGAATCAACTCGAGATGAGAGGTTAGTCCCTGGCTTCGACTCCAGAGGAATACCACCTTACCACAAGCACCTCAACAGGAGGCTTTTCTCAGCTCTAGGTTTGTGAGAGGGAACCTGAGTTTGCGGCCTCAAGTGGAATGGACACCGCGATGCCCTGACTCTAACTAAGGTCGGATATCCCTTCAGTGACTTGAATGCAGGCTCGTCTTGCATCTCTCAAGATGAAAGGATTTCTGAATCCCCTGTGGAGACCACAGATAAAGACCTAGTTCCCCACCTCATCCGACCGGGGGCCTCACATATTTTGAAAACACCAGAGGTACACGGTGATCAGTGCCTCCAAAGGAGACGATGCCTGACTCCTCGTGAAACTTGATAGGAGTCCCAGGATTCCTGTGGCACGTGGAAAGGGACCCTTGATCTACCGCCTCAGCTGGAGAGGCGTCCCATTTGTACTGCCAAGCCTCGAGGATAATCCCGAGTTGTCCCACGCAACTAGGCAGGAGTCCTGACGTCGCTGAACAAACACGTGTGTGGAAGGGCCATCCCCATCTTAACTCCAGAATATACCCCAGGTTCCCGCCGAAACTCGAAAAAAACCATGAGACTTCCCCCTTGCTGCGAGATGAGTCCCGATTCCCCTGCACTACGTGCAGAGCAATTCCGTGTTTCACATCACACATGAAAGGAGCCTTGATTTCCTTGATGGCATTCCAGATAAACCCCAAGAACTCTGTTTCCAGTCTAGAGGGATCCTGAGGTCACTGTAGCAACACGAAAGAGCTCCGTG
Source organism: Cervus elaphus (assembly GCF_910594005.1). NCBI lineage: Eukaryota > Metazoa > Chordata > Mammalia > Artiodactyla > Cervidae > Cervus > Cervus elaphus. The sequence continues at coordinate 329,125 of NW_025316787.1, forward strand.
GACCAAAAATCAACTCGAGATGAGAGGTTAGTCCCTGGCTTCGACTCCAGAGGAATACCACCTTACCACAAGCACCTCAAGAGGAGGCTTCTCTCAGCTCTAGGTATGTGAGAGGGACCCTGAGTTTGCGGCCTCAAGTGGAATGGACACCGCGATGCCCTGACTTGAAATAAGTCCGGATATTCCTGCAGTGACTTGAATGCAGGCTCGTCTTGCATCTCCCAAGATGAAAGGATGTCTGAATCCCCTGTGGGGACCACAGAGAAAGACCTAGTTCCCCACCTCATTGCGACCGGAGGCCTCACATCCTTTGAAAACTCCAGAGGTACGCGGAGATCAGTGCCTCCAAAGGAGACGATGCCTGACTCCTCGTGAAACTTGATTGGAGTCCCAGGATTCCTGTGGTACGTGCAAAGGGACCCTTGGATTCCCGCCTCAGCTGGAGAGGCATCCCAATTGCCCTGCCAAGCCTCGAGGAGAATCCCGAGTTGTCCCTCGCAACTAGGCAGGAGTCCTGACGACGCTGAAGAAACATGTGTGTGGAAGGGCCATCCCCGTCGTAACTCGAGAATATACCCCAGGTTCCCGTCGCAACTCGAGAAAAACCATGAGACTTCCCCCTCACCATGAGATGAGGCCCGATTCCCCTGCACTGCGTGCAGAGCAATTCCCTGTTGCACATCACACATGAAAGGAGCCTTGATTTCCTTGATGGCACTCCAGAGAACCCCGAAGAACACTTTTTCAAGGCTAGAGGGATCCGGAGGTCACTGGAGCAACACGAAAGAGCTCCGTGGACCAAGAATGAACTCGAGTTGAGAGGTTAGTCCCTGGCTTCGACTCCAGAGGAATACCACCTTACCACAAGCACCTCAAGAGGAGGCTTCTCTCAGCTCTAGGTATATGAGAAGGACCCTGAGTTTGCGGCCTCAAGTGGAATGGACACCGCGATGCCCTGACTCGAAATAAGTCCGGATATACCTACAGTGAAGTGAATGCAGGCTCGTCTTGCATCTCCCAAGACGAAAGGATGTCTGAATCCCCTGTGGAGACCACAGAGAAAGACCTAGTTCCCCACTTCATCGCGACCGGAGGCCTCACATCCTTTGAAAACTACAGAGGTACGCAGGAGATCAGTGCCTCCAAAGGAGACGATGCCTGACTCCTCGTGAAACTTGATAGGAGTCCCAGGATTCCTGTGGCACGTGGAAAGGGACCCTTGGTCTCCCGCCTCAGCTGGAGAGGCGTCCCAATTGCCCTGCCAAGCCTCGAGGAGAATCCCGAGTTGTCCCACGCAACTAGGCATGAGTCCTGACGTCGCTGAACAAACACGTGTGTGGAAGCGCCATCCCCGTCGTAACTTGAGAATATACCCCAGGTTCCCGCCGCAACTCGAGAAAAACCATGAGACTTCCCCCTCGCCGCGGAATGAGGCCCAATTCCCATGCACTGCGTGCAGAGCAATTCCGTGTTGCACATCACACATGAAATTAACCTTGAAATCCTTGATGGCACTCCAGAGATACCCAAAGAACACTGTTTCAAGGATAGAGTGATCCTGAGGTCACTGGAGAAACACGAAAGAGCTCCGTGGACCAAGAATGAACTCGAGTTGAGAGGTTAGTCCCTGGCTTCGACTCCAGAGGAATACAACCTTACCACAAGCACCTCAAAGGAGGCTTCTCTCAGCTCTAGGTATGTGAGAGGGACCCTGAGTTTGCGGCCTTAAATGGAATGGACACCGCGATGCCCTGACTCGCAATAAGTCCGGATATCCCTGCAGTGACTTGAATGCAGGCTCGTCTTGCATCTCCCAAGACGAAAGGATGTCTGAATGCCCTCTGGAGTCCACAGAGAAAGAGCTAGTTCCCCACCTCATCGCTAGGGGAGGCCTCACATCATTTGAAAACTCCAGAGGTACGCGGAGATCAGTGCCTCCAAAGGAGACGATGCCTGACTCCTCGTGAAACTTGATAGGAGTCCCAGGATTCCTGTGGCACGTGGAAAGGGACCCTTGGTCTCCCGCCTCAGCTGGAGAGGCGTCCCAATTGCCCTGCCAAACCTTGAGGAGAATCCCGAGTTGTCCCTCGCAACTAGGCAGGAGTCCTGACGTCGCTGAAGAAACACGTGTGTGGAAGGGCCATCCCCGTCTTAACTCGAGAATATATCCTAGGTTCCCGCCGCAACTCGAGAAAAATCATGAGACTTACCCCTCGCCGGAGATGAGGTCCGATTCCCCTGCACTGCATGCAGAGCAATTCCGTGTTGCACATCACACATGAAAGGAGCCTTGATTTCCTTGATCGCACTCCAGAGAAACCCCAAGAACACTGTTTCAAGGCTAGAGGGATCCTGAGGTCACTGTAGTAACACGAAAGAGCTCTGTGGACCAAGAATCAACTCCAGATGAGAGGTTAGTCCCTGGCTTCGACTCCAGAGGAATACCACCTTACCACAAGCACCTCAAGAGGAGGGGTTTCTCAGCTCTAGGTATGTGAGAGGGACCCTGAGTATGCGGCCTCAAGTGGAATGGACACCGCGATGCCCTGACTCGAAATAAGTTCGGATATCCCTGCAGTGACTTCAATGCAGGCTCGTCTTGCATCTCCCAAGACGAAAGGATGTCTGAATCCCCTGTGGAGACCACAGAGAAAGACCTAATTCCCCACTTCATCGCGACCGGAGGACTCACATCCTTTGAAAACTCCAGAGGTATGCGGAAATCAGTGCCTCCAAAGGAGACGATGCCTGACTCCTCGTGAAAATTGATAGGAGTCCCAGGATTCCTGTGGCACGTGGAAAGGGACACTTGGTCTCCCGCCTCAGCTGGAGAGGCGTCCCAATTGCCCTGCCAAGCCTCGAGGAGAATCCCGAGTTGTCCCTCGCAACTAGGCAGGAGTCCTGACGTCGCTGAACAAACACGTGTGTGGAAGGGCCATCCCCGTCGTAACTCGAGACTATACCCCAGGTTCCCGCCGCAACTCGAGAAAAACCATGAGACTTCCCCCTCGCCGCGAGATGACGCCCGATTCCCCTGCACTGCGTGCAGAGCAGTTCCGTGTTGCACATCACACATGAAAGGAGCCTTGATTTCCTTGATGGCACTCCAGAGAAACCCCAAGAACACTGTTTAAAGGCTAGAGGGATCCTGAGGTTACTGGAGCAACACGAAAGAGCTCCGTGGACCAAGAATCAACTCGAGATGAGAGGTTAGTCCCTGGCTTCGACTCCAGAGGAATACCACCTTACCACAAGCACCTCAAGAGGAGGCTTCTCTCAGCTCTAGGTATGTGAGAGGGACCCTAAGTTTGCGGCCTCAAGTGGAATGGACACCGCGATGCGCTGACTCGAAATAAGGCCGGATATCCCTGCAGTGACTTGAATGCAGGCTCGTCTTGCATCTCCCAAGACGAAAGGATGTCTGAATCCCCTGTGGAGACCACAGAGAAAGACCTAGTTCCCCACCTCATCACGACCGGAGGTCTCACATCCTTTGAAAACTCCAGAGGAACGCGGAGATCAGTGTCTCCAAAGGAGACGATGCCTGACTCCTCGTGAAACTTGATATTGGTCCCAGGATTCCTGTGGCACGTGGAAAGGGACCCTTGCTCTCCCACCTCAGCTGGAGAGGCGTTCCAATTGCCCTGCCAAGCCTCGAGGAGAATCCCGAGTTGTCCCTTGCAACTAGGCAGGAGTACTGACGTCGCTGAACAAACACGTGTGTGGAAGGGCCATCCCCGTCTTAACTCGAGAATATACCCCAGGTTCCCGCCGCAACTCGAGAAAAACCATGAGACATCCCCCTCGCCGAGAGATGAGGCCCGATTCCCCTGCACTGCCTGCAGAGCAATTCCGTGTTGCACATCACACATGAAAGGAGCCTTGATTTCCCTGTTGAGACTCCAGAGAACCCCAAGAACACTGTTTCAAGGCTAGAGGATCCTGAGTTCACTGGAGCAACACAAAAGAGCTCTCTGCACCAAGAATCAACTCGAGATGAGAGGTTAGTCCCTGGCTTCGACTCCAGAGGAATACCACCTTACCACAAGCACCTCAACAGGAGGCTTTTCTCAGCTCTAGGTTTGTGAGAGGGAACCTGAGTTTGCGGCCTCAAGTGGAATGGACACCTCGATGCCCTGACTCTAACTAAGGTCGGATATCCCTTCAGTGACTTGAATGCAGGCTCGTCTTGCATCTCTCAAGATGAAAGGATTTCTGAATCCCCTGTGGAGACCACAGATAACGACCTAGTTCCCCACCTCATCCGACCGGGGGCCTCACATCCTTTGAAAACACCAGAGGTACACGGTGATCAGTGCCTCCAAAGGAGACGATGCCTGACTCCTCGTGAAACTTGATAGGAGTCCCAGGATTCCTGTGGCACGTGGAAAGGGACCCTTGATCTACCGCCTCAGCTGGAGAGGCGTCCCATTTGTACTGCCAAGCCTCGAGGATAATCCCGAGTTGTCCCACGCAACTAGGCAGGAGTCCTGACGTCGCTGAACAAACACGTGTGTGGAAGGGCCATCCCCATCTTAACTCCAGAATATACCCCAGGTTCCCGCCGAAACTCGAAAAAAACCATGAGACTCCCCCTTGCTGCGAGATGAGTCCCGATTCCCCTGCACTACGTGCAGAGCAATTCCGTGTTTCACATCACACATGAAAGGAGCCTTGATTTCCTTGATGGCATTCCAGATAAACCCCAAGAACTCTGTTTCCAGTCTAGAGGGATCCTGAGGTCACTGTAGCAACACGAAAGAGCTCCGTGGACCAAAAATCAACTCGAGATGAGAGGTTAGTCCCTGGCTTCGACTCCAGAGGAATACCACCTTACCACAAGCACCTCAAGAGGAGGCTTCTCTCAGCTCTAGGTATGTGAGAGGGACCCTGAGTTTGCGGCCTCAAGTGGAATGGACACCGCGATGCCCTGACTTGAAATAAGTCCGGATATTCCTGCAGTGACTTGAATGCAGGCTCGTCTTGCATCTCCCAAGATGAAAGGATGTCTGAATCCCCTGTGGGGACCACAGAGAAAGACCTAGTTCCCCACCTCATTTCGACCGGAGGCCTCACATCCTTTGAAAACTCCAGAGGTACGCGGAGATCAGTGCCTCCAAAGGAGACGATGCCTGACTCCTCGTGAAACTTGATTGGAGTCCCAGGATTCCTGTGGTACGTGCAAAGGGACCCTTGGATTCCCGCCTCAGCTGGAGAGGCATCCCAATTGCCCTGCCAAGCCTCGAGGACAATCCCGAGTTGTCCCTCGCAACTAGGCAGGAGTCCTGACGTCGCTGAAGAAACATGTGTGTGGAAGGGCCATCCCCGTCGTAACTCGAGAATATACCCCAGGTTCCCGTCGCAACTCGAGAAAAACCATGAGACTTCCCCCTCACCATGAGATGAGGCCCGATTCCCCTGCACTGCGTGCAGAGCAATTCCCTGTTGCACATCACACATGAAAGGAGCCTTGATTTTCTTGATGGCACTCCAGAGAACCCCGAAGAACACTGTTTCAAGGCTAGAGGGATCCGGAGGTCACTGGAGCAACACGAAAGAGCTCCGTGGACCAAGAATGAACTCGAGTTGAGAGGTTAGTCCCTGGCTTCGACTCCAGAGGAATACCACCTTACCACAAGCACCTCAAGAGGAGGCTTCTCTCAGCTCTAGGTATATGAGAAGGACCCTGAGTTTGCGGCCTCAAGTGGAATGGACACCGCGATGCCCTGACTCGAAATAAGTCCGGATATACCTACAGTGAAGTGAATGCAGGCTCGTCTTGCATCTCCCAAGACGAAAGGATGTCTGAATCCCCTGTGGAGACCACAGAGAAAGACCTAGTTCCCCACTTCATCGCGACCGGAGGCCTCACATCCTTTGAAAACTACAGAGGTACGCAGGAGATCAGTGCCTCCAAAGGAGACGATGCCTGACTCCTCGTGAAACTTGATAGGAGTCCCAGGATTCCTGTGGCACGTGGAAAGGGGCCCTTGGTCTCCCGCCTCACCTGGAGAGGCGTCCCAATTGCCCTGCCAAGCCTCGAGGAGAATCCCGAGTTGTCCCACGCAACTAGGCATGAGTCCTGACGTCGTTGAACAAACACGTGTGTGGAAGCTCCATCTCCGTCGTAACTTGAGAATATACCCCAGGTTCCCGCCGCAACTCGAGAAAAACCATGAGACTTCCCCCTCGCCACGGAATGAGGCCCAATTCCCATGCACTGCGTGCAGAGCAATTCCGTGTTGCACATCACACATGAAATTAACCTTGAAATCCTTGATGGCACTCCAGAGATACCCAAAGAACACTGTTTCAAGGATAGAGTGATCCTGAGGTCACTGGAGAAACACGAAAGAGCTCCGTGGACCAAGAATGAACTCGAGTTGAGAGGTTAGTCCCTGGCTTCGACTCCAGAGGAATACAACCTTACCACAAGCACCTCAAAGGAGGCTTCTCTCAGCTCTAGGTATGTGAGAGGGACCCTGAGTTTGCGGCCTCAAGTGGAATGGACACCGCGATGCCCTGACTCGAAATAAGTTCGGATATCCCTGCAGTGACTTGAATGCAGGCTCGTCTTGCATCTCCCAAGACGATAGGATGTCTGAATCCTCTGTGGAGACCACAGAGAAAGACGTAGTTCCCCACCTCATCGCAACAGGAGGCCTCACATCCTTTGAAAACTCCAGAGGTACGCGGAGATCAGTGCCTCCAAAGGAGACGATTCTGACTCCTCGTGAAACTTGATAGGAGTCCCAGGATTCCTGTGGCACGTGGAAAGGGACCCTTGGTCTCCCGCCTCAGCTGGAGAGGTATCCCAATAACCCTGCCAATCCTCGAGGAGAATCCCGAGTTGTCCCTCGCAATCAGTCAGGAGTCCTGACGTCGCTGAACAAACACGTGTGTGGAAGGGCCATCCCCGTCGTAACTCGAGAATATACCCCAGGTTCCCGCCGCAACTCGAGAAAAACCATGAGACTTCCCCCTCGCCACGAGATGAGGCCAGATTCCCCTGCACTGCGTGCAGAGCAATTCCCTGTTGCACATCACACATGAAAGGAGCCTTGATTTCCTTGATGCCACTCCAGAGAACCCCGAAGAACCCTGTTTCAAGGCTAGAGGGATCCGGAGGTCACTGTAGCAACACGAAAGAGCTCCGTGGACCAAGAATGAACTCGAGATGAGAGGTTAGTCCCTGGCTTCGACTCCAGAGGAATACCACCTTACCACAAGCACCTCAAGAGGAGGCTTCTCCCATCTCTAGTTATGTGAGAAGGACCCTGAGTTTGCGGCCTCAATGGAATGGATACCGCGATGCCCTGACTCGAAATAAGTCCGGATATACCTACAGTGACGTGAATGCAGGCTCGTCTTGCATCTCCCAAGACGAAAGGTTGTCTGAATCCCCTGTGGAGACCACAGAGAAAGACCTAGTTCCCCACCTCATAGCGACCGGAGGTCTCACATCCTTTGAAAACTCCAGAGGTACGCGGAAATCAGTGCCTCCAAAGGAGACGATGCCTGACTACTCGTGAAAATTGATAGGGGTCCCAGGATTCCTGTGGAACGTGGAAAGGGACTCTTGGTCTCCCGCCTCATCTGGAGAGGCGTCCCAATTGCCCTGCCAAGCCTTGAGGAGAATCCCAAGTCGTCGCTCGCAACTAGGCAGGAGTCCTGACGTCGCTGAACAAACACGTGTGTGGAAGGGCCATCCCCGTCGTAACTCGAGAATATACCCCAGGTTCCCGCCGCAACTCGAGAGAAACCATGAGACTTCCCCCTCGCCGCGAGATGAGGCCCGATTCCCCTGCACTGCGTGCAGAGCAATTCCGTGTTGCACATCACACCTGAAAGGAGCCTTGATTTCCTTGATGGCACTCCAGAGAAACCCCAAGAACACTGTTTCAAGGCTAGAGGGATCCTGAGGTCACTGAATCAACATGAAAGAGCTCCGTGGACCAAGAATCAACTCGAGATGAGAGGTTAGTCCCTGGCTTCGACTCCAGAGGAATACCACCTTACCACAAGCACCTCAAAGGAGGCTTCTCTCAGCTCTAGGTATGTGAGAGGGACCCTGAGTTTGCGGCCTTAAGTGGAATGGACACCGCGATGCCCTGACTCGCAATAAGTCCGGATATCATTGCAGTGACGTGAATGCAGGCTCGTCTTGCATCTCCCAAGAGGAAAGGATGTCTGAATCCCCTGTGAAGACCACAGAGAAAGACCTAGTTCCCCACCTCATCGTGACCGGAGGCCTCACATCCTTTGAAAACTCCAGAGGTATGCAGAGATCAGTGCCTCCAAAGGAGACGATGCCTGACTCCTCGTGAAACTTGATAGGAGTCCCAGGATTCCTGTGGCACGTGGAAAGGGGCCCTTGGTCTCCCGCCTCAGCTGGAGAGGCGTCCCAATTGCCCTGCCAAGCCTCGAGGAGAATCCCGAGCTGTCCCTCGCAACTAGGCAGGAATCCTGACGTTGCTGAACAAACACGTGTGTGGAAGGGCCATCCCCGTCGTAACTCGAGAATATACCCCAGGTTCCAGCCGTAACTCGAGAAAAACAATGAGACTTCCCCCTCGCCGAGAGATGAGGCCCGATTCCCCTGCACTGCGTGCAGAGCAATTCCATGTTGCACATCACACATGAAAGGAGCCTTGATTTCCTTGATGGCACTCCAGAGAAAACCCAAGAACACTGTTTCAAGGCTAGAGGGATCCTGACGTCACTGTAGCAACACGAAAGAGCTCCGTGGACCAAGAATCAACTCTAGATGAGAGGTTAGTCCCTGGCTTCGACTCCAGAGGAATAGCACCTTACCACAAGCACCTCAAGAGGAGGCTTCTCACAGCTCTAGGTATGTGAGAGGGACCCTGAGTTTGCGGCCTCAAGTGGAATGGACACCGCGATGCCCTGACTCGCAATAAGTCCAGATATCCCTGCAGTGACTTGAATGCAGGCTCGTCTTGCATCTCCCAAGACGAAAGAATGTCTGAGTCCCCTGTGGAGACCACAGAGAAAGACGTAGTTCCCCACCTCATCGCGACCGGAGGCCTCACATCCTTTGAAAACTCCAGAGGTACGCGGAGATCAGTGCCTCCAAAGGAGACGATGCCTGACTCCTCGTGAAACTTGATACGAGTCCCAGGATTCCTGTGGCACGTGGAAAGGGACACTTGGTCTCCCGCCTCAGCTGGAGAGGCGTCCCAATTGCCCTGCCAAGCCTTGAGGAGAATCCCGAGTTGTCCCTCGCAACTAGGCAGGAGTCCTGACGTCGCTGAAGAAACACGTGTGTCGAAGGGCCATCCCCGTCGTAACTCGAGAATATACCCCAGGTTCCCGCCGCAACTCGAGAAAATCCATGAGACTTACCCCTCGCCAGAGATGAGGTCCGATTCCCCTGCACTGCATGCAGAGCAATTCCGTGTTGCACATCAAACAGGAAAGGAGCCTTGATTTCCTTGATGGCACTCCAGAGAAACCCCAAGAACACTGTTTCAAGGCTAGAGGGATCCTGAGGTCAATGTAGCAACACGAAAGAGCTCCGTGGACCAAGAATCAACTCGAGATGAGAGGTTAGTCCCTGGATTCGACTCCAGAGGAATACCACCTTACCACAAGCACCTCAAGAGGAGGCTTCTGTCAGCTCTAGGTATGTGAGAGGCACCCTAAGTTTGCGGCCTCAAGTGGAATGTACACCGCGATGCCCTGACTCGAAATAAGACCGGATATCCCTGCAGTGACTTGAATGCAGGCTCGTCTTGCATCTCCCAAGACGAAAGGATGTCTGAATCCCCTGTGGAGACCACAGAGAAAGAACTAGTTCCCCACTTCATCACGACCAGAGGTCTCACATCCTTTGAAAACTCCAGAGGTACGCGGAGATCAGTGCCTCCAAAGGAGACGATGCCTGACTCCTCGTGAAACTTGATAGGAGTCCCAGGATTCCTGTGGCACGTGGAAAGGGACCCTTGGTCTCCCGCCTCAGCTGGAGAGGCGTCCCAATTGCCCTGCCAAGCCTCGAGGAGAATCCCGAGTTGTCCCTCACAACTAGGCAGGAGTCCTGACGTCGCTGAAGAAACACGTGAGTGGAAGGGCTTTCCCCGTCGTAACTCGAGAATATACCCCAGGTTCCCGCCGCAACTCGAGAAAAACCATGAGACTTCCCCCTCGCCGCGAGATGAGGCCCGATTCTCCTGCACTGCGTGCAGAGCAATTCCGTGTTGCACATCACACATGAAAAGAGCCTTGATATCCTTGATGGCACTCCAGAGAAACCCCAAGAACACTGTTTCAAGGCTAGAGGGATCCTGAGGTCACTGGAGCAACAAGAAAGAGCTCCGTGGACCAAGAATGAACTCGAGTTGAGAGGTTAGTCCCTGGCTTCGACTCCAGAGGAATATCACCTTACCACAAGCACCTCAAGAGGAGGCTTCTCTCAGCTCTAGGTATGTGAGAGGGACCCTGAGTTTGGGTCCTCAAGTGGAATGGACACCGTGATGCCCTGACTCGAAATAAGTCCGAATATACCCTCAGTGACGTGAATGCAGGCTTGTCTTGCATCTCCCAAGACGGAAGGATGTCTGAATCCCCTGTGGAGACCACAGAGAAAGACCTTGTTCCACACCTCATCGCGACCGGAGGCCTCACATCCTTTGAAAACTCCAGAGGTACGCGGAGATCAGTGCCTGCAAAGGAGAAGATGCCTGACTCCTCGTGAAACTTGATAGGAGTCCCAGGATTCCTGTGGCACGTGGAAAGGGACCCTTGGTCTCCCGCCTCAGCTGGAGAGGCGTCCCAATTGCCCTGCCAAGCCTCGAGGAGAATCCCGAGTTGTCCCTCGCAAATAGGTAGGAGTCCTGACGTCGCTGAAGAAACACGTGTGTGGAAGGGCCATCCCCGTCGTAACTCGAGACTATACCCCAGGTTCCCGCCGCAACTCGATAAAAACCATGAGACTTCCCGCTCGCCGCGAGATGAGGCCCGATTCTCCTGCACTGCGTGCAGCGCAATTCCGTGTTGCACATCACCCATGAAAGGAGCCTTGATTTCCTTGATGGCACTCCAGAGAAAACCCAAGAACACTGTTTCAAGGCTAGAGGGATCCTGAGGTCACTGGAGCAACACGAAAGAGCTCCGTGGACCAAGAATCAACTCGAGATGAGAGGTTAGTCCCTGGCTTCGACTCCAGAGGAATACCACCTTACCACAAGCACCTCAACAGGAGGCTTTTCTCAGCTCTAGGTTTGTGAGAGGGAACCTGAGTTTGCGGCCTCAAGTGGAATGGACACCTCGATGCCCTGACTCTAACTAAGGTCGGATATCCCTTCAGTGACTTGAATGCAGGCTCGTCTTGCATCTCTCAAGATGAAAGGATTTCTGAATCCCCTGTGGAGACCACAGATAACGACCTAGTTCCCCACCTCATCCGACCGGGGGCCTCACATCCTTTGAAAACACCAGAGGTACACGGTGATCAGTGCCTCCAAAGGAGACGATGCCTGACTCCTCGTGAAACTTGATAGGAGTCCCAGGATTCCTGTGGCACGTGGAAAGGGACCCTTGATCTACCGCCTCAGCTGGAGAGGCGTCCCATTTGTACTGCCAAGCCTCGAGGATAATCCCGAGTTGTCCCACGCAACTAGGCAGGAGTCCTGACGTCGCTGAACAAACACGTGTGTGGAAGGGCCATCCCCATCTTAACTCCAGAATATACCCCAGGTTCCCGCCGAAACTCGAAAAAAACCATGAGACTCCCCCTTGCTGCGAGATGAGTCCCGATTCCCCTGCACTACGTGCAGAGCAATTCCGTGTTTCACATCACACATGAAAGGAGCCTTGATTTCCTTGATGGCATTCCAGATAAACCCCAAGAACTCTGTTTCCAGTCTAGAGGGATCCTGAGGTCACTGTAGCAACACGAAAGAGCTCCGTGGACCAAAAATCAACTCGAGATGAGAGGTTAGTCCCTGGCTTCGACTCCAGAGGAATACCACCTTACCACAAGCACCTCAAGAGGAGGCTTCTCTCAGCTCTAGGTATGTGAGAGGGACCCTGAGTTTGCGGCCTCAAGTGGAATGGACACCGCGATGCCCTGACTTGAAATAAGTCCGGATATTCCTGCAGTGACTTGAATGCAGGCTCGTCTTGCATCTCCCAAGATGAAAGGATGTCTGAATCCCCTGTGGGGACCACAGAGAAAGACCTAGTTCCCCACCTCATTGCGACCGGAGGCCTCACATCCTTTGAAAACTCCAGAGGTACGCGGAGATCAGTGCCTCCAAAGGAGACGATGCCTGACTCCTCGTGAAACTTGATTGGAGTCCCAGGATTCCTGTGGTACGTGCAAAGGGACCCTTGGATTCCCGCCTCAGCTGGAGAGGCATCCCAATTGCCCTGCCAAGCCTCGAGGACAATCCCGAGTTGTCCCTCGCAACTAGGCAGGAGTCCTGACGTCGCTGAAGAAACATGTGTGTGGAAGGGCCATCCCCGTCGTAACTCGAGAATATACCCCAGGTTCCCGTCGCAACTCGAGAAAAACCATGAGACTTCCCCCTCACCATGAGATGAGGCCCGATTCCCCTGCACTGCGTGCAGAGCAATTCCCTGTTGCACATCACACATGAAAGGAGCCTTGATTTTCTTGATGGCACTCCAGAGAACCCCGAAGAACAGTGTTTCAAGGCTAGAGGGATCCGGAGGTCACTGGAGCAACACGAAAGAGCTCCGTGGACCAAGAATGAACTCGAGTTGAGAGGTTAGTCCCTGGCTTCGACTCCAGAGGAATACCACCTTACCACAAGCACCTCAAGAGGAGGCTTCTCTCAGCTCTAGGTATATGAGAAGGACCCTGAGTTTGCGGCCTCAAGTGGAATGGACACCGCGATGCCCTGACTCGAAATAAGTCCGGATATACCTACAGTGAAGTGAATGCAGGCTCGTCTTGCATCTCCCAAGACGAAAGGATGTCTGAATCCCCTGTGGAGACCACAGAGAAAGACCTAGTTCCCCACTTCATCGCGACCGGAGGCCTCACATCCTTTGAAAACTACAGAGGTACGCAGGAGATCAGTGCCTCCAAAGGAGACGATGCCTGACTCCTCGTGAAACTTGATAGGAGTCCCAGGATTCCTGTGGCACGTGGAAAGGGGCCCTTGGTCTCCCGCCTCACCTGGAGAGGCGTCCCAATTGCCCTGCCAAGCCTCGAGGAGAATCCCGAGTTGTCCCACGCAACTAGGCATGAGTCCTGACGTCGTTGAACAAACACGTGTGTGGAAGCGCCATCTCCGTCGTAACTTGAGAATATACCCCAGGTTCCCGCCGCAACTCGAGAAAAACCATGAGACTTCCCCCTCGCCGCGGAATGAGGCCCAATTCCCATGCACTGCGTGCAGAGCAATTCCGTGTTGCACATCACACATGAAATTAACCTTGAAATCCTTGATGGCACTCCAGAGATACCCAAAGAACACTGTTTCAAGGATAGAGTGATCCTGAGGTCACTGGAGAAACACGAAAGAGCTCCGTGGACCAAGAATGAACTCGAGTTGAGAGGTTAGTCCCTGGCTTCGACTCCAGAGGAATACAACCTTACCACAAGCACCTCAAAGGAGGCTTCTCTCAGCTCTAGGTATGTGAGAGGGACCCTGAGTTTGCGGCCTCAAGTGGAATGGACACCGCGATGCCCTGACTCGAAATAAGTTCGGATATCCCTGCAGTGACTTGAATGCAGGCTCGTCTTGCATCTCCCAAGACGATAGGATGTCTGAATCCTCTGTGGAGACCACAGAGAAAGACGTAGTTCCCCACCTCATCGCAACAGGAGGCCTCACATCCTTTGAAAACTCCAGAGGTACGCGGAGATCAGTGCCTCCAAAGGAGACGATTCTGACTCCTCGTGAAACTTGATAGGAGTCCCAGGATTCCTGTGGCACGTGGAAAGGGACCCTTGGTCTCCCGCCTCAGCTGGAGAGGTATCCCAATAACCCTGCCAATCCTCGAGGAGAATCCCGAGTTGTCCCTCGCAATCAGTCAGGAGTCCTGACGTCGCTGAACAAACACGTGTGTGGAAGGGCCATCCCCGTCGTAACTCGAGAATATACCCCAGGTTCCCGCCGCAACTCGAGAAAAACCATGAGACTTCCCCCTCGCCACGAGATGAGGCCAGATTCCCCTGCACTGCGTGCAGAGCAATTCCCTGTTGCACATCACACATGAAAGGAGCCTTGATTTCCTTGATGCCACTCCAGAGAACCCCGAAGAACCCTGTTTCAAGGCTAGAGGGATCCGGAGGTCACTGTAGCAACACGAAAGAGCTCCGTGGACCAAGAATGAACTCGAGATGAGAGGTTAGTCCCTGGCTTCGACTCCAGAGGAATACCACCTTACCACAAGCACCTCAAGAGGAGGCTTCTCCCATCTCTAGTTATGTGAGAAGGACCCTGAGTTTGCGGCCTCAATGGAATGGATACCGCGATGCCCTGACTCGAAATAAGTCCGGATATACCTACAGTGACGTGAATGCAGGCTCGTCTTGCATCTCCCAAGACGAAAGGTTGTCTGAATCCCCTGTGGAGACCACAGAGAAAGACCTAGTTCCCCACCTCATAGCGACCGGAGGTCTCACATCCTTTGAAAACTCCAGAGGTACGCGGAAATCAGTGCCTCCAAAGGAGACGATGCCTGACTACTCGTGAAAATTGATAGGGGTCCCAGGATTCCTGTGGAACGTGGAAAGGGACTCTTGGTCTCCCGCCTCATCTGGAGAGGCGTCCCAATTGCCCTGCCAAGCCTTGAGGAGAATCCCAAGTCGTCGCTCGCAACTAGGCAGGAGTCCTGACGTCGCTGAACAAACACGTGTGTGGAAGGGCCATCCCCGTCGTAACTCGAGAATATACCCCAGGTTCCCGCCGCAACTCGAGAGAAACCATGAGACTTCCCCCTCGCCGCGAGATGAGGCCCGATTCCCCTGCACTGCGTGCAGAGCAATTCCGTGTTGCACATCACACCTGAAAGGAGCCTTGATTTCCTTGATGGCACTCCAGAGAAACCCCAAGAACACTGTTTCAAGGCTAGAGGGATCCTGAGGTCACTGAATCAACATGAAAGAGCTCCGTGGACCAAGAATCAACTCGAGATGAGAGGTTAGTCCCTGGCTTCGACTCCAGAGGAATACCACCTTACCACAAGCACCTCAAAGGAGGCTTCTCTCAGCTCTAGGTATGTGAGAGGGACCCTGAGTTTGCGGCCTTAAGTGGAATGGACACCGCGATGCCCTGACTCGCAATAAGTCCGGATATCATTGCAGTGACGTGAATGCAGGCTCGTCTTGCATCTCCCAAGATGAAAGGATGTCTGAATCCCCTGTGAAGACCACAGAGAAAGACCTAGTTCCCCACCTCATCGTGACCGGAGGCCTCACATCCTTTGAAAACTCCAGAGGTATGCAGAGATCAGTGCCTCCAAAGGAGACGATGCCTGACTCCTCGTGAAACTTGATAGGAGTCCCAGGATTCCTGTGGCACGTGGAAAGGGGCCCTTGGTCTCCCGCCTCAGCTGGAGAGGCGTCCCAATTGCCCTGCCAAGCCTCGAGGAGAATCCCGAGCTGTCCCTCGCAACTAGGCAGGAATCCTGACGTTGCTGAACAAACACGTGTGTGGAAGGGCCATCCCCGTCGTAACTCGAGAATATACCCCAGGTTCCAGCCGTAACTCGAGAAAAACAATGAGACTTCCCCCTCGCCGAGAGATGAGGCCCGATTCCCCTGCACTGCGTGCAGAGCAATTCCATGTTGCACATCACACATGAAAGGAGCCTTGATTTCCTTGATGGCACTCCAGAGAAAACCCAAGAACACTGTTTCAAGGCTAGAGGGATCCTGACGTCACTGTAGCAACACGAAAGAGCTCCGTGGACCAAGAATCAACTCTAGATGAGAGGTTAGTCCCTGGCTTCGACTCCAGAGGAATAGCACCTTACCACAAGCACCTCAAGAGGAGGCTTCTCACAGCTCTAGGTATGTGAGAGGGACCCTGAGTTTGCGGCCTCAAGTGGAATGGACACCGCGATGCCCTGACTCGCAATAAGTCCAGATATCCCTGCAGTGACTTGAATGCAGGCTCGTCTTGCATCTCCCAAGACGAAAGAATGTCTGAGTCCCCTGTGGAGACCACAGAGAAAGACGTAGTTCCCCACCTCATCGCGACCGGAGGCCTCACATCCTTTGAAAACTCCAGAGGTACGCGGAGATCAGTGCCTCCAAAGGAGACGATGCCTGACTCCTCGTGAAACTTGATACGAGTCCCAGGATTCCTGTGGCACGTGGAAAGGGACACTTGGTCTCCCGCCTCAGCTGGAGAGGCGTCCCAATTGCCCTGCCAAGCCTTGAGGAGAATCCCGAGTTGTCCCTCGCAACTAGGCAGGAGTCCTGACGTCGCTGAAGAAACACGTGTGTCGAAGGGCCATCCCCGTCGTAACTCGAGAATATACCCCAGGTTCCCGCCGCAACTCGAGAAAATCCATGAGACTTACCCCTCGCCAGAGATGAGGTCCGATTCCCCTGCACTGCATGCAGAGCAATTCCGTGTTGCACATCAAACAGGAAAGGAGCCTTGATTTCCTTGATGGCACTCCAGAGAAACCCCAAGAACACTGTTTCAAGGCTAGAGGGATCCTGAGGTCAATGTAGCAACACGAAAGAGCTCCGTGGACCAAGAATCAACTCGAGATGAGAGGTTAGTCCCTGGATTCGACTCCAGAGGAATACCACCTTACCACAAGCACCTCAAGAGGAGGCTTCTGTCAGCTCTAGGTATGTGAGAGGCACCCTAAGTTTGCGGCCTCAAGTGGAATGTACACCGCGATGCCCTGACTCGAAATAAGACCGGATATCCCTGCAGTGACTTGAATGCAGGCTCGTCTTGCATCTCCCAAGAAGAAAGGATGTCTGAATCCCCTGTGGAGACCACAGAGAAAGAACTAGTTCCCCACTTCATCACGACCAGAGGTCTCACATCCTTTGAAAACTCCAGAGGTACGCGGAGATCAGTGCCTCCAAAGGAGACGATGCCTGACTCCTCGTGAAACTTGATAGGAGTCCCAGGATTCCTGTGGCACGTGGAAAGGGACCCTTGGTCTCCCGCCTCAGCTGGAGAGGCGTCCCAATTGCCCTGCCAAGCCTCGAGGAGAATCCCGAGTTGTCCCTCACAACTAGGCAGGAGTCCTGACGTCGCTGAAGAAACACGTGAGTGGAAGGGCTTTCCCCGTCGTAACTCGAGAATATACCCCAGGTTCCCGCCGCAACTCGAGAAAAACCATGAGACTTCCCCCTCGCCGCGAGATGAGGCCCGATTCTCCTGCACTGCGTGCAGAGCAATTCCGTGTTGCACATCACACATGAAAAGAGCCTTGATATCCTTGATCGCACTCCAGAGAAACCCCAAGAACACTGTTTCAAGGCTAGAGGGATCCTGAGGTCACTGGAGCAACAAGAAAGAGCTCCGTGGACCAAGAATGAACTCGAGTTGAGAGGTTAGTCCCTGGCTTCGACTCCAGAGGAATATCACCTTACCACAAGCACCTCAAGAGGAGGCTTCTCTCAGCTCTAGGTATGTGAGAGGGACCCTGAGTTTGGGTCCTCAAGTGGAATGGACACCGTGATGCCCTGACTCGAAATAAGTCCGAATATACCCTCAGTGACGTGAATGCAGGCTTGTCTTGCATCTCCCAAGACGGAAGGATGTCTGAATCCCCTGTGGAGACCACAGAGAAAGACCTTGTTCCACACCTCATCGCGACCGGAGGCCTCACATCCTTTGAAAACTCCAGAGGTACGCGGAGATCAGTGCCTGCAAAGGAGAAGATGCCTGACTCCTCGTGAAACTTGATAGGAGTCCCAGGATTCCTGTGGCACGTGGAAAGGGACCCTTGGTCTCCCGCCTCAGCTGGAGAGGCGTCCCAATTGCCCTGCCAAGCCTCGAGGAGAATCCCGAGTTGTCCCTCGCAAATAGGTAGGAGTCCTGACGTCGCTGAAGAAACACGTGTGTGGAAGGGCCATCCCCGTCGTAACTCGAGACTATACCCCAGGTTCCCGCCGCAACTCGATAAAAACCATGAGACTTCCCGCTCGCCGCGAGATGAGGCCCGATTCTCCTGCACTGCGTGCAGCGCAATTCCGTGTTGCACATCACCCATGAAAGGAGCCTTGATTTCCTTGATGGCACTCCAGAGAAAACCCAAGAACACTGTTTCAAGGCTAGAGGGATCCTGAGGTCACTGGAGCAACACGAAAGAGCTCCGTGGACCAAGAATCAACTCGAGATGAGAGGTTAGTCCCTGGCTTCGACTCCAGAGGAATACAACCTTACCACAAGCACCTAAAAGGAGGCTTCTCTCAGCTCTAGGTATGTGAGAGGGACCCTGAGTTTGCGGCCTTAAGTGGAATGGACACCGCGATGCCCTGACTCGCAATAAGTCCGGATATCCCTGCAGTGACTTGAATGCAGGCTCGTCTTGCATCTCCCAAGACGAAAGGATGTATGAATGCCCTCTGGAGTCCACAGAGAAAGAGCTAGTTCCCCACCTCATCGCGAGGGGAGGCCTCACATCATTTGAAAACTCCAGAGGTACGCGGAGATCAGTGCCTCCAAAGGAGACGATGCCTGACTCCTCGTGAAACTTGATAGGAGTCCCAGGATTCCTGTGGCACGTGGAAAGGGACCCTTGGTCTCCCGCCTCAGCTGGAGAGGCGTCCCAATTGCCCTGCCAAGCCTCGAGGAGAATCCCGAGTTGTCCCTCGCAACTAGGCAGGAGTCCTGACGTCGCTGAAGAAACACGTGTGTGGAAGCGCCATCCCCGTCGGAACTCGAGAATATACCCTAGGTTCCCGCCGCAACTCGAGAAAAATCATGAGACTTACCCCTCGCCGGAGATGAGGTCCGATTCCCCTGCACTGCATGCAGAGCAATTCCGTGTTGCACATCACACATGAAAGGAGCCTTGATTTCCTTGATCGCACTCCAGAGAAACCCCAAGAACACTGTTTCAAGGCTAGAGGGATCCTGAGGTCACTGTAGTAACACGAAAGAGCTCTGTGGACCAAGAATCAACTCCAGATGAGAGGTTAGTCCCTGGCTTCGACTCCAGAGGAATATCACCTTACCACAAGCACCTCAAGAGGAGGCTTCTCTCAGCTCTAGGTATGTGAGAGGGACCCTGAGTTTGGGTCCTCAAGTGGAATGGACACCGTGATGCCCTGACTCGAAATAAGTCCGAATATACCCTCAGTGACGTGAATGCAGGCTTGTCTTGCATCTCCCAAGACGGAAGGATGTCTGAATCCCCTGTGGAGACCACAGAGAAAGATCTTGTTCCCCACCTCATCGCGACCGGAGGCCTCACATCCTTTGAAAACTCCAGAGGTACGCGGAGATCAGTGCCTGCAAAGGAGAAGATGCCTGACTCCTCGTGAAACTTGATAGGAGTCCCAGGATTCCTTTGGCACGTGGAAAGGGACCCTTGGTCTCCCGCCTCAGCTGGAGAGGCGTCCCAATTGCCCTGCCAAGCCTCGAGGAGAATCCCGAGTTGTCCCTCGCAACTAGGCAGGAGTCCTGACGTCGCTGAAGAAACACGTGTGTGGAAGGGCCATCCCCGTCGTAACTCGAGACTATACCCCAGGTTCCCGCCGCAACTCGAGAAAAACCATGAGACTTCCCGCTCGCCGCGAGATGAGGCCCGATTCTCCTGCACTGCGTGCAGCGCAATTCCGTGTTGCACATCACCCATGAAAGGAGCCTTGATTTCCTTGATGGCACTCCAGAGAAACCCCAAGAACACTGTTTCAAGGCTAGAGGGATCCTGAGGTCACTGGAGCAACACGAAAGAGCTCCGTGGACCAAGAATGAACTCGAGTTGAGAGGTTAGTCCCTGGCTTCGACTCCAGAGGAATATCACCTTACCACAAGCACCTCAAGGGGAGGCTTCTCTCAGCTCTAGGTATGTGAGAGGGACCCTGAGTTTGCGGCCTCAAGTGGAATGGACACAGCGATGCCCTGACTCGAAATAAGGCCGGATATGCCTACAGTGACTTGAATTCAGGCTCGTCTTGCATCTCCCAAGACGAAAGGATGTCTAAATGCCCTCTGGACACCACAGAGAAAGACCTAGTTCCCCACCTCTTCGCCATCGGAGGCCTCACATCATTTGAAAACTCCAGACGTACACGGAGATCAGTGCCTCCAAAGGAGACGATGCCTGACTCCTCATGAAACTTGATAAGAGTCCCAGGATTCCTGTGGCACGTGGAAAGGGACTCTTGGTCTCCCGCCTCAGCTGGAGAGGCGTCCAAATTGTCCTGCCAAGCCTCGAGGAGAATCCCGAATTGTCCCTCGCAACTAGGAAGGAGTCCTGACGTCGCTGAACAAACACATGTGTGGAAGGGCCATCCCCGTCGTAACTCGAGAATATACCCCAGGTTCCCGCCGCAACTCGAGAAAAACCATGAGACTTCCCCCTCGCCGCGAGATGAGGCCCGATGCGCCTGCACTGCGTGCAGAGCAATTCCGTGCTGCACATCACCCATGAAAGGAGCCTTGATTTCCTTGATGGTACTCCAGCGAAACCCCAAGAACACTGTTTCAAGGCTAGAGGGATCCTGAGGTCACTGGAGCAACACAAAAGAGCTCTGTGGACCAAGAATCAACTCGAGATGAGAGGTTAGTCCCTGGCTTCGACTCCAGAGGAATACCACCTTACCACAAGCACCTCAAGAAGAGGCTGCTCACAGCTCTAGGTATGTGAGAGGGACCCTGAGTTTGCGACCTCAAGTGGAATGGACACCGCGATGCCCTGACTCGAAATAAGTTCGGATATCCCTGCAGTGACTTGAATGCAGGCTCGTCTTGCATCTCCCAAGACGATAGGATGTCTGAATCCTCTGTGGAGACCACAGAGAAAGACGTAGTTCCCCACCTCATCGCAACCGGAGGCCTCACATCCTTTGAAAACTCCAGAGGTACGCGGAGATCAGTGCCTCAAAAGGAGACGATTCTGAGTCCTCGTGAAACTTGATAGGAGTCCCAGGATTCCTGTGGCACGTGGAAAGGGACCCTTGGTCTCCCTCCTCAGCTGGAGAGGCATCCCAATAACCCTGCCAAGCCTCGTGGAGAATCCCGAGTTGTCCCTCGCAACTAGGCAGGAGTCCTGACGTCGCAGAACAAACACGTGTTTGGAAGGGCCATCCCCGTCGTAACTCGAGATTTACCCCAGGTTCCCGTCGCAACTCGAGAAAAACCATGAGACTTCCCCCTCGCCGGGAGAGGAGGCCCGATTCCCCTGCACTGCGTGCAGAGCAATTCCGGGTTGCATATCACACATGAAAGGAGCCTTGATTTCCTTGATAGCACTTCAGAGAAACGCCAAGAACACTGTTTCAAGGCTAGAGGGATCCTGAGGTCACTGATTCAACATGAAAGAGCTCCGTGGACCAAGAATCAACTCGAGATGAGAGGTTAGTCCCTGGCTTCGACTCCAGAGGAATACCACCTTACCACAAGCACCTCAAAGGAGGCTTCTCTCAGCTCTAGGTATGTGAGAGGGACCCTGAGTTTGCGGCCTTAAGTGGAATGGACACCGCGATGCCCTGACTCGCAATAAGTCCGGATATCATTGCAGTGACGTGAATGCAGGCTCGTCTTGCATCTCCCAAGATGAAAGGATGTCTGAATCCCCTGTGAAGACCACAGAGAAAGATCTAGTTCCCCACCTCATCGTGACCGGAGGCCTCACATCCTTTGAAAACTCCAGAGGTATGCAGAGATCAGTGCCTCCAAAGGAGACGATGCCTGAATCCTCGTGAAACTTGATAGGAGTCCCAGGATTCCTGTGGCACGTGGAAAGGGGCCCTTGGTCTCCCGCCTCAGCTGGAGAGGCGTCCCAATTGCCCTGCCAAGCCTCGAGGAGAATCCCGAGCTGTCCCTCGCAACTAGGCAGGAATCCTGACGTTGCTGAACAAACACGTGTGTGGAAGGGCCATCCCCGTCGTAACTCGAGAATATACCCCAGGTTCCAGCCGTAACTCGAGAAAAACAATGAGACTTCCCCCTCGCCGAGAGATGAGGCCCGATTCCCCTGCACTGCGTGCAGAGCAATTCCATGTTGCACATCACACAGGAAAGGAGCCTTGATTTCCTTGATGGCACTCCAGAGAAACCCCAAGAACACTGTTTCAAGGCTAGAGGGATCCTGACGTCACTGTAGCAACACGAAAGAGCTCCGTGGACCAAGAATCAACTCTAGATGAGAGGTTAGTCCCTGGCTTCGACTCCAGAGGAATAGCACCTTACCACAAGCACCTCAAGAGGAGGCTTCTCACAGCTCTAGGTATGTGAGAGGGACCCTGAGTTTGCGGCCTCAAGTGGAATGGACACCGCGATGCCCTGACTCGCAATATGTCCAGATATCCCTGCAGTGACTTGAATGCAGGCTCGTCTTGCATCTCCCAAGACGAAAGGATGTCTGAATCCCCTGTGGAGACCACAGAGAAAGACGTAGTTCCCCACCTCATCGCGACCGGAGGCCTCACATCCTTTGAAAACTCCAGAGGTACGCGGAGATCAGTGCCTCCAAAGGAGACGATGCCTGACTCCTCGTGAAACTTGATACGAGTCCCAGGATTCCTATGGCACGTGGAAAGGGACACTTGGTCTCCCGCCTCAGCTGGAGAGGCGTCCCAATTGCCCTGCCAAGCCTTGAGGAGAATCCCGAGTTGTCCCTCGCAACTAGGCAGGAGTCCTGACGTCGCTGAAGAAACACGTGTGTCGAAGGGCCATCCCCGTCGTAACTCGAGAATATACCCCAGGTTCCCGCCGCAACTCGAGAAAATCCATGAGACTTACCCCTCGCCAGAGATGAGGTCCGATTCCCCTGCACTGCATGCAGAGCAATTCCGTGTTGCACATCAAACAGGAAAGGAGCCTTGATTTCCTTGATGGCACTCCAGAGAAACCCCAAGAACACTGTTTCAAGGCTAGAGGGATCCTGAGGTCAATGTAGCAACACGAAAGAGCTCCGTGGACCAAGAATCAACTCGAGATGAGAGGTTAGTCCCTGGATTCGACTCCAGAGGAATACCACCTTACCACAAGCACCTCAAGAGGAGGCTTCTGTCAGCTCTAGGTATGTGAGAGGCACCCTAAGTTTGCGGCCTCAAGTGGAATGTACACCGCGATGCCCTGACTCGAAATAAGCCCGGATATCCCTGCAGTGACTTGAATGCAGGCTCGTCTTGCATCTCCCAAGAAGAAAGGATGTCTGAATCCCCTGTGGAGACCACAGAGAAAGAACTAGTTCCCCACTTCATCACGACCAGAGGTCTCACATCCTTTGAAAACTCCAGAGGTACGCGGAGATCAGTGCCTCCAAAGGAGACGATGCCTGACTCCTCGTGAAACTTGATAGGAGTCCCAGGATTCCTGTGGCACGTGGAAAGGGACCCTTGGTCTCCCGCCTCAGCTGGAGAGGCGTCCCAATTGCCCTGCAAGCCTCGAGGAGAATCCCGAGTTGTCCCTCGCAACTAGGCAGGAGTCCTGACGTCACTGAAGAAACACGTGAGTGGAAGGGCTTTCCCCGTCGTAACTCGAGAATATACCCCAGGTTCCCGCCGCAACTCGAGAAAAACCATGAGACTTCCCCCTCGCCGCGAGATGAGGCCCGATTCCCCTGCACTGCGTGCAGAGCAATTCCGTGTTGCACATCACACATGAAAAGAGCCTTGATATCCTTGATGGCACTCCAGAGAAACCCCAAGAACACTGTTTCAAGGCTAGAGGGATCCTGAGGTCACTGGAGCAACAAGAAAGAGCTCCGTGGACCAAGAATGAACTCGAGTTGAGAGGTTAGTCCCTGGCTTCGACTCCAGAGGAATATCACCTTACCACAAGCACCTCAAGAGGAGGCTTCTCTCAGCTCTAGGTATGTGAAAGGGACCCTGAGTTTGGGTCCTCAAGTGGAATGGACACCGTGATGCCCTGACTCGAAATAAGTCCGAATATACCCTCAGTGACGTGAATGCAGGCTTGTCTTGCATCTCCCAAGACGGAAGGATGTCTGAATCCCCTGTGGAGACCACAGAGAAAGACCTTGTTCCACACCTCATCGCGACCGGAGGCCTCACATCCTTTGAAAACTCCAGAGGTACGCGGAGATCAGTGCCTGCAAAGGAGAAGATGCCTGACTCCTCGTGAAACTTGATAGGAGTCCCAGGATTCCTGTGGCACGTGGAAAGGGACCCTTGGTCTCCCGCCTCAGCTGGAGAGGCGTCCCAATTGCCCTGCTAAGCCTCGAGGAGAATCCCGAGTTGTCCCTCGCAACTAGGCAGGAGTCCTGACGTCGCTGAAGAAACACGTGTGTGGAAGGGCCATCCCCGTCGTAACTCGAGACTATACCCCAGGTTCCCGCCGCAACTCGAGAAAAACCATGAGACTTCCCGCTCGCCGCGAGATGAGGCCCGATTCTCCTGCACTGCGTGCAGCGCAATTCCGTGTTGCACATCACCCATGAAAGGAGCCTTGATTTCCTTGATGGCACTCCAGAGAAACCCCAAGAACACTGTTTCAAGGCTAGAGGGATCCTGAGGTCACTGGAGCAACACGAAAGAGCTCCGTGGACCAAGAATCAACTCGAGATGAGAGGTTAGTCCCTGGCTTCGACTCCAGAGGAATACAACCTTACCACAAGCACCTCAAAGGAGGCTTCTCTAAGCTCTAGGTAT
This sequence comes from Cervus elaphus, assembly GCF_910594005.1. NCBI lineage: Eukaryota > Metazoa > Chordata > Mammalia > Artiodactyla > Cervidae > Cervus > Cervus elaphus. The sequence goes on from NW_025316787.1 coordinate 353,885, forward strand.
GTGAGAGGGACCCTGAGTTTGCGGCCTTAAGTGGAATGGACACCGCGATGCCCTGACTCGCAATAAGTCCGGATATGCCTACAGTGACTTGAATTCAGGCTCGTCTTGCATCTCCCAAGACGAAAGGATGTCTGAATTCCCTCTGGACACCACAGAGAAAGACCTAGTTCCCCACCTCTTCGCCATCGGAGGCCTCACATCATTTGAAAACTCCAGACGTACACGGAGATCAGTGCCTCCAAAGGAGACGATGCCTGACTCCTCATGAAACTTGATAAGAGTCCCAGGATTCCTGTGGCACGTGGAAAGGGACTCTTGGTCTCCCGCCTCAGCTGGAGAGGCGTCCAAATTGTCCTGCCAAGCCTCGAGGAGAATCCCGAATTGTCCCTCGCAACTAGGAAGGAGTCCTGACGTCGCTGAACAAACACGTGTGTGGAAGGGCCATCCCCGTCATAACTCGAGAATATACCCCAGGTTCCCGCCGCAACTCGAGAAAAACCATGAGACTTCCCCCTCGCCGCGAGATGAGGCCCGATGCGCCTGCACTGCGTGCAGAGCAATTCCGTGCTGCACATCACCCATGAAAGGAGCCTTGATTTCCTTGATGGTACTCCAGCGAAACCCCAAGAACACTGTTTCAAGGCTAGAGGGATCCTGAGGTCACTGGAGCAACACAAAAGAGCTCTGTGGACCAAGAATCAACTCGAGATGAGAGGTTAGTCCCTGGCTTCGACTCCAGAGGAATACCACCTTACCACAAGCACCTCAAGAAGAGGCTGCTCACAGCTCTAGGTATGTGAGAGGGACCCTGAGTTTGCGACCTCAAGTGGAATGGACACCGCGATGCCCTGACTCGCAATAAGTCCGGATATCATTGCAGTGACGTGAATGCAGGCTCGTCTTGCATCTCCCAAGATGAAAGGATGTCTGAATCCCCTGTGAAGACCACAGAGAAAGACCTAGTTCCCCACCTCATCGTGACCGGAGGCCTCACATCCTTTGAAAACTCCAGAGGTATGCAGAGATCAGTGCCTCCAAAGGAGACGATGCCTGACTCCTCGTGAAACTTGATAGGAGTCCCAGGATTCCTGTGGCACGTGGAAAGGGACCCTTGGTCTCCCGCCTCAGCTGGAGAGGCGTCCCAATTGCCTTGCCAAGCCTCGAGGAGAATCCCGAGCTGTTCCTCGCAACTAGGCAGGAATCCTGACGTTGCTGAACAAACACGTGTGTGGAAGGGCCATCCCCGTCGTAACTCGAGAATATACCCCAGGTTCCAGCCGTAACTCGAGAAAAACAATGAGACTTCCCCCTCGCCGAGAGATGAGGCCCGATTCCCCTGCACTGCGTGCAGAGCAATTCCATGTTGCACATCACACATGAAAGGAGCCTTGATTTCCTTGATGGCACTCCAGAGAAACCCCAAGAACACTGTTTCAAGGCTAGAGGGATCCTGACGTCACTGTAGCAACACGAAAGAGCTCCGTGGACCAAGAATCAACTCTAGATGAGAGGTTAGTCCCTGGCTTCGACTCCAGAGGAATACCACCTTACCACAAGCACCTCAAGAGGAGGCTTCTCACAGCTCTAGGTATGTGAGAGGGACCCTGAGTTTGCGGCCTCAAGTGGAATGGACACAGCGATGCCCTGACTCGCAATAAGTCCAGATATCCCTGCAGTGACTTGAATGCAGGCTCGTCTTGCATCTCCCAAGACGAAAGGATGTCTGAATCCCCTGTGGAGACCACAGAGAAAGACGTAGTTCCCCACCTCATCGCGACCGGAGACCTCACATCCTTTGAAAACTCCAGAGGTACGCGGAGATCAGTGCCTCCAAAGGAGACGATGCCTGACTCTTCGTGAAACTTGATACGAGTCCCAGGATTCCTATGGCACGTGGAAAGGGACACTTGGTCTCCCGCCTCAGCTGGAGAGGCGTCCCAATTGCCCTGCCAAGCCTTGAGGAGAATCCCGAGTTGTCCCTCGCAACTAGGCAGGAGTCCTGACGTCGCTGAAGAAACACGTGTGTCGAAGGGCCATCCCCGTCGTAACTCGAGAATATACCCCAGGTTCCCGCCGCAACTCGAGAAAATCCATGAGACTTACCCCTCGCCAGAGATGAGGTCCGATTCCACTGCACTGCATGCAGAGCAATTCCGTGTTGCACATCAAACAGGAAAGGAGCCTTGATTTCCTTGATGGCACTCCAGAGAAACCCCAAGAACACTGTTTCAAGGCTAGAGGGATCCTGAGGTCAATGTAGCAACACGAAAGAGCTCCGTGGACCAAGAATCAACTCGAGATGAGAGGTTAGTCCCTGGATTCGACTCCAGAGGAATACCACCTTACCACAAGCACCTCAAGAGGAGGCTTCTGTCAGCTCTAGGTATGTGAGAGGCACCCTAAGTTTGCGGCCTCAAGTGGAATGTACACCGCGATGCCCTGACTCGAAATAAGACCGGATATCCCTGCAGTGACTTGAATGCAGGCTCGTCTTGCATCTCCCAAGACGAAAGGATGTCTGAATCCCCTCTGGAGACCACAGAGAAAGAACTAGTTCCCCACTTCATCACGACCAGAGGTCTCACATCCTTTGAAAACTCCAGAGGTACGCGGAGATCAGTGCCTCCAAAGGAGACGATGCCTGACTCCTCGTGAAACTTGATAGGAGTCCCAGGATGCCTGTGGCACGTGGAAAGGGACCCTTGGTCTCCCGCCTCAGCTGGAGAGGCGTCCCAATTGCCCTGCCAAGCCTCGAGGAGAATCCCGAGTTGTCCCTCGCAACTAGGCAGGAGTCCTGACGTCGCTGAAGAAACACGTGAGTGGAAGGGCTTTCCCCGTCGTAACTCGAGAATATACCCCAGGTTCCCGCCGCAACTCGAGAAAAACCATGAGACTTCCCCCTCGCCGCGAGATGAGGCCCGATTCCCCTGCACTGCGTGCAGAGCAATTCCGTGTTGCACATCACACATGAAAAGAGCCTTGATATCCTTGATGGCACTTCAGAGAAACCCCAAGAACACTGTTTCAAGGCTAGAGGGATCCTGAGGTCACTGGAGCAACAAGAAAGAGCTCCGTGGACCAAGAATGAACTCGAGTTGAGAGGTTAGTCCCTGGCTTCGACTCCAGAGGAATATCACCTTACCACAAGCACCTCAAGAGGAGGCTTCTCTCAGCTCTAGGTATGTGAGAGGGACCCTGAGTTTGCGGCCTCAAGTGGAATGGACACCGTGATGCCCTGACTCGAAATAAGTCCGAATATACCCTCAGTGACGTGAATGCAGGCATGTCTTGCATCTCCCAAAACGGAAGGATGTCTGAATCCCCTGTGGAGACCACAGAGAAAGACCTTGTTCCACACCTCATCGCGACCGGAGGCCTCACATCCTTTGAAAACTCCAGAGGTACGCGGAGATCAGTGCCTGCAAAGGAGAAGATGCCTGACTCCTCGTGAAACTTGATAGGAGTCCCAGGATTCCTGTGGCACGTGGAAAGGGACCCTTGGTCTCCCGCCTCAGCTGGAGAGGCGTCCCAATTGCCCTGCCAAGCCTCGAGGAGAATCCCGAGTTGTCCCTCGCAACTAGGCAGGAGTCCTGACGTCGCTGAAGAAACACGTGTGTGGAAGGGCCATCCCCGTCGTAACTCGAGACTATACCCCAGGTTCCCGCCGCAACTCGAGAAAAACCATGAGACTTCCCGCTCGCCGCGAGATGAGGCCCGATTCTCCTGCACTGCGTGCAGCGCAATTCCGTGTTGCACATCACCCATGAAAGGAGCCTTGATTTCCTTGATGGCACTCCAGAGAAACCCCAAGAACACTGTTTCAAGGCTAGAGGGATCCTGAGGTCACTGGAGCAAAACGAAAGAGCTCCGTGGACCAAGAATCAACTCGAGATGAGAGGTTAGTCCCTGGCTTCGACTCCAGAGGAATACAACCTTACCACAAGCACCTCAAAGGAGGCTTCTCTCAGCTCTAGGTATGTGAGAGGGACCCTGAGTTTGCGGCCTTAAGTGGAATGGACACCGCGATGCCCTGACTCGCAATAAGTCCGGATATCCCTGCAGTGACTTGAATGCAGGCTCGTCTTGCATCTCCCAAGACGAAAGGATGTCTGAATGCCCTCTGGAGTCCACAGAGAAAGAGCTAGTTCCCCACCTCATCGCGAGGGGAGGCCTCACATCATTTGAAAACTCCAGAGGTACGCGGAGATCAGTGCCTCCAAAGGAGATGATGCCTGACTCCTCGTGAAACTTGATAGGAGTCCCAGGATTCCTGTGGCACGTGGAAAGGGACCCTTGGTCTCCCGCCTCAGCTGGAGAGGCGTCCCAATTGCCCTGCCAAACCTTGAGGAGAATCCCGAGTTGTCCCTCGCAACTATGCAGGAGTCCTGACGTCGCTGAAGAAACACGTGTGTGGAAGGGCCATCCCCGTCTTAACTCGAGAACATACCCTAGGTTCCCGCCGCAACTCGAGAAAAATCATGAGACTTACCCCTCGCCGGAGATGAGGTCCGATTCCCCTGCACTGCATGCAGAGCAATTCCGTGTTGCACATCACACATGAAAGGAGCCTTGATTTCCTTGATCGCACTCCAGAGAAACCCCAAGAACACTGTTTCAAGGCTAGAGGGATCCTGAGGTCACTGTAGTAACACGAAAGAGCTCTGTGGACCAAGAATCAACTCCAGATGAGAGGTTAGTCCCTGGCTTCGACTCCAGAGGAATATCACCTTACCACAAGCACCTCAAGAGGAGGCTTCTCTCAGCTCTAGGTATGTGAGAGGGACCCTGAGTTTGGGTCCTCAAGTGGAATGGACACCGTGATGCCCTGACTCGAAATAAGTCCGAATATACCCTCAGAGACGTGAATGCAGGCTTGTCTTGCATCTCCCAAGACGGAAGGATGTCTGAATCCCCTGTGGAGACCACAGAGAAAGACCTTGTTCCCCACCTCATCGCGACCGGAGGCCTCACATCCTTTGAAAACTCCAGAGGTACGCGGAGATCAGTGCCTGCAAAGGAGAAGATGCCTGACTCCTCGTGAAACTTGATAGGAGTCCCAGGATTCCTTTGGCACGTGGAAAGGGACCCTTGGTCTCCCGCCTCAGCTGGAGAGGCGTCCCAATTGCCCTGCCAAGCCTCGAGGAGAATCCCGAGTTGTCCCTCGCAACTAGGCAGGAGTCCTGACGTCGCTGAAGAAACACGTGTGTGGAAGGGCCATCCCCGTCGTAACTCGAGACTATACCCCAGGTTCCCGCCGCAACTCGAGAAAAACCATGAGACTTCCCGCTCGCCGCGAGATGAGGCCCGATTCTCCTGCACTGCGTGCAGCGCAATTCCGTGTTGCACATCACCCATGAAAGGAGCCTTGATTTCCTTGATGGCACTCCAGAGAAAACCCAAGAACACTGTTTCAAGGCTAGAGGGATCCTGAGGTCACTGGAGCAACACGAAAGAGCTCCGTGGACCAAGAATCAACTCGAGATGAGAGGTTAGTCCCTGGCTTCGACTCCAGAGGAATACAACCTTACCACAAGCACCTCAAAGGAGGCTTCTCTCAGCTCTAGGTATGTGAGAGGGACCCTGAGTTTGCGGCCTTAAGTGGAATGGACACCGCGATGCCCTGACTCGCAATAAGTCCGGATATCCCTGCAGTGACTTGAATGCAGGCTCGTCTTGCATCTCCCAAGACGAAAGGATGTCTGAATGCCCTCTGGAGTCCACAGAGAAAGAGCTAGTTCCCCACCTCATCGCGAGGGGAGGCCTCACATCATTTGAAAACTCCAGAGGTACGCGGAGATCAGTGCCTCCAAAGGAGACGATGCCTGACTCCTCGTGAAACTTGATAGGAGTCCCAGGATTCCTGTAGCACGTGGAAAGGGACACATGGTCTCCCGCCTCAGCTGGAGAGGCGTCCCAATTGCCCTGCCAAACCTTGAGGAGAATCCCGAGTTGTCCCTCGCAACTAGGCAGGAGTCCTGACGTCGCTGAAGAAACACGTGTGTGGAAGGGCCATCCCCGTCTTAACTCGAGAATATACCCTAGGTTCCCGCCGCAACTCGAGAAAAATCATGAGACTTACCCCTCGCCGGAGATGAGGTCCGATTCCCCTGCACTGCATGCAGAGCAATTCCGTGTTGCACATCACACATTAAAGGAGCCTTGATTTCCTTGATCGCACTCCAGAGAAACCCCAAGAACACTGTTTCAAGGCTAGAGGGATCCTGAGGTCACTGGAGCAACACGAAAGAGCTCCGTGGACCAAAAATCAACTCGGGATGAGAGGTGAGACCCTGGCTTCGACTCCAGAGGAATACCACCTTACCAGAAGCACCTCAAGAGGAGGCTTCTCTCAGCTCTAGGTATGTGAGAGGGACCCTGAGTTTGTGGCCTCAAGTGGAATGGACACGGGGATTCCCTGACTCGAAATAAGGCCAGATATCCCTGCAGTGACTTGAATGCAGGCTCGTCTTGCATCTCCCAAGATGAAAGGATGTCTGAATCCCCTGTGGAGACCACAGAGAAAGACCTAGTTCCCCACCTCATCGCCACCGGAGGCCTCACATCCGTTGAAAACTCCAGAGGTACGCGGAGATCAGTGCCTCCAAGGAGACGATGCCTGACTCCTCGTGAAACTTGATTGGAGTCCCAGGATTCCTGTGGCACGTGGAAAGGGACCCTTGGTCCCCCGCCTCAGCTGGAGAGGCGACACAATTGCCCTGCCAAGCCTCCAGGAGAATCCGAGTTGTCCCTCACAACTAGGCAGGAGTCCTGACGTCACTGAACAAACACGTGTGTGGAAGGGCCATCCCCGTCGTAACTCGAGAATATACCCCAGGTTCCCGCCGCAACTCGAGAAAATCCATGAGACGTCCCCCTCGCCGCGAGATGAGGCCCGATTGCCCTGCACTGCGTGTAGAGCAATTCCGCGTTGCACATCACACATGAAAGGAGCCTTGATTTCCTTGATGGCACTCCAGAGAAACACCAAGAACACTGTTTCAAGGCTAGAGGGATCCTGAGGTCACTGTAGCAACACAAAAGAGCTCCGTGGACCAAAAATCAACTCGAGATAAGAGGTTAGTCCCTGGCTTCGACTCCAGAGGAATACCACCTTACCACAAGCACCTCAAGAGGAGGCTTCTCTCAGCTCTAGGTATGTGAGAGGAACCCAGAGTTTGCGGCCTCAAGTGAATTTACACGGGGATGCCCTGACTCGAAATAAGGCCGGATATCCCTGCAGTGACTTGAATGCACGCTCGTCTTGCATCTCCCAAGACGAAAGGATGTCTGAATCCCCTGTGGAGACCACAGAGAACAACCTAGTTCCCCACCTCTTCGCGACCAGAGGCCCCACATTCTTTGAAAACTCCAGAGGTACGCGGAGATCAGTGCCTCCAAAGGAGACGATGCCTGACTCCTCGTGAAAATTGATAGGAGTCCCAGGATTCCTGTGGCACGTGGAAAGGGACCTTGTTCTCCCGCCTCAGCTGGCGAGGAGTCCCAAATGCTCCGCCAAGCTTCCAGGAGAATCCCGAGTTGTCCCTCACAACTAGGCAGGAGTCCTGACGTCACTGAACAAACACGTGTGTGGAAGGGCCATCCCAGTCGTAACTCGAGAATATACCCCAGGTTCCCGCCGCAACTCGAGAAAAACCATGAGACTTCCCCCTCGCCGGAGATGAGGTTCGATTCCCCTGCACTGCGTGCAGAGCAATCCCGTGTTGCACATCAGACATGAAAGGAGCCTTGATTTCCTTGATGGCACTCCAGAGTAACCCCAAGAACTCTGTTTCAAGGCTAGAGTGATCCTGAGGTCACTGGAGCAACACGAAAGAGCTCCGTTGACCTAGAATCAACTCGAGATGAGAGGTTAGTCCCTGGCTTCGACTCCAGAGGAATACCACCTTACCACAAGCACCTCAAGAGGAGGCTTCTCTCAGCTCTAGGTATGTGAGAGGGACCCTGAGTTTGCGGCCTCAAGTGGAATTGGCACCGCGATGCCCAGACTTGAAATAAGGCCGGATATCAATGCAGTGACTAAAATGCAGGCTCGTCTTGCACCTCCCAAGACAAAAGGATGTCTGAATCTCCTGTGGAGACCACAGAGAAAGACCTAGATCCCCACCTCATCGCGACCGGAGGCCTCACCTCCTTTGAAAAGTCCAGATGTACGCGGAGATCAGTGCCTACAAAGAAGAAGTTGCCTGACTCCTTGTGAAACTTGATAGGAGTCCCAGGATTCCTGTGGCACGTGGAAAGGGGCACTTGGTCTCCTGCCTCAGCTGGAGAGACGTCCCATTTGCCCTGCCAAGCCTCGAGGAGAATCCCGAGTTGTCCCTCGCAACTAGGCAGGAGTCCTGACATCGCTGAACAAACACGTGTGTGGAAGGGCCATCCCCGTCGTAACTCGAGAATATACCCCAGGTTCCCACCGCAACTCGAGGAAAACCATGAGAATTCCACCTCACAGCGAGATGAGGCCCGATTCCCCTGCACTGCGTGCAGAGCAATTCCATGTTGCACATCACACACGAAAGGAGCCTTGATTTCCTTGATGGCATTCCAGAGAAACCCCAAGAACACTGTTTCAAGGCTAGAGGGATCCTGAGGTCACTGTAGCAACACGAAAGAGCTCCGTGGACCAAAAATCAACTCGAGATGAGAGGTTAGTCCCTGGCTTCCAATCCAGAGGAATACCACCTTACCACAAGCACCTCAAGAGGAGGCTTCTCTCAGCTCTAGGTATGTGAGAGGGACCCTGAGTTTGCGTCCTCAAGTGGAATGGACACGGTGATGCCCTGACTCGAAATAAGGCCAGATATCCCTGCAGTGACTTGAATGCAGGCTCGTCTTGCATCTCCCAAGAAGAAAGGATGTCTGAATCCCCTGTGGAGACCACAGAGAAAGACCTAGTTCCCCACCTCATCGCGACCTGAGGCCTCACATCCGTTGAAAACTCCAGAGGTACCCGGAGATCAGTGCCTCCAAGGAGACGATGCCTGACTCCTCGTGAAACTTGATTGGAGTCCCAGGATTCCTGTGGCACGTGGAAAGGGAACCTTGGTCTCCCGCCTCAGCTGGAGAGGCGACCCAATTGCCCTGCCAAGCCTCCAGGAGAATCCCGAGTTGTCCCTCACAACTAGGCAGGAGTCCTGACGTCACTGAACAAACACGTGTGTGGAAGGGCCATCCCCGTCGTAACTCGAGAATATACCCCAGGTTCCCGCCGCAACTCGAGAAAAACCATGAGACTTCCCCCTCGCCGCGAGATGAGGCCCGATTCCCCTGCACTGCGTGCAGAGCAATTCCGTGTTGCACATCACACATGAAAGGAGCCTTGATTTCCTTGATGGCACTCCAGAGAAACCCCAAGAACACTGTTTCAGGGCTAGAAGGATCCTGAGGTCACTGGAGCAACAAGAAAGAGCTCCGTGGACCAAAAATCAACTCGAGAAAAAAGGTTAGCCCCTGGCTTCGACTCCAGAGGAATACCACCTTACCACAAGCACCTCAAGAGGAGTCTTCTCTCAGCTCTAGGGATGTGAGAGGGACCCTGAGTTTGCGGCCTCAAGTGGAATGGACACCGCGATGCCCTGACTCGAAATAAGGACGGATATCCCTGCAGTGACTAGAATGCAGGCTCGTCTTGCATCTCCCAAGAAGAAAGGATGTCTGAATCCCCTGTGGAGATCACAGAGAAAGACCTAGTTCCCCACCTCATCGCGACCGGAGGCCTCACATCCTTTGAAAACTCCAGAGCGATGCGGAGATCAGTGCCTCCAAAGGAGAAGATGCCTGACTCCTCATGAAAATTGATAGGAGTTCCAGGATTCCTGTGGCTCGTGGAAAAGGACCCTGGGTCTCCCGCCTCAGCTGGAGAGGCGTCCCAATTTCCCTGCCAAGCCTCGAGGAGAGTCCCGAGTTGTCCCTCGCAACTAGGCAGGGGTACTGATGTCGCTGAACAGACACGTGTGTGGAAGGGCCTTCCCAGTCGTAACTCGAGAATATACCCCCGGTTCCCGCCGCAATTCGAGAAAAACCATGAGACTTCCCCCTCATCATGAGATGAGGCCCCATTCCCCTGCACTGCGTGCAGAGCAATTCCGTGTTGCACATCACACATGAAAGGAGCCTTGATTTCCTTGATGGCACTCCAGAGAAACCCTAAGAACACTGTTTCAAGGCTAGAGGGATCCTGAGGTCACTGGAGCAACACGAAAGAGCTCCGTGGACCAAAAATCAACTTGAGATGAGAGGTTAGTCCCTGGCTTCCAATCCAGAGGAATACCACCTTACCACAAGCACCTCAAGAGCAGGCTCCTCTCCGCTCTAGGGATGTGAGAGGGACCCTGAGTTTGCGGCCTTAAGTGGAATGGACACCGAGATGCCCTGACTCGAAATAAGGCCGGATATACCTGCAGTGACTTGAATGCACGCTCGTCTTGCATCTCCCAAGACGAAAGGTTGTCTGAATCCCCTGTGGAGACCACAGAGAACGACCTAGTTCCCCACCTCTTCGCGACCAGAGGCCCCACATTCTTTGAAAACTCCAGAGGTACGCGGAGATCAGTGCCTCCAAAGGAGACGATGCCTGACTCCTCGTGAAACTTGATAGGAGTCCCAGGATTCCTGTGGCACGTGGAAAGGGACCTTGGTCTCCCGCCTCAGCTGGCGAGGAGTCCGAAATGCCCCGCCAAGCCTCCAGGAGAATCCCGAATTGTCCCTCACAACTAGGCAGGAGTCCTGACGTCACTGAACAAACAAGTGTGTGGAAGGGCCATCCCCGTCGTAACTCGAGAATATACCCCAGGTTCCCGCCGCAACTCGAGAAAAACCATGAGACTTCCCCTTTCCGCAAGATGAGGCCCGATTCCCCTGCACTGCGTGCAGAGCAATTCCGTGTTGGACATCACACATGAAAGGAGTCTTGGTTTCCTTGATGGCACTCCAGAGAAACCCCAAGAACACTATTTCAAGGCTAGATGGATCCTGAGGTCATTGGAGCAACACGAAAGAGCTCCGTGGAGGAAAAACTAACTCGAGATGAGAGGTTAGTTCCTGGCTTCGACTCCAGAGGAAAACCACCTTACCACAAGCACCTCAAGAGGAGGCTTCTCTCAGCTCTAGGTATGTGAGAGGGACCCTGAGTTTGCGGCCTCTAGTGGATTGGACACCGCGATGCCCTGACTCGAAATAAGTCCGGATATCCCTGCAGTGACTTGAATGCAGGCTCGTCTTGCATCTTCCAAAACGAAAGGATGTCTGAATCCCCTGTGGAGACCACAGAGAAAGACCTAGTTCCCAACCTCATCGCGAGCGGAGGCCTCACATCCTTTGAAAACTCGAGAGGTGGGCGGAGATCAGTGCCTCCAAAGGAGACGATGCCTGATTCCTCGTGAAACTTGATAGGAGTCCCAGGATTCCTGTGGCACGTAAAAGGGACCCTTGGTCTCCCGCCTCAGCTGGAGAGGGGTCCCAATTGCCCTGCCAAGCCTCGAGGAGAATCCCGAATTGTCCCTTGCAACTTGGCAATACTCCTGACGTCGCTGAACAAACACGTGTGTGGAAGGGCCATCCCCGTCGGAACTCGAGAATATACCCCAGGTTCCCGCCACAAATCGAGAATAACCATGAGACTTCCCCCTCGCCGCGAGTTGAGGCCCGATTCCACTGCACTGCGTGCAGAGCAATTCCGTGTTGCACATCACACAAGAAAGGAGCCTTGGTTTCCTTGATGGCACTCCAGAGAAACCCCAAGAACACGGTTTCAAGGCGAGAGGGATCCTTAGGTCACTGTAGCAACAAGAAGGAGCTCCGTGGACCAAAAATCAACTTGAAATGAGAAGTTAGTCCCTGGCTTCGACTCCAGAGGAATCCCACCTTACCACAAGCATCTCAAGAGGAGGCTTCTCTCAGCTCTAGGTATGTGAGAGGGACCCTGAGATTGCGGCCCCAAGTGGAATGGACACGGAGATGACCTGACTCGAAGTAAGGCCAGATATCCCTGCAGTGACTTGAATGCAGGCTCATCTTACATCTCCCAAGACGAAAGCATGTCTGAATCCCCTGTGGAGACCACAGAGAAAGACCTAGTTCCCCACCTCATCGCGACCGGGGGCCGCAAATCCTTTGAAAACTCCAGAGGTGCGCGGAAATCAGTGCCTCTAGAGGAGCCGATGCCTGACACCTCGAGAAACTTGATAGGAGTCCCAGGATTCCTGTGGCACGTGGAAAGGGACACTTGTTCTCCCGCCTCAGCTGGAGAGGCATCCAAATTGCCCTGCCAAGCCTCAAGGAGAATCCCGAGTTGTCCCTCGCAACTAGGCAGGAGTCCTGACGTCGCTGACCAAACACGTGTGTGGAAGGGACATCCCCGTCGTAACTCGAGAATATACCCCAGATTCCCGCTGCAACTCGAGAAAAACCATGAGACTTGCCCCTCGCCGCGAGATGAGGCCCGATTCCCCTGCACTGCGTGCAGAGCAATTCCGTGTTGGACATCACACATGAAAGGAGCCTTGATTTCCTTGATGGCACTCCAGAGAAACCCCAAGAACACTGTTTCAAGGCTAGTGGGATGCTGAGGTCACTGTAGCAACACGAAAGAGCTCCGTGGGCCAAAAATCAACTCGAGATGAGAGGTTAGTCCCTGGCTTCGACTCCAGAGGAATCCCCCGTTACCACAAGCACCTCAAGAGGAGGCTTCTCTCAGCTCTAGGTATGTGAGAGGGACCCTGAGATTGCGGCCTCAAGTGGAATGGACACGGGGATGCCCTGACTCGAAATAAGGCCAGATATCCCTGCAGTGACTTGAATGCAGGCTCCTCTTGCATCTCCCAAGACGAAAGGATGTCTGAAGCCCCTGTGGAGACCACAGAGAAAGACCTAGTTCCCCATCTCATAGCGACCGGAGGACTCACATCCTTTGAAAACTCCAGAGGGACGCGGAGATCAGTGCCTCCAAAGGAGACGATGTCTGACTCCTCGTGAAACTTGATAGGAGTCCCAGGATTCCTGTGGCACGAAGGGACCCTTGGTCTCCCTCCTTCGCTGGAGAGGCGTCCCAATTGCCCTGTCAAGCCTCGAGGAGAATCCCGAGTTGTCCGTCGCAACTAGGCAGGAGTCCTGACGTCGCTGAACAAACACGTGTGTGGAAGGGCCATCCCCGTCGGAACTCGAGAATATACCCCAGGTTCCCGCCGCAACTCGAGAAAAACCATGAAACTTCCCCCTCGCCGCGAGATGAGGCCCGATTCCCCTGCAGTGCGTGCAGAGCAATTCTGTGTTGCACATCACACATGAAAGGAGCCTTGATTTCCTTGATGGCACTCCAGAGAAACCAAAGAACACTGTTTCAAGGCTAGAGGGATCCTGAGGTCACTGTAGCAACACGAAAGAGCTCCGTGGACCAAACATCAAGTCGAAATGAGAGGTAAGTCCCTGGCTTCGACTCCAGAGGAATACCACCTTACCACAAGCACCTCAAGAGGAGGCTTCTCTCAGCTCTAGGTATGTGAGAGGGACCCTGAGTTTGCGGCCTCAAGTGGAATGGACACCGCGATGCCCTGACTCGAAATAAGGCCGGTTATCCCTGCTGTGACTTGAATGCAGGCTCGTCTTGCATCTCACAAGACGAAAGGATGTCTGAATCCCCTGTGGAGACCACAGAGAAAGACCTAGTTCCCGACCTCATCGCGACCGGAGGCCTCACATCCTTTGAAAACTCCAGAGGTACGTGGAGATTAGTGCCTTCAAAGGAGACGATGCCTGACTCCTCGTGAAACTTAATAGGAGTCCCAGGATTCCTGTGGCACGTGGAAAGGGGCCCTTGGTCTCCCGCCTCAGCTGGAGAGGCGTCCCAATTGCCCTGCCAAGCCTCGAGAAGTATCCCGAGTTGTCCCTCGCAACTGGGCAGGAGTCCTGACGTTGCTGAACAAACACGTGGGTGGAAGGGCCATCCCCGTCGTAACTCGAGAATATACCACAGGTTCCCGCCGCAACTCGAGAAAAACCATGAGACTTCCCCCTCGCCGCGAGATGAGGCCCGATTCCCCTGCACTGCATGCAGAGCAATTCCGTGTTGCACATCACACATGAAAGGAGCCTTGATTTCCTTGATGGCACTCCAGAGAAACCCCAAGAACACTGTTTCAAGGCTAGAGGGATCCTGAGGTCACTGTAGCCACACGAAAGAGCTCCGTGGACCAAAAATCAACTCGAGATGAGAGGTTTGTCCCTGACGTCGACTCCAGAGGAATACCACCTTATCACAAGCACCTCAAGAGGAGGCTTCTCTCAGCTCTAGGTATGTGAGAGGGACCCTGAGTTTGTGGCCTCAAGTGGAATGGACACTGCGATGCCCTGACTCGAAATAAGGCCGGATATCCCTGCAGTGACTTGAATGCAGGCTCGTCTTGCATCTCCCAAGACGAAAGGATGTCTGAATCCCCTGTGGAGACCACAGAGAAAGACATAGTTCCCCACCTCATCGCGACCGGAGGCCTCACATCCTTTGAAAACTCCAGAGGTATGCGGAGATCAGTGCCTCCAAAGGAGACGATGCCTGACTCCTCATGAAACTTGATAGGAGTCCCAGGATTCCTGTGGCACGTGGAAAGGGACCCTTGGTCTCCCGCCTCAGTTGGAGAGGCGTCCCAATTGCCCTGCCAAACCTCGATGGGAATCCCGAGTTGTCCCTCGCAACTAGGCAGGAGTCTGACGTCGCTGAATAAACACATGGGTGGAAGGGCCATTCCCGTCGTAACTCGAGAATATACCCCAGGTTCCCATCGCAACTCGAGAAAAACCATGAGACTTCCCGCTCGCCGCAAAATGAGGCCCGATACCCTGCACTGCGTGCAGAGAAATTCCGTGTTGCACATCACACATGAAAGGAGCCTTGATTTCCTTGATGGCACTCCAGAGAAACCCCAAGAACACTGTTTCAAGGCTAGAGGGATCCTGAGGTCACTGTAGCAACATGAAAGAGCTCCGTGGACCAAAAATTAACTCGAGATGAGTGGTTAGTCCGTGGCTTCGACTCCAGAGGAATACCACCTTACCACAAGCACCTCAAGAGCAGGCTTCTCTCAGTTCTAGGTATGTGAGAGGGACCCGGAGTCTCTGGCCTCAAGTGGAATGGACACTGTGAAGCCCTGACTCGAAATAAGGCTGGTTATCCCTGCAGTGACTTGAATGCAGGCTCGTCTTGCATCTCCCAAGACGAAAGGATGTCTGAATCCCCTGTGGAGACCACAGAGAAAGACCTAGTTCCCCACCTCATCGCGACCGGAGGCCTCACATCCTTTGAAAACTCCAGAGGTACGCGGAGATCAGTGCCTCCAAAGGAGACGATGCCTGACTCCTCGGGAAACTTGATAGGAGTCCCAGGATTCCTGTGGCACGTGGAAAGGGACCCTTGGTCTCCCGCCTCAGATGGAGAGGCGTTCCAATTGCCCTGCCAACCCTCGAGGAGAATCCCGAGTTGTCCCTCGCAACTAGGAAGGAGTCCTGACGTCGCTGAATAAACACGTGGGTGGAAGGGCCATCCCCGTCTTAACTCGAGAATATACCCCAGGTTCTCGCCGCAACTCGAGAAAAACCATGAGACTTCCCCCTCGCCGAGAGATGAGGCCCGATTCCCCTGCACTGCAAGCAGAGCAATACCGTGTTGCACATCAAACATGAAAGAAGCCTTGATTTCCTTGATGGCACTCCAGAGAAAACCCAAGAACACTGTTTCCAGGCTAGAGGGATCCTGAGGTCACTGTAGCAACACGAAAGAGCTCCGTGGACCAAAAATCAACTCGAGATGAGAGGTTAGTCCCTGGCTTCGACTCCAGAGGAATACCACCTTACCACAAGCACCTCAAGAGGAGGCTTCTCTCAGCTCTAGGTATGTGAGAGGGACCCTGAGTTTGCGGCCTCAAGTGGAAGGGACACCGCGATGCCCTGACTCGAAATAAGGCCGGTTATCCCTGCAGTGACTTGAATGCAGGCTCGTCTTGCATCTCCCAAGACGAAAGGATGTCTGAATCCCCTGTGGAGACCACAGAGAAAGACCTAGTTCCCGACCTCATCGCGACCGGAGGCCTCACATTCTTTGATAACTACAGAGGTACGCGGAGATTAGTGCCTTCAAAGGAGACGATGCCTGACTCCTCGTGAAACTTAATAGGAGTCCCAGGATTCCTGTGGCACGTGGAAAGGGACCCTTGGTCTCCTGCCTCAGCTGGAGAGGCGTCCCAATTGCCCTGCCAACCCTCGAGGAGAATCCCGAGTTGTCCCTCGCAACTAGGCAGGAGTCCTGACGTCGCTGAACAAACACGTGTGTGGAAGGGCCATCCCCGTCTTAACTTGAGAATATACCCCAGGTTCCCGCCGCAACTCGAGAAAAACCATGAGACTTCCCCCACGCCGCGAGATGAGGCCCGATTCCCCTGCACTGCGTGCAGAGCAATTCCGTGTTGCACATCAAACATGAAAGGAGCCTTGATTTCCTTGATGGCTCTCCAGAGAAACCCCAAGAACACTGTTTCAAGGCTAGAGGGATCCTGACGTCACTGTAGCAACACAAAAGAGCTCCATGGACCAAAAATCAACTCGAGATGAGAGGTTAGTCCCTGGCTTCGACTCCAGAGGAATACCACCTTACCACAAGCACCTCAAGAGGAGGCTTCTCTCAGCTCTAGGTATGTGAGAGCGACCCTAATTTTGCGGCCTCAAGTGGAATGGACACCGCGATGCCCTGACTCTAAATAAGGCCGGATATCCCTGCAGTGACTTGAATGCAGGCTTGTCTTGCATCTCCCAAGACGAAAGGATATCTGAATCCCCTGTGGAGACCACAGAGAAAAACCTAGTTTCCCACCTCATTGCGACCGGAGACCTCACATCTTTGAAAATTCCAGAGTTACGCGGAGATCAGTGCCTCCAAAGGAGAGGATGCCTGACTACTTGTGAAACTTGATAGGAGTCCCAGGATTCCTGTGGCACGTGAAAAGGGACCCTTGGTCTCCCGCCTCATCTGGAGAGGCGTCACAATTGCCCTGCCAACCCTCGAGGAGAATCCCGAGTTGTCCCTCGCAACTAGGCAGGAGTCCTGATGTCGCTGAACAAACATGTGTGTGGAAGGGCCATCCCCGTCGTAACTCGAGAATATACCCCAGGTTCCCACCACAACTCGAGAAAAACCATGAGACGTCCCCCTCGCCGTGAGATGAGGCCAGATTCCCCTGCAGTGCGTGCAGAGCAATTCCGTGCTGCACATCACACATGAAAGGAGCCTTGATTTCCTTGATGGCACTCCAGAGAAATCCCAAGAACACTGTTTCAAGGCTAGAGGGATCCTGAGGTCACTGTAGCTACACGAAAGAGCTCCGTGGACCAAAAATCAACTCGAAATGAGAGGTTAGTCCCTCTCTTCGACTCCAGAGGAAACCACCTTACCACAAGCACCTCATGAGGAAGCTTCTATCAGCTCTAGGTATGTGAGAGGGACCCTGAGTTTGCGGCCTCAAGTGGAATGGACACCGCGATGCCCTGACTCGAAATAAGGCTGGATATCCCTGCAGTGACTTGAATGCAGGCTCGTCTTGCATCTCCCAAGACGAAAGGTTGTCTGAATCCCCTGTGGAGACCACAGAGAAAGACCTAGTTCCCCACCTCATCGCGACCGGAGGCCTCACATCCTTTGAAAATTCCAGAGGTACGCGGAGATCAGTGCCTCCAAAGGAGACGATGCCTGACTCCTCGTGAATCTTCTTAGGAGTCCCAGGATTCCTGTGGCACGTGGAAAGGGACCCTTGGTCTCCCGCCTCAGCTGGAGAGGCGTCCCAATTGCCCTGCCAAGCCTCGAGGAGAATCCCGAGTTGTCCCTCGCAACTAGGCAGGAGTCCTGAAGTCGCTGAAGAAACACGTGTGTGGAAGGTCCATCCCCGTCGTAACTCGAGAATATACCCCATTTCCGCCGCAACTCGAGAAAAACCATGAGACTTCCCCCTCGCCGCGAGATGAGGCCCGATTCCCCTGCACTGCGTGCAGAGAAATTCCGTGTTGCACATCACACATGAAAGGAGCCTTGATTTCCTTGATGGCACTCCAGAGAAACCCCAAGAACACTGTTCCAAGGCTAGAGGGATCCTGAGGTCACTGTAGCAACACAAAAGAGCTCCGTGGACTAAAAATCAACTCGACATGAGAGGTTAGTCCCTGGCTTCGACTCCAGAGGAATACCACCTTACCACAAGCACCTCAAGAGGAGGCTTCTCTCAGCTCTTGGTATGTGAGAGGGACCCTGAGAGTGCGGCCTCAAGTGGAAAGGACACCGCGATGCCTTGACTCGAAATAAGGCCGGATATCCCTGCAGTGACTTGAATGCAGGCTCGTCTTGCATCTCCCAAGACGAAAGGATGTCTGAATCCCCTGTGGAGACCACAGAGAAAGACCTAGTTCCCCACCTCATCACGACCGGAGGCCTCACATCCTTTGAAAACTCCAGAGGTACGCGGAGATCAGTGCCTCCAAAGGAGACGATGCCTGACTCCTCGTGAAACTTGATAGGAGTCCCAGGATTCCTGTGGCACGTGGAAAGGGACCCTTGGTCTCCCTCCTCAGCTGGAGAGGCGTCCCAATTGCCCTGCCAAGCCTCGAGGAGAATCCCGAGTTGTCCCTCGCAACTAGGCAGGAGTCCTGAAGTCGCTGAACAAACACGTGGGTGGAAGGGCCATCCCAGTCGTAACTCGAGAATATACCCCAGGTTCCCGCCGCAACTCGAGAAAAACCATGAGACTTCCCCCTCGCCGCGAGATGAGGCTCGATTCCCCTGCACTGTGTGCAGAGAAATTCCGTGTTCCACATCACACATGAAAGGAGCCTTGATTTCCTTGATGGCACTCCAGAGAAACCCCAAGAACACTGTTCCAAGGCTAGAGGGATCCTGAGGTCACTGTAGCAACACGAAAGAGCTCCGTGGACCACAAATCAACTGGAAATTAGAGGTTAGTCCCTGGCTTCGACCCCGGAGGAATACCACCTTACCACAAGCACCTCAAGAGGAGGCTTCTCTCAGCTCTAGGTATGTGAGAGGGACCCTGAGTTTGCGGCCTCAAGTGGAATGGACACCGCGATGCCCTGACTCGAAATAAGGCCGGATATCCCTGCAGTGACTTGAATGCAGGCTCGTCTTGCATCTCCCAAGACGAAAGGATGTCTGAATCCCCTGTGGAGACCACAGAGAAAGACCTAGTTCCCCACCTCATCGCGACCGGAGGCCTCACACCCTTTGAAAACTTCAGAGGTATGCGGAGATCAGTGCCTCCAAAGGAGACGATGCCTGACTCCTCGTGAAACTTCTTAGGAGTCCCAGGGTTCCTGTGGCACGTGGAAATGGACCCTTGGTCTCCCGCCTCAGCTGGAGAGGCGTCCCAATTGCCCTGCCAAGCCTCGAGGAGAATCCCGAGTTGTCCCTCGCAACTAGGCAGGAGTCCTGAAGTCGCTGAAGAAACACGTGTGTGGAAGGTCCATCCCCGTCGTAACTCGAGAATATACCCCATTTCCGCCGCAACTCGAGAAAAACCATGAGACTTCCCCCTCGCCGCGAGATGAGGCCCGATTCCCCTGCACTGCGTGCAGAGCAATTCCGTGTTGCACATCACACATGAAAGAAGCCTTGATTTCCTTAATGGCACTCCAGAGAAACCCCAAGAACACTGTTTCAAGGCTAGAGGGATCCTGAGGTCACTGTAGCACCACAAAAGAGCTCCGTGGACCAAAAATCAACTCGAGATGAGAGGTTAGTCCCTGGCTTCGACTCCAGAGGAATTCCACCTTACCACAAGCACCTCAAGAGGAGGCTTCTCTCAACTCTATCTATTTGAGAGGGACCCTGAGATTGCGGCCTCAAGTGGAATGGACACCGCGATGCCCTGACTCGAAATAAGGCCGGATATCCCGGCAGTGACTTGAATGCAGGCTCGTCTTGCATCTCCCAAGACGAAAGGATGTCTGAATCCCCTGTGGAGACCACAGAGAAAGACCTAGTTCCCCACCTCATCGCGACCGGAGGCCTCACACCTTTGAAAACTTCAGAGGTATGCGGAGATCAGTGCCTCCAAAGGAGACGATGCCTGACTCCTCGTGAAACTTCATAGGAGTCCCAGGATTCCTGTGGCACGTGGAAAGGGACCCTTGGTCTCCCTCCTCAGCTGGACAGGCGTCCCAATTGCCCTGCCAAGCCTCGAGGAGAATCCCGAGTTGTCCCTCGCAACTAGGCAGGAGTCCTGAAGTCGCTGAACAAACACGTGGGTGGAAGGGCCATCCCCGTCGTAACTCGAGAATATACCCCAGGTTCCCGCCGCAACTCGAGAAAAACCATTAGACTTCCCCCTCGCCGCGAGATGAGGCCCGATTCCCCTGCACTGCGTGCAGAGCAATTCCGTGTTGCACATCACACATGAAAGGAGCCTTGATTTCCTTGATGGCACTCCAGAGAAACCCCAAGAACACTGTTCCAAGGCTAGAGGGATCCTGAGGTCACTGTAGCAACACGAAAGAGCTCCGTGGACCACAAATCAACTGGAAATTAGAGGTTAGTCCCTGGCTTCGACTCCAGAGGAATACCACCTTACCACAAGCACCTCAAGAGGAGGCTTCTCTCAGCTCTAGGTATGTGAGAGGGACCCTGAGTTTGCGGTCTCAAGTGGAATGGACACCGCGATGCCCTGACTCGAAATAAGGCGGGATATCGCTGCAGTGACTTGAATGCAGGCTCGTCTTGCATCTCCCAAGACGAAAGGATGTCTGAATCCCCTGTGGAGACCACAGAGAAAGACCTAGTTCCCCACCTCATTGCGACCGGAGGCCTCACACCCGTTGAAAACTTCAGAGGTATGCGGAGATCAGTGCCTCCAAAGGAGACGATGCCTGACTCCTCGTGAAACTTCATAGGATTCCCAGGATTCCTGTGGCACGTGGAAAGGGACCCTTGGTCTCCCTCCTCAGCTGGAGAGGCGTCCCAATTGCCCTGCCAAGCCTCGAGGAGAATCCCGAGTTGTCCCTCGCAACTAGGCAGGAGTCCTGACGTCGCTGAACAAACACGTGGGTGGAAGGGCCATCCCCGTCGTAACTCGAGAATATACCCCAGGTTCCCGCCGCAACTCGAGAAAAACCATGAGACTTCCCCCTCGCCGCGAGATGAGGCCCAATTCCCCTGCACTGCGTGCAGAGCAATTCCGTGTTGCACATCACACATGAAAGGAGCCTTTATTTCCTTGATGGCACTCCAGAGAAACCCCAAGAACACTGTTTCAAGGCTAGAGGGATCCTGAGGTCACTGTAGCAACACGAAAGAGCTCCGTGGACCAAGAATCAACTCGAGATGAGAGGTTAGTCCCTGGCTTCGACTCCAGAGGACTACCACCTTACCACAAGCACCTCAAGAGGAGGCTTCTCTCAGCTCTAGGTATGTGAGAGGGACCCTGAGTTTGCGGCCTCAAGTGGAATGGACACCGCGATGCCCTGACTCGAAATAAGGCCGGATATCCCTGCAGTGACTTGAATGCAGGCTCGTCTTGCATCTCCCAAGACGAAAGGATGTCTGAATCCCCTGTGGAGACCACAGAGAACGACCTAGTTCCCCACCTCTTCGCGACCAGAGGCCCCACATTCTTTGAAAACTCCAGAGGTACGCGGAGATCAGTGCCTCCAAAGGAGACGATGCCTGACTCCTCGTGAAACTTGATAGGAGTCCCAGGATTCCTGTGGCACGTGGAAAGGGACCTTGGTCTCCCGCCTCAGCTGGCGAGGAGTCCGAAATGCCCCGCCAAGCCTCCAGGAGAATCCCGAATTGTCCCTCACAACTAGGCAGGAGTCCTGACGTCACTGAACAAACAAGTGTGTGGAAGGGCCATCCCCGTCGTAACTCGAGAATATACCCCAGGTTCCCGCCGCAACTCGAGAAAAACCATGAGACTTCCCCTTTCCGCAAGATGAGGCCCGATTCCCCTGCACTGCGTGCAGAGCAATTCCGTGTTGGACATCACACATGAAAGGAGTCTTGGTTTCCTTGATGGCACTCCAGAGAAACCCCAAGAACACTATTTCAAGGCTAGATGGATCCTGAGGTCATTGGAGCAACACGAAAGAGCTCCGTGGAGGAAAAACTAACTCGAGATGAGAGTTTAGTTCCTGGCTTCGACTCCAGAGGAAAACCACCTTACCACAAGCACCTCAAGAGGAGGCTTCTCTCAGCTCTAGGTATGTGAGAGGGACCCTGAGTTTGCGGCCTCTAGTGGATTGGACACCGCGATGCCCTGACTCGAAATAAGTCCGGATATCCCTGCAGTGACTTGAATGCAGGCTCGTCTTGCATCTTCCAAAACGAAAGGATGTCTGAATCCCCTGTGGAGACCACAGAGAAAGACCTAATTCCCAACCTCATCGCGAGCGGAGGCCTCACATCCTTTGAAAACTCGAGAGGTGGGCGGAGATCAGTGCCTCCAAAGGAGACGATGCCTGATTCCTCGTGAAACTTGATAGGAGTCCCAGGATTCCTGTGGCACGTAGAAAGGGACCCTTGGTCTCCCGCCTCAGCTGGAGAGGGGTCCCAATTGCCCTGCCAAGCCTCGAGGAGAATCCCGAATTGTCCCTTGCAACTTGGCAATACTCCTGACGTCGCTGAACAAACACGTGTGTGGAAGGGCCATCCCCGTCGGAACTCGAGAATATACCCCAGGTTCCCGCCACAAATCGAGAATAACCATGAGACTTCCCCCTCGCCGCGAGTTGAGGCCCGATTCCACTGCACTGCGTGCAGAGCAATTCCGTGTTGCACATCACACAAGAAAGGAGCCTTGGTTTCCTTGATGGCACTCCAGAGAAACCCCAAGAACACGGTTTCAAGGCGAGAGGGATCCTTAGGTCACTGTAGCAACAAGAAGGAGCTCCGTGGACCAAAAATCAACTTGAAATGAGAAGTTAGTCCCTGGCTTCGACTCCAGAGGAATCCCCCGTTACCACAAGCACCTCAAGAGGAGGCTTCTCTCAGCTCTAGGTATGTGAGAGGGACCCTGAGATTGCGGCCTCAAGTGGAATGGACACGGGGATGCCCTGACTCGAAGTAAGGCCAGATATCCCTGCAGTGACTTGAATGCAGGCTCCTCTTGCATCTCCCAAGACGAAAGGATGTCTGAAGCCCCTGTGGAGACCACAGAGAAAGACCTAGTTCCCCATCTCATAGCGACCGGAGGACTCACATCCTTTGAAAACTCCAGAGGGACGCGGAGATCAGTGCCTCCAAAGGAGACGATGTCTGACTCCTCGTGAAACTTGATAGGAGTCCCAGGATTCCTGTGGCACGAAGGGACCCTTGGTCTCCCTCCTTCGCTGGAGAGGCGTCCCAATTGCCCTGTCAAGCCTCGAGGAGAATCCCGAGTTGTCCGTCGCAACTAGGCAGGAGTCCTGACGTCGCTGAACAAACACGTGTGTGGAAGGGCCATCCCCGTCGGAACTCGAGAATATACCCCAGGTTCCCGCCGCAACTCGAGAAAAACCATGAAACTTCCCCCTCGCCGCGAGATGAGGCCCGATTCCCCTGCAGTGCGTGCAGAGCAATTCTGTGTTGCACATCACACATGAAAGGAGCCTTGATTTCCTTGATGGCACTCCAGAGAAACCAAAGAACACTGTTTCAAGGCTAGAGGGATCCTGAGGTCACTGTAGCAACACGAAAGAGCTCCGTGGACCAAACATCAAGTCGAAATGAGAGGTAAGTCCCTGGCTTCGACTCCAGAGGAATACCACCTTACCACAAGCACCTCAAGAGGAGGCTTCTCTCAGCTCTAGGTATGTGAGAGGGACCCTGAGTTTGCGGCCTCAAGTGGAATGGACACCGCGATGCCCTGACTCGAAATAAGGCCGGTTATCCCTGCTGTGACTTGAATGCAGGCTCGTCTTGCATCTCCCAAGACGAAAGGATGTCTGAATCCCCTGTGGAGACCACAGAGAAAGACCTAGTTCCCGACCTCATCGCGACCGGAGGCCTCACATCCTTTGAAAACCTCAGAGGTACGCGGAGATTAGTGCCTTCAAAGGAGACGATGCCTGACTCCTCGTGAAACTTAATAGGAGTCCCAGGATTCCTGTGGCACGTGGAAAGGGGCCCTTGGTCTCCCGCCTCAGCTGGAGAGGCGTCCCAATTGCCCTGCCAAGCCTCGAGAAGTATCCCGAGTTGTCCCTCGCAACTGGGCAGGAGTCCTGACGTTGCTGAACAAACACGTGGGTGGAAGGGCCATCCCCGTCGTAACTCGAGAATATACCACAGGTTCCCGCCGCAACTCGAGAAAAACCATGAGACTTCCCCCTCGCCGCGAGATGAGGCCCGATTCCCCTGCACTGCATGCAGAGCAATTCCGTGTTGCACATCACACATGAAAGGAGCCTTGATTTCCTTGATGGCACTCCAGAGAAACCCCAAGAACACTGTTTCAAGGCTAGAGGGATCCTGAGGTCACTGTAGCCACACGAAAGAGCTCCGTGGACCAAAAATCAACTCGAGATGAGAGGTTTGTCCCTGACGTCGACTCCAGAGGAATACCACCTTATCACAAGCACCTCAAGAGGAGGCTTCTCTCAGCTCTAGGTATGTGAGAGGGACCCTGAGTTTGTGGCCTCAAGTGGAATGGACACTGCGATGCCCTGACTCGAAATAAGGCCGGATATCCCTGCAGTGACTTGAATGCAGGCTCGTCTTGCATCTCCCAAGACGAAAGGATGTCTGAATCCCCTGTGGAGACCACAGAGAAAGACATAGTTCCCCACCTCATCGCGACCGGAGGCCTCACATCCTTTGAAAACTCCAGAGGTATGCGGAGATCAGTGCCTCCAAAGGAGACGATGCCTGACTCCTCGTGAAACTTGATAGGAGTCCCAGGATTCCTGTGGCACGTGGAAAGGGACCCTTGGTCTCCCGCCTCAGTTGGAGAGGCGTCCCAATTGCCCTGCCAAACCTCGATGGGAATCCCGAGTTGTCCCTCGCAACTAGGCAGGAGTCTGACGTCGCTGAATAAACACATGGGTGGAAGGGCCATTCCCGTCGTAACTCGAGAATATACCCCAGGTTCCCATCGCAACTCGAGAAAAACTATGAGACTTCCCGCTCGCCGCAAAATGAGGCCCGATACCCTGCACTGCGTGCAGAGAAATTCCGTGTTGCACATCACACATGAAAGGAGCCTTGATTTCCTTGATGGCACTCCAGAGAAACCCCAAGAACACTGTTTCAAGGCTAGAGGGATCCTGAGGTCACTGTAGCAACATGAAAGAGCTCCGTGGACCAAAAATTAACTCGAGATGAGTGGTTAGTCCGTGGCTTCGACTCCAGAGGAATACCACCTTACCACAAGCACCTCAAGAGCAGGCTTCTCTCAGTTCTAGGTATGTGAGAGGGACCCGGAGTTTCTGGCCTCAAGTCGAATGGACACTGCGAAGCCCTGACTCGAAATAAGGCTGGTTATCCCTGCAGTGACTTGAATGCAGGCTCGTCTTGCATCTCCCAAGACGAAAGGATGTCTGAATCCCCTGTGGAGACCACAGAGAAAGACCTAGTTCCCCACCTCATCGCGACCGGAGGCCTCACATCCTTTGAAAACTCCAGAGGTACGCGGAGATCAGTGCCTCCAAAGGAGACGATGCCTGACTCCTCGGGAAACTTGATAGGAGTCCCAGGATTCCTGTGGCACGTGGAAAGGGACCCTTGGTCTCCCGCCTCAGCTGGAGAGGCGTTCCAATTGCCCTGCCAACCCTCGAGGAGAATCCCGAGTTGTCCCTCGCAACTAGGAAGGAGTCCTGACGTCGCTGAATAAACACGTGGGTGGAAGGGCCATCCCCGTCTTAACTCGAGAATATACCCCAGGTTCTCGCCGCAACTCGAGAAAAACCATGAGACTTCCCCCTCGCCGAGAGATGAGGCCCGATTCCCCTGCACTGCAAGCAGAGCAATACCGTGTTGCACATCAAACATGAAAGAAGCCTTGATTTCCTTGATGGCACTCCAGAGAAAACCCAAGAACACTGTTTCCAGGCTAGAGGGATCCTGAGGTCACTGTAGCAACACGAAAGAGCTCCGTGGACCAAAAATCAACTCGAGATGAGAGGTTAGTCCCTGGCTTCGACTCCAGAGGAATACCACCTTACCACAAGCACCTCAAGAGGAGGCTTCTCTCAGCTCTAGGTATGTGAGAGGGACCCTGAGTTTGCGGCCTCAAGTGGAAGGGACACCGCGATGCCCTGACTCGAAATAAGGCCGGTTATCCCTGCAGTGACTTGAATGCAGGCTCGTCTTGCATCTCCCAAGACGAAAGGATGTCTGAATCCCCTGTGGAGACCACAGAGAAAGACCTAGTTCCCGACCTCATCGCGACCGGAGGCCTCACATTCTTTGATAACTCCAGAGGTACGCGGAGATTAGTGCCTTCAAAGGAGACGATGCCTGACTCCTCGTGAAACTTAATAGGAGTCCCAGGATTCCTGTGGCACGTGGAAAGGGACCCTTGGTCTCCTGCCTCAGCTGGAGAGGCGTCCCAATTGCCCTGCCAACCCTCGAGGAGAATCCCGAGTTGTCCCTCGCAACTAGGCAGGAGTCCTGACGTCGCTGAACAAACACGTGTGTGGAAGGGCCATCCCCGTCTTAACTTGAGAATATACCCCAGGTTCCCGCCGCAACTCGAGAAAAACCATGAGACTTCCCCCACGCCACGAGATGAGGCCCGATTCCCCTGCACTGCGTGCAGAGCAATTCCGTGTTGCACATCAAACATGAAAGGAGCCTTGATTTCCTTGATGGCTCTCCAGAGAAACCCCAAGAACACTGTTTCAAGGCTAGAGGGATCCTGACGTCACTGTAGCAACACAAAAGAGCTCCATGGACCAAAAATCAACTCGAGATGAGAGGTTAGTCCCTGGCTTCGACTCCAGAGGAATACCACCTTACCACAAGCACCTCAAGAGGAGGCTTCTCTCAGCTCTAGGTATGTGAGAGCGACCCTAATTTTGCGGCCTCAAGTGGAATGGACACCGCGATGCCCTGACTCTAAATAAGGCCGGATATCCCTGCAGTGACTTGAATGCAGGCTTGTCTTGCATCTCCCAAGACGAAAGGATATCTGAATCCCCTGTGGAGACCACAGAGAAAAACCTAGTTTCCCACCTCATTGCGACCGGAGACCTCACATCTTTGAAAATTCCAGAGTTACGCGGAGATCAGTGCCTCCAAAGGAGAGGATGCCTGACTACTTGTGAAACTTGAT
The DNA here is from genome assembly GCF_910594005.1 of Cervus elaphus. Classification (NCBI taxonomy): domain Eukaryota; kingdom Metazoa; phylum Chordata; class Mammalia; order Artiodactyla; family Cervidae; genus Cervus; species Cervus elaphus. The sequence continues at coordinate 381,187 of NW_025316787.1, forward strand.
AGGAGTCCCAGGATTCCTGTGGCACGTGGAAAGGGACCCTTGGTCTCCCGCCTCAGCTGGAGAGGCGTCACAATTGCCCTGCCAACCCTCGAGGAGAATCCCGAGTTGTCCCTCGCAACTAGGCAGGAGTCCTGATGTCGCTGAACAAACATGTGTGTGGAAGGGCCATCCCCGTCGTAACTCGAGAATATACCCCAGGTTTCCACCGCAACTCGAGAAAAACCATGAGACGTCCCCCTCGCCGTGAGATGAGGCCAGATTCCCCTGCAGTGCGTGCAGAGCAATTCCGTGCTGCACATCACACATGAAAGGAGCCTTGATTTCCTTGATGGCACTCCAGAGAAATCCCAAGAACACTGTTTCAAGGCTAGAGGGATCCTGAGGTCACTGTAGCTACACGAAAGAGCTCCGTGGACCAAAAATCAACTCGAGATGAGAGGTTAGTCCCTCTCTTCGACTCCAGAGGAAACCACCTTACCACAAGCACCTCATGAGGAAGCTTCTATCAGCTCTAGGTATGTGAGAGGGACCCTGAGTTTGCGGCCTCAAGTGGAATGGACACCGCGATGCCCTGACTCGAAATAAGGCTGGATATCCCTGCAGTGACTTGAATGCAGGCTCGTCTTGCATCTCCCAAGACGAAAGGTTGTCTGAATCCCCTGTGGAGACCACAGAGAAAGACCTAGTTCCCCACCTCATCGCGACCGGAGGCCTCACATCCTTTGAAAATTCCAGAGGTACGCGGAGATCAGTGCCTCCAAAGGAGACGATGCCTGACTCCTCGTGAATCTTCTTAGGAGTCCCAGGATTCCTGTGGCACGTGGAAAGGGACCCTTGGTCTCCCGCCTCAGCTGGAGAGGCGTCCCAATTGCCCTGCCAAGCCTCGAGGAGAATCCCGAGTTGTCCCTCGCAACTAGGCAGGAGTCCTGAAGTCGCTGAAGAAACACGTGTGTGGAAGGTCCATCCCCGTCGTAACTCGAGAATATACCCCATTTCCGCCGCAACTCGAGAAAAACCATGAGACTTCCCCCTCGCCGCGAGATGAGGCCCGATTCCCCTGCACTGCGTGCAGAGAAATTCCGTGTTGCACATCACACATGAAAGGAGCCTTGATTTCCTTGATGGCACTCCAGAGAAACCCCAAGAACACTGTTCCAAGGCTAGAGGGATCCTGAGGTCACTGTAGCAACACAAAAGAGCTCCGTGGACTAAAAATCAACTCGACATGAGAGGTTAGTCCCTGGCTTCGACTCCAGAGGAATACCACCTTACCACAAGCACCTCAAGAGGAGGCTTCTCTCAGCTCTAGGTATGTGAGAGGGACCCTGAGATTGCGGCCTCAAGTGGAAAGGACACCGCGATGCCTTGACTCGAAATAAGGCCGGATATCCCTGCAGTGACTTGAATGCAGGCTCGTCTTGCATCTCCCAAGACGAAAAGTTGTCTGAATCCCCTGTGGAGACCACAGAGAAAGACCTAGTTCCCCACCTCATCACGACCGGAGGCCTCACATCCTTTGAAAACTCCAGAGGTACGCGGAGATCAGTGCCTCCAAAGGAGACGATGCCTGACTCCTCGTGAAACTTGATAGGAGTCCCAGGATTCCTGTGGCACGTGGAAAGGGACCCTTGGTCTCCCTCCTCAGCTGGAGAGGCGTCCCAATTGCCCTGCCAAGCCTCGAGGAGAATCCCGAGTTGTCCCTCGCAACTAGGCAGGAGTCCTGAAGTCGCTGAACAAACACGTGGGTGGAAGGGCCATCCCAGTCGTAACTCGAGAATATACCCCAGGTTCCCGCCGCAACTCGAGAAAAACCATGAGACTTCCCCCTCGCCGCGAGATGAGGCTCGATTCCCCTGCACTGTGTGCAGAGAAATTCCGTGTTCCACATCACACATGAAAGGAGCCTTTATTTCCTTGATGGCACTCCAGAGAAACCCCAAGAACACTGTTGCAAGGCTAGAGGGATCCTGAGGTCACTGTAGCAACACGAAAGAGCTCCGTGGACCACAAATCAACTGGAAATTAGAGGTTAGTCCCTGGCTTCGACCCCGGAGGCATACCACCTTACCACAAGCACCTCAAGAGGAGGCTTCTCTCAGCTCTAGGTATGTGAGAGGGACCCTGAGTTTGCGGCCTCATGTGGAATGGACACCGCGATGCCCTGACTCGAAATAAGGCCGGATATCCCTGCAGTGACTTGAATGCAGGCTCGTCTTGCATCTCCCAAGACGAAAGGATGTCTGAATCCCCTGTGGAGACCACAGAGAAAGACCTAGTTCCCCACCTCATCGCGACCGGAGGCCTCACACCCTTTGAAAACTTCAGAGGTATGCGGAGATCAGTGCCTCCAAAGGAGACGATGCCTGACTCCTCGTGAAACTTCTTAGGAGTCCCAGGGTTCCTGTGGCACGTGGAAAGGGACCCTTGGTCTCCCGCCTCAGCTGGAGAGGCGTCCCAATTGCCCTGCCAAGCCTCGAGGAGAATCCCGAGTTGTCCCTCGCAACTAGGCAGGAGTCCTGAAGTCGCTGAAGAAACACGTGTGTGGAAGGTCCATCCCCGTCGTAACTCGAGAATATACCCCATTTCCGCCGCAACTCGAGAAAAACCATGAGACTTCCCCCTCGCCGCGAGATGAGGCCCGATTCCCCTGCACTGCGTGCAGAGCAATTCCGTGTTGCACATCACACATGAAAGAAGCCTTGATTTCCTTGATGGCACTCCAGAGAAACCCCAAGAACACTGTTTCAAGGCTAGAGGGATCCTGAGGTCACTGTAGCACCACAAAAGAGCTCCGTGGACCAAAAATCAACTCGAGATGAGAGGTTAGTCCCTGGCTTCGACTCCAGAGGAATTCCACCTTACCACAAGCACCTCAAGAGGAGGCTTCTCTCAACTCTATCTATTTGAGAGGGACCCTGAGATTGCGGCCTCAAGTGGAATGGACACCGCGATGCCCTGACTCGAAATAAGGCCGGATATCATTGCAGTGACTTGAATGCAGGCTCGTCTTGCATCTCCCAAGACGAAAGGATGTCTGAATCCCCTGTGGAGACCACAGAGAAAGACCTAGTTCCCCACCTCATCGCGACCGGAGGCCTCACACCTTTGAAAACTTCAGAGGTATGCGGAGATCAGTGCCTCCAAAGGAGACGATGCCTGACTCCTCGTGAAACTTCATAGGAGTCCCAGGATTCCTGTGGCACGTGGAAAGGGACCCTTGGTCTCCCTCCTCAGCTGGACAGGCGTCCCAATTGCCCTGCCAAGCCTCGAGGAGAATCCCGAGTTGTCCCTCGCAACTAGGCAGGAGTCCTGAAGTCGCTGAACAAACACGTGGGTGGAAGGGCCATCCCCGTCGTAACTCGAGAATATACCCCAGGTTCCCGCCGCAACTCGAGAAAAACCATTAGACTTCCCCCTCGCCGCGAGATGAGGCCCGATTCCCCTGCACTGCGTGCAGAGCAATTCCGTGTTGCACATCACACATGAAAGGAGCCTTGATTTCCTTGATGGCACTCCAGAGAAACCCCAAGAACACTGTTCCAAGGCTAGAGGGATCCTGAGGTCACTGTAGCAACACGAAAGAGCTCCGTGGACCACAAATCAACTGGAAATTAGAGGTTAGTCCCTGGCTTCGACTCCAGAGGAATACCACCTTACCACAAGCACCTCAAGAGGAGGCTTCTCTCAGCTCTAGGTATGTGAGAGGGACCCTGAGTTTGCGGTCTCAAGTGGAATGGACACCGCGATGCCCTGACTCGAAATAAGGCGGGATATCGCTGCAGTGACTTGAATGCAGGCTCGTCTTGCATCTCCCAAGACGAAAGGATGTCTGAATCCCCTGTGGAGACCACAGAGAAAGACCTAGTTCCCCACCTCATTGCGACCGGAGGCCTCACACCCGTTGAAAACTTCAGAGGTATGCGGAGATCAGTGCCTCCAAAGGAGACGATGCCTGACTCCTCGTGAAACTTCATAGGATTCCCAGGATTCCTGTGGCACGTGGAAAGGGACCCTTGGTCTCCCTCCTCAGCTGGAGAGGCGTCCCAATTGCCCTGCCAAGCCTCGAGGAGAATCCCGAGTTGTCCCTTGCAACTAGGCAGGAGTCCTGACGTCGCTGAACAAACACGTGGGTGGAAGGGCCATCCCCGTCGTAACTCGAGAATATACCCCAGGTTCCCGCCGCAACTCGAGAAAAACCATGAGACTTCCCCCTCGCCGCGAGATGAGGCCCAATTCCCCTGCACTGCGTGCAGAGCAATTCCGTGTTGCACATCACACATGAAAGGAGCCTTTATTTCCTTGATGGCACTCCAGAGAAACCCCAAGAACACTGTTTCCAGGCTAGAGGGATCCTGAGGTCACTGTAGCAACACGAAAGAGCTCCGTGGACCAAGAATCAACTCGAGATGAGAGGTTAGTCCCTGGGTTCGACTCCAGAGGACTACCACCTTACCACAAGCACCTCAAGAGGAGGCTTCTCTCAGCTCTAGGTATGTGAGAGGGACCCTGAGTTTGCGGCCTCAAGTGGAATGGACACCGCGATGCCCTGACTCGAAATAAGGCCGGATATCCCTGCAGTGACTTGAATGCAGGCTCGTCTTGCATCTCCCAAGACGAAAGGATGTCTTAATCCCCTGTGGAGACCACAGAGAAAGACCTAGTTCCCCATCTCATCACGACCAGAGGCCTCACATACTTTGAAAACTCCAGAGGTACGCGGAGATCAGTGCCTCCAAAGGAGACGATGCCTGACTCCTCGTGAAACTTCATAGGAGTCCCAGGATTCCTGTGGCACGTGGAAAGGGACCCTTGGTCTCCCGCCTCAGCTGGACAGGCGTGCCAATTGCCCTGCCAAGCCTCGAGGAGAATCGCGAGTTGTCCCTCGCAACTAGGCAGGAGTCCTGACGTCGCTGAACAAACACGTGTGTGGAAGGGCCATCCCCGTCGTAACTCGAGAATATACCCCAGGTTCCCGCCGCAACTCGAGAAAAACCATGAGACTTCACCCTCGCCGCGAGATGAGGCCAGATTCCCCTGCTCTGCGTGCAGAGCAATTCCGTGCTGCACATCACACATGAAAGGAGCCTTGATTTCCTTGATGGCACTCCAGAGAAACCCCAAGAACACTGTTGCAAGGCTAGAGGGATCCTGAGGTCACTGTAGCAACACGAAAGAGCTCCGTGGACCAAAAATCAACTCGAGATGAGAGGTTAGTCCCTGGCTTCGACTCCAGAGGAATACCACCTTACCACAAGCACCTCAAGAGGAGGCTTCTCTCAACTCTAGCTATGTGAGAGGGACCCTGAGATTGCGGCCTCAAGTGGAAAGTACACCGCGATGCCTTGACTCGAAATAAGGCCGGATATCCCTGCAGTGACTTGAATCGAGGCTCTTTTTGCATCTCCCAAGATGAAAGGATGTCTGAATCCCCTGTGGAGACCACAGAGAAAGACCTAGTTCCCTATCTCATCGCGACCGGAGGCCTCACATCCTTTGAAAACTCCAGAGGTACACGGACATCAATTCCTCAAAAGGAGACGATTCCTGACTCCTCGTGAAACTTAATAGGAGTCCCAGGATTCCTGTGGCACTTGGAAAGGGACCCGTGGTCTCCCGCCTCAGCTGGAGAGGCGTCCCAATTGCCCTGCCAAGCCTCGAGGAGAATCCCGAGTTGTCCCGAGCAACTAGGCAGGAGTCCTGCCGTCGATGAACAAACACGTGTGTGGAAGGGCCATCCCCGTCGTAACTCGAGAATATACACCAGGTTCCCGCCGCAACTCGAGAAAAACGATGCGACTTCCCCCTCGCCGCAAGATGAGGCCCGATTCCCCTTCATTGCATTCAAAGCAATTCCGTGTTGCACATCACACATGAAAGGAGCCTTGATTTCCTTGATGGCACTCCAGAGAAACCCCAAGAACACTGTTTCAAGGCTAGAGGGATCCTGAGGTTACTGTAGCAACACGAAAGATCTCCGTGGACCAAGAATCAACTCGAGATGACAGGTTAGTCCCTGGCTTCGACTCCAGAGGAATACCACCTTACCACAAGCACCTCAAGAGGAGGCTTCTCTCAGCTCTAGGTATGTGAGAGGGACCCTGAGTTTGCGGCCTCAAGTGGAATGGACACCGCGATGCCCTGACTCGAAATAAGGCTGGATATCCCTGCAGTGACTTGAATGCAGGCTCGTCTTGCATCTCCCAAGACGAAAGGATGTCTGAATCCCCTGTGGAGACCACAGAGAAAGACCTAGTTCCCCACCTCATCGCGACCGGAGGCCTCACATCCTTTGAAAACTCCAGAGGTACACGGAGATCAGTGCCTCCAAAGGAGACGATGCCTGATTCCTCGTCAAATTTGATAGGAGTCCCAGGATTCCTGTGGCACGTGGAAAGGGACCCTTGGTCTCCTGCCTCAGCTGGAGAGGCGTCCCAATTGCCCTGCCAAGCCTCGAGGAGAATCCCGAGTTGTCCCTCGCAACTAGGCAGGAGTCCTGACGTCGCTGAAGAAACACGTGGGTGGAAGGGCAATCCCCGTCGTAACTCGAGAATATACCCCAGGTTCCCGCCGCAACTCGAGAAAAGCCATGAGACTTCCCCCTCGCCGCGAGATGAGGCCCGATTCCCCTGAACTGCGTGCAGAACAATTCCGTGTTGCACATCACACATGAAAGGAGCCTTGCTTTCCTTGATGGCACTCCAGAGAAACCCCAAGAACACTGTTTCAAGGCTAGAGGGATCCTGAGGTCACTGTAGCAACACGAAAGAGCTCCGTGGACCAAAAATCAACTCGAGATGAGAGGTTAGTCCCTGGCTTCGACTCCAGAGGAATACCACCTTACCACAAGCACTTCAAGAGGAGGCTTCTCTCAGCTCTAGGTATGTGAGAGGGACCCTGAGTTTGCGGCCTCAAGTGGAATGGACACCGCGATGCCCCGACTCGAAATAAGGCCGGATATCCCTGCAGTGACTTGAATGCAGGCTCGTCTTGCATCTCCCAATACGAAAGGATGTCTGAATCCCCTGTGGAGACCACAGAGAAAGACCTAGTTCACCACCTCATCGCGACCGGAGGCCTCACATCCTTTGAACACTCCAGAGGTACGCGGAGATCAGTGCCTCCAAAGGAGAAGATGCCTGACTCCTCGTGAAACTTCATAGGAGTCCCAGGATTCCTGTGGCACGTGGAAAGGGACCCTTGGTCTCCCGCCTCAGCTGGAGAGGCGTCCCAATTGCCCTGCCAAGCCTCGAGGAGAATCCCGAGTTGTCCCTCGCAACTAGGCAGGAGTCCTGACGTCGCTGAACAAACACGTGGGTGGAAGGGCCATCCCCGTCGTAACTCGAGAATATACCCCAGGTTCACATCGCAACTCGAGAAAAACCATGAGACTTCCCGCTCGCCGCAAAATGAGGCCCGATACCCTGCACTGCGTGCAGAGAAATTCCGTGTTGCACATCACACATGAAAGGAGCCTTGATTTCCTTGATGGCACTCCAGAGAAACCCCAAGAACACTGTTTCAAGGCTAGAGGGATCCTGAGGTCACTGTAGCAACATGAAAGAGCTCCGTGGACCAAAAATCAACTCGAGATGAGTGGTTAGTCCCTGGCTTCGACTCCAGAGGAATACCACCTTACCACAAGCACCTCAAGAGGAGGCTTCTCTCAGCTCTAGGTATGTGAGAGGGACCCGGAGTTTCTGGCCTCAAGTGGAATGGACACTGTGAAGCCCTGACTCGAAATAAGGCTGGTTATCCCTTCAGTGACTTGAATGCAGGCTCGTCTTGCATCTCACAAGACGAAAGGATGTCTGAATCCCCTGTGGAGACCACAGAGAAAGACCTAGTTCCCCATCTCATCGCGACCGGAGGCCTCACATCCTTTGAAAATTCCAGAGGTACGCGGAGATCAGTGCCTCCAAAGGAGACGATGCCTGACTCCTCGGGAAACTTGATAGGAGTCCCAGGATTCCTGTGGCACGTGGAAAGGGACCCTTGGTCTCCCGCCTCAGCTGGAGAGGCGTCCCAATTGCCCTGCCAAGCCTCGAGGAAAATCCCGAGTTGTCCCTCGCAACTAGGCAGGAGTCCTGACGTCCCTGAAAAAACACGTGGGTGGAAGGGCCATCCCCGTCATAACTCGAGAATATACCCCAGGTTCCCGCCGCAACTCGAGAAAAACCATGAGACTTCCCCCTCGCCGCGAGATGAGGCCCGATTCCCCTGCACTGCGTGCAGGCAATTCCGTGTTGCACATCACACAAGAAAGGAGCCTTGATTTCCTTGATGGCACTCCAGAGAAACAGCAAGAACACTGTTTCAAGGCTAGAGGGATCCTGAGATCACTGTAGCAACACGAAAGGATGAGAGGTTAGTCCCTGGCTTCGACTCCAGAGGAATACCACCTTACCACAAGCACCTCAAGAGGAGGCTTCTCTCAGCTCTAGGTATGTGAGAGGGACCCTGAGTTTGCGGCCTCAAGTGGAATGGACACCGCGATGCCCTGATTCGAAATAAGGCCGGTTATCCCTGCTGTGACTTGAATGCAGGCTTGTCTTGCATCTCCCAAGACGAAAGGATGTCTGAATCCCCTGTGGAGACCACAGAGAAATACCTAGTTCCCGACCTCATCGCGACCGGAGGCCTCACATCCTTTGAAAACTCCAGAGGTACGCGGAGATTAGTGCCTTCAAGGGGGACGATGCCTGACTCCTCGTGAAACTTAATAGGAGTCCCAGGATTCCTGTGGCACGGGGAAAGGGGCCCTTGGTCTCCCGCCTCAGCTGGAGAGGCGTCCCAATTGCCCTGCCAAGCCTCGAGAAGTATCCCGAGTTGTGCCTCGGAACTGGGCAGGAGTCCTGACGTTGCTGAACAAACACGTGGGTGGAAGGGCCATCCCCGTCGTAACTCGAGAATATACCCCAGGTTCCCGCCGCAACTCGAGAAAAACCATGAGACTTCCCCCTCGCCGCGAGATGAGGCCCGATTCCCCTGCACTGCGTGCAGAGAAATTCCGTGTTGCACATCACACATGAAAGGAGCCTTGATTTCCTTGATGGCACTCCAGAGAAACCCCAAGAACACTGTTTCAAGGCTAGAGGGATCCTGAGGTCACTGTAGCCACACGAAAGAGCTCCGTGGACCAAAAATCAACTCGAGATGAGAGGTTTGTCCCTGACGTCGACTCCAGAGGAATACCACCTTATCACAAGCACCTCAAGAGGAGGCTTCTCTCAGCTCTAGGTATGTGAGAGGGACCTTGAGTTTTCGGCCTCAAGTGGAATGGACACCGCGATGCCCTGACTCGAAATAAGGCCGGATATCCCTGCAATGACTTGAATGCAGGCTCGTCTTGCATCTCACAAGACGAAAGGATGTCTGAATCCCCTTTGAGACCACAGAGAAAGACCTAGTTACCCACCTCATCGCGACCGGAGGCCTCACATCCTTTGAAAACTCCAGAGGTACACGGAGATCAGTGCCTCCAAAGGAGACGATTCATAACTCCTCGTGAAACTTGATAGGAGTCCCAGGATTCCTGTGGCACGTGGAAAGGGACCCTTGGTCTCCCGCCTCAGCTGGAGAGGCGTTCCAATTGCCCTGCCAACCCTCGAGGAGAATCCCGAGTTGTCCCTCGCAACTAGGAAGGAGTCCTGACGTCGCTGAATAAACACGTGGGTGGAAGGGCCATCCCCGTCGTAACTCGAGAATATACCCCAGGTTCCCGCCCCAACTCGAGAAAAACCATGAGACTTCCCCCTCGCCGAGAGATGCGGCCCGATTCCCCTGGACTGCAAGCAGAGCAATACCGTGTTGCACATCAAACATGAAAGAAGCCTTGATTTCCTTGATGGCACTCCAGAGAAACCCCAAGAACACTGTTTCCAGGCTAGAGGGATCCTGAGGTCACTGTAGCAACACGAAAGAGCTCCGTGGACCAAAAATCAACTCGAGATGAGAGGTTAGTCCCTGGCTTCGACTCCAGAGGAATACCACCTTACCACAAGCACCTCAAGAGGAGGCTTCTCTCAGCCCTAGGTATGTGAGAGGGACCCTGAGTTTGCGGCCTCAAGTGGAATGGACACCGCGATGCCCTGACTCGAAATAAGGCCGGTTATCCCTGCAGTGACTTGAATGCAGGCTCGTCTTGCATCTCCCAAGACGAAAGGATGTCTGAATCCCCTGTGGAGACAACAGAGAAAGACCTAGTTCCCGACCTCATCGCGACCGGAGGCCTCACATCCTTTGAAAACTCCAGAGGTACAGGGAGATTAGTGCCTTCAAAGGAGACGATGCCTGACTCCTCGTGAAACTTAATAGGAGCCCCAGGATTCCTGTGGCACGTGGAAAGGGACCCTTGGTCTCCTGCCTCAGCTGGAGAGGCGTCCCAATTGCCCTGCCAACCCTCGAGGAGAATCCCGAGTTGTCCCTCGCAACTAGGCAGGAGTCCTGACGTCGCTGAACAAACACGTGTGTGGAAGGGCCATCCCCGTCTTAACTTGAGATTATACCCCAGGTTCCCGCCGCAACTCGAGAAAAACCATGAGACTTCCCCCACGCCGCGAGATGAGGCCCGATTCCCCTGCATTGCGTGCAGAGCAATTCCGTGTTGCACATCAAACATGAAAGGAGCCTTGATTTCCTTGATGGCTCTCCAGAGAAACCCCAAGAACACTGTTTCAAGGCTAGAGGGATCCTGACGTCACTGTAGCAACACAAAAGAGCTCCATGGACCAAAAATCAACTCGAGATGAGAGGTTAGTCCCTGGCTTCGACTCCAGAGGAATACCACCTTACCACAAGCACCTCAAGAGGAGGCTTCTCTCAGCTCTAGGTATGTGAGAGCGACCCTAATTTTGCGGCCTCAAGTGGAATGGACACTGCAATGCCATGACGCGAAATAATGCTGGATATCCCTGCAGTGACTTGAATGCAGGCTCGTCTTGCATCTCGCAAGATGAAAGGATGTCTGAATCCCCTGTGGAGACCACAGAGAAATACCTAGTTCCCGACCTCATCGCGACCGGAGGCCTCACATCCTTTGAAAACTCCAGAGGTACGCGGAGATTAGTGCCTTCAAGGGGGACGATGCCTGACTCCTCGTGAAACTTAATAGGAGTCCCAGGATTCCTGTGGCACGGGGAAAGGGGCCCTTGGTCTCCCGCCTCAGCTGGAGAGGCGTCCCAATTGCCCTGCCAAGCCTCGAGAAGTATCCCGAGTTGTGCCTCGGAACTGGGCAGGAGTCCTGACGTTGCTGAACAAACACGTGGGTGGAAGGGCCATCCCCGTCGTAACTCGAGAATATACCCCAGGTTCCCGCCGCAACTCGAGAAAAACCATGAGACTTCCCCCTCGCCGCGAGATGAGGCCCGATTCCCCTGCACTGCGTGCAGAGAAATTCCGTGTTGCACATCACACATGAAAGGAGCCTTGATTTCCTTGATGGCACTCCAGAGAAACCCCAAGAACACTGTTTCAAGGCTAGAGGGATCCTGAGGTCACTGTAGCCACACGAAAGAGCTCCGTGGACCAAAAATCAACTCGAGATGAGAGGTTTGTCCCTGACGTCGACTCCAGAGGAATACCACCTTATCACAAGCACCTCAAGAGGAGGCTTCTCTCAGCTCTAGGTATGTGAGAGGGACCTTGAGTTTTCGGCCTCAAGTGGAATGGACACCGCGATGCCCTGACTCGAAATAAGGCCGGATATCCCTGCAATGACTTGAATGCAGGCTCGTCTTGCATCTCACAAGACGAAAGGATGTCTGAATCCCCTTTGAGACCACAGAGAAAGACCTAGTTACCCACCTCATCGCGACCGGAGGCCTCACATCCTTTGAAAACTCCAGAGGTACACGGAGATCAGTGCCTCCAAAGGAGACGATTCATAACTCCTCGTGAAACTTGATAGGAGTCCCAGGATTCCTGTGGCACGTGGAAAGGGACCCTTGGTCTCCCGCCTCAGCTGGAGAGGCGTTCCAATTGCCCTGCCAACCCTCGAGGAGAATCCCGAGTTGTCCCTCGCAACTAGGAAGGAGTCCTGACGTCGCTGAATAAACACGTGGGTGGAAGGGCCATCCCCGTCGTAACTCGAGAATATACCCCAGGTTCCCGCCCCAACTCGAGAAAAACCATGAGACTTCCCCCTCGCCGAGAGATGCGGCCCGATTCCCCTGGACTGCAAGCAGAGCAATACCGTGTTGCACATCAAACATGAAAGAAGCCTTGATTTCCTTGATGGCACTCCAGAGAAACCCCAAGAACACTGTTTCCAGGCTAGAGGGATCCTGAGGTCACTGTAGCAACACGAAAGAGCTCCGTGGACCAAAAATCAACTCGAGATGAGAGGTTAGTCCCTGGCTTCGACTCCAGAGGAATACCACCTTACCACAAGCACCTCAAGAGGAGGCTTCTCTCAGCCCTAGGTATGTGAGAGGGACCCTGAGTTTGCGGCCTCAAGTGGAATGGACACCGCGATGCCCTGACTCGAAATAAGGCCGGTTATCCCTGCAGTGACTTGAATGCAGGCTCGTCTTGCATCTCCCAAGACGAAAGGATGTCTGAATCCCCTGTGGAGACAACAGAGAAAGACCTAGTTCCCGACCTCATCGCGACCGGAGGCCTCACATCCTTTGAAAACTCCAGAGGTACAGGGAGATTAGTGCCTTCAAAGGAGACGATGCCTGACTCCTCGTGAAACTTAATAGGAGCCCCAGGATTCCTGTGGCACGTGGAAAGGGACCCTTGGTCTCCTGCCTCAGCTGGAGAGGCGTCCCAATTGCCCTGCCAACCCTCGAGGAGAATCCCGAGTTGTCCCTCGCAACTAGGCAGGAGTCCTGACGTCGCTGAACAAACACGTGTGTGGAAGGGCCATCCCCGTCTTAACTTGAGATTATACCCCAGGTTCCCGCCGCAACTCGAGAAAAACCATGAGACTTCCCCCACGCCGCGAGATGAGGCCCGATTCCCCTGCATTGCGTGCAGAGCAATTCCGTGTTGCACATCAAACATGAAAGGAGCCTTGATTTCCTTGATGGCTCTCCAGAGAAACCCCAAGAACACTGTTTCAAGGCTAGAGGGATCCTGACGTCACTGTAGCAACACAAAAGAGCTCCATGGACCAAAAATCAACTCGAGATGAGAGGTTAGTCCCTGGCTTCGACTCCAGAGGAATACCACCTTACCACAAGCACCTCAAGAGGAGGCTTCTCTCAGCTCTAGGTATGTGAGAGCGACCCTAATTTTGCGGCCTCAAGTGGAATGGACACTGCAATGCCATGACGCGAAATAATGCTGGATATCCCTGCAGTGACTTGAATGCAGGCTCGTCTTGCATCTCGCAAGATGAAAGGATGTCTGAATCCCCTGTGGAGACCACAGAGAAAGACCTAGTTCCCCACCTCATCGCGACCGGAGGCCTCACATCCTTTGAAAACTCCAGAGGTACGCGGAGATCAGTGCCTCCAAAGGAGACGATGCCTGACTCCTCGAGAAACTTGATAGGAGTCCCAGGATTCCTGTGGCACGTGGAAAGGGACCCTTGGTCTCCCGCCTCAGCTGGAGAGGCGTCCCAATTGCCCTGCCAAGCCTCGAGGAGAATCCCGAGTTGTCCCTCGCAACTAGGCAGGAGTCCTGACGTCGCTGAACAAACACGTGTGTGGAAGGGCCATCCCCGTCGTAACTCGAGAATATACCCCAGGTTCCCACCGCAACTCGAGAAAAACCATGAGACGTCCCCCTCGCCGTGAGATGAGGCCAGATTCCCCTGCAGTGCGTGCAGAGCAATTCCGTGCTGCACATCACACATGAAAGGAGCCTTGATTTCCTTGATGGCACTCCAGAGAAATCCCAAGAACACTGTTTCAAGGCTAGAGGGATCCTGAGGTCACTGTAGCTACACGAAAGAGCTCCGTGGACCAAAAATCAACTCGAGATGAGAGGTTAGTCCCTCTCTTCGACTCCAGAGGAAACCACCTTACCACAAGCACCTCATGAGGAAGCTTCTCTCAGCTCGAGGTATGTGAGAGGAACCCTGAGTTTACGGCCTCAAGTGGAATGGAGACCGCGATGCCCTGACTCGAAATAAGGCCGGATATCCCTGCAGTGACTTGAATGCAGCTCGTCTTGCATCTCCCAAGACGAAAGGATGTCTGAATTCCCTGTGGAGACCACAGAGAAGACCTAGTTCCCCACCTCATCGCGACCGGAGGCCTCACATACTTTGAAAATTCCAGAGGTACACTGAGATCAGTGACTCCAAAGGAGACGATGCCTGACTCCTCGTGAAACTTGATAGGAGTCCCAGGATTCCTGTGGCACGTGGAAAGGGACGCTTGGTCTCCCGCCTCAGCTGGAGAGGCGTCCCAATTGCCCTGCCAACCCTCGAGGAGAATCCCGAGTTGTCCCTCGCAACTAGGAAGGAGTCCTGACGTCGCTGAATAAACACGTGGGTGGAAGGGCCATCCCCGTCGTAACTCGAGAATATACCCCAGGTTCTCGCCGCAACTCGAGAAAAACCATGAGACTTCCCCCTCGCCGAGAGATGAGGCCCGATTCCCCTGCACTGCAAGCAGAGCAATACCGTGTTGCACATCAAACATGAAAGAAGCCTTGATTTCCTTGATGGCACTCCAGAGAAACCCCAAGAACACTGTTTCCTTGCTAGAGGGATCCTGAGGTCACTGTAGCAACACGAAAGAGCTCCGTGGACCAAAAATCAACTCGAGATGAGAGGTTAGTCCCTGGCTTCGACTCCAGAGGAATACCACCTTACCACAAGCACCTCAAGAGGAGGCTTCTCTCAGCTCTAGGTATATGAGAGGGACCCTGAGTTTGCGGCCTCAAGTGGAATGGACACCGCGATGCCCTGACTCGAAATAAGGCCGGTTATCCCTGCAGTGACTTGAATGCAGGCTCGTCTTGCATCTCCCAAGACGAAAGGATGTCTGAATCCCCTGTGGAGACCACAGAGAAAGACCTAGTTCCCGACCTCATCGCGACCGGAGGCCTCACATCCTTTGAAAACTCCAGAGGTACAGGGAGATTAGTGCCTTCAAAGGAGACGATGCCTGACTCCTCGTGAAACTTAATAGGAGTCCCAGGATTCCTGTGGCACGTGGAAAGGGACCCTTGGTCTCCTGCCTCAACTGGAGAGGCGTCCCAATTGCCCTGCCAACCCTCGAGGAGAATCCCGAGTTGTCCCTCGCAACTAGGCAGGAGTCCTGACGTCGCTGAACAAACACGTGTGTGGAAGGGCCATCCCCGTCTTAACTTGAGAATATACCCCAGGTTCCCGCCGCAACTCGAGAAAAACCATGAGACTTCCCCCACGCAGCGAGATGAGGCCCGATTCCCCTGCACTGCGTGCAGAGCAATTCCGTGTTGCACATCAAACATGAAAGGAGCCTTGATTTCCTTGATGGCTCTCCAGAGAAACCCCAAGAACACTGTTTCTAGGCTAGAGGGATCCTGACGTCACTGTAGCAACACAAAAGAGCTCCATGGACCAAAAATCAACTCGAGATGAGAGGTTAGTCCCTGGCTTCGACTCCAGAGGAATACCACCTTACCACAAGCACCTCAAGAGGAGGCTTCTCTCAGCTCTAGGTATGTGAGAGCGACCCTAATTTTGCGGCCTCAAGTGGAATGGACACTGCGATGCCATGACGTGAAATAATGCTGGATATCCCTGCAGTGACTTGAATGCAGGCTCGTCTTGCATCTCGCAAGATGAAAGGATGTCTGAATCCCCTGTGGAGACCACAGAGAAAGACCTAGTTCCCCACCTCATCGCGACCGGAGGCCTCACATCCTTTGAAAACTCCAGAGGTACGCGGAGATCAGTGCCTCCAAAGGAGACGATGCCTGACTCCTCGGGAAACTTGATAGGAGTCCCAGGATTCCTGTGGCACGTGGAAAGGGACCCTTGGTCTCCCGCCTCAGCTGGAGAGGCGTCCCAATTGCCCTGCCAAGCCTCGAGGAGAATCCCGAGTTGTCCCTCGCAACTAGGCAGGAGTCCTGACGTCGCTGAACAAACACGTGTGTGGAAGGGCCATCCCCGTCGTAACTCGAGAATATACCCCAGGTTCCCACCGCAACTCGAGAAAAACCATGAGACGTCCCCCTCGCCGTGAGATGAGGCCAGATTCCCCTGCAGTGCGTGCAGAGCAATTCCGTGCTGCACATCACACATGAAAGGAGCCTTGATTTCCTTGATGGCACTCCAGAGAAATCCCAAGAACACTGTTTCAAGGCTAGAGGGATCCTGAGGTCACTGTAGCTACACGAAAGAGCTCCGTGGACCAAAAATCAACTCGAGATGAGAGGTTAGTCCCTCTCTTCGACTCCAGAGGAAACCACCTTACCACAAGCACCTCATGAGGAAGCTTCTCTCAGCTCGAGGTATGTGAGAGGAACCCTGAGTTTACGGCCTCAAGTGGAATGGAGACCGCGATGCCCTGACGCGAAATAAGGCCGGATATCCCTGCAGTGACTTGAATGCAGGCTCGTCTTGCATCTCCCAAGACGAAAGGATGTCTGAATCCCCTGTGGAGACCACAGAGAAGACCTAGTTCCCCACCTCATCGCGACCGGAGGCCTCACATCCTTTGAAAACTCGAGAGGTGGGCGGAGATCAGTGCCTCCAAAGGAGACGATGCCTGACTCCTCGTGAAACTTGATAGGAGTCCCAGGATTCCTGTGGCACGTGGAATGGGACCCTTGGTCTCCCTCCTCAGCTGGAGAGGCGTCCCAATTGACCTGCCAAGCCTCGAGGAGCATCCCGAGTTGTCCCTCGCAACTAGGCAGGAGTCCTGACGTCGCTGAACAAACACGTGGGTGGAAGGGCCATCCCCGTCGTAACTCGAGAATATACCCCAGGTTCCCGCCGCAACTCGAGAAAAACCATGAAACTTCCCCCTCGCCGGAAGATGAGGCCCGATTCCCCTGCACTGCATTCAAAGCAATTCCGTATTGCACATCAAACATGAAAGGAGCCTTGATTTCCTTGATTGCACTCCAGAGAAACCCCAAGAACACTGTTTCAAGGCTAGAGGGATCCTGAGTTCACTGTAGCCACACGAAAGAGCTCCGTGGACCAAAAATCAACTCGAGATGAGGGGTTAGTCCCTGGCTTCAACTCCAGAGGAATACCACCTTACCACAAGCACCTCAAGAGGAGGCTTCTCTCAGCTCTAGGTATGTGAGAGGGACCCAGAGTTTGCTCCCACAAGTGTAATGGACACCGCGATGCCCTGACTCGAAATAAGGCTGGATATCCCTGCAGTGATTGGAATGCAGGCTCTTCTTGCATCTCCCAAGACGAAAGGATGTCTGAATCCCCTGTGGAGACCACAGAGAAAGACCTAGTTCCCCACCTCATCGCGACCGGAGGCCTCACATCCTTTGAAAACTCCAGAGGTACGCGGAGAACAGTGCCTCCAAAGGAGACGATGCCTGACTCCTCGTGAAACTTGATAGGAGTCCCAGGATTCCTGTGGCACGTGGAAAGGAACCCTTGGTCTCCCGCCTCAGCTGGAGCGGCGTCCCAATTGCCCTGCCAAGCCTCGAGGAGAATCCCGAGTTGTCCCTCGCAACTAGGCAGGAGTCCTGACGTCGCTGAACAAACACATGGGTGGAAGGGCCATCCCCGTTGTAACTCGAGAATATACCCCACGTTCCCGCCGCAACTCGATAAAAACCATGAGACTTCCCCCTCGCCGCGAGATGAGGCCCAATTCCCCTCCACTGCGTGCAGAGCAATTCCGTGTTGCACATCACACATGAAAGGAGCCTTGATTTCCTTGATGGCACTCCAGAGAAACCCCAAGAACACTGTTTCAAGGTTACAGGGATCCTGAGGTCACTGTAGCGACACGAAAGAGCTCCGTGGGCCAAAAATCAACTCGAGATGAGAGGGTAGTCCCTGGCTTCGACTCTAGAGGAATACCACCTTACCACAAGCACCTCAAGAGGAGGCTTCTCTCAGCTCTAGGTATGTGAGAGGGACCCTGAGTTTGTGGCCTCAAGTGGAATGGACACCGCGACGCCCTGACTCGAAATAAGGCCGGATATCCCTGCAGTGAGTTGAATGCAGGCTTGTCTTGCATCTCCCAAGACGAAAGGATGTCTGAATCCCCTGTGGAGACCACAGAGAAAGACCTAGTTCCCCACCTCATCTCGACAGGAGGCCTCAAATCCTTTGAAAACTCCAGAGGTACGCGGAGATCAGTGCCTCCAAAGGAGACAATGCCTGACTCCTCGTGAAACTTGATAGGAGTCCCAGGATTCCTGTGGTACGTGGAAAGGGACCCTTGGTCTCCCGCCTCAGCTGGAGAGGCGTCACAATTGCCCTGAGAAGCCTCGAGGAGAATCCCGTGTTGTCCCTCGCAACTAGGCAGGAGTCCTGACGTCGCTGAACAAACACGTGTGTGGAAGGGCCATTCCCTTCGTAACTCGAGAATATACCCCAGGTTCCCGCCGCAACTCGAGAAAAACCATGAAACTTCCCACTAGCCGCGAGATGAGGCCCGATTCCCCTGCACTGCGTGCAGAGCAATTCCGTGTTCCACATCACACATGAATTAGGCTTGATTTCCTTGATGGCACTCCAGAGAAACCCCAAGAACACTCTTTCAAGGCTAGAAGGATCCTGAGGTCACTGTAGCAACACGAAAGAGCTCCGTGGACCAAAAATCAACTCGAGATGAGAGGGTAGTCCCTGGCTTCGACTCCCGAGGAATACCACCTTACCACAAGCACCTCAAGCGGAGGCTTTTCTCAGCTCTAGGTATGTGAGAAGGACCCAGAGTTTGCGGCCACAAGTGCAATGGACACCGCGATGCCCTGACTCGAAATAAGGCCGGACATCCATGCAGTGACTTGAATGCAGGCTCGTCTTGCTTCTCCGAAGACGAAAGGATGTCTGAATCCCCTGTGGAGACCACAGAGAAAGACCTAGTTCCCCACCTCATCGTGACCGGAGGCCTCACATCCTTTGAAAACTCCAGAGGTACGCGGAGATCAGTGCCTCCAAAGGAGAGGATGCCTGACTCCTCGTGAAACTTTATAGGAGTCCCAGGATTCCTGTGGCACGTGGAAAGGGACGCTTGGTCTCCCGCCTCAGCCGGAGAGGCGTCCCAATTGCCCTGCCAAGCCTCGAGGAGAATCCCGAGTTGTCCCTCGCCACTAGGCAGGATTCCTGACGTCGCTGAAGAAACACGTGGGTGGAAGGGCCTTCTCCGTCGTAACTCGAGAATATACCCCAGGTTCCCGCCGCAACTCGAGAAAAACCATGAGACTTCCCCCTCGCCGCAAGATGAGGCCCGATTCCCCTGCACTGCATTCAAAGCAATTCCGGATTGCACATCAAACATGAAAGGAGCCTTGATTTCCTTTATGGCACTCCAGAGAAACCCCAAGAACACTGTTTCAAGGCTAGAGGGATCCTGAGGTCACTGTAGCAACACGAAAGAGCTCCGTGGACCAAAAATCAACTCGAGATGAGAGGTTAGTCCCTGGCTTCGACTCCAGAGGAATACCACCTTACCACAAGCACCACAAGAGGAGGCTTCTCTCAGCTCTAGGTATGTGAGAGGGACCCTGATTTTGCGGCCTGAAGTGGAATGGAGACCGCGATGCCCTGACTCGAAATAAGGCCGGATATCCCTGCAGTGACTTGAATGCAGCTCGTCTTGCATCTCCCAAGACGAAAGGATGTCTGAATTCCCTGTGGAGACCACAGAGAAGACCTAGTTCCCCACCTCATCGCGACCGGAGGCCTCACATACTTTGAAAATTCCAGAGGTACACTGAGATCAGTGACTCCAAAGGAGACGATGCCTGACTCCTCGTGAAACTTGATAGGAGTCCCAGGATTCCTGTGGCACGTGGAAAGGGACGCTTGGTCTCCCGCCTCAGCTGGAGAGGCGTCCCAATTGCCCTGCCAACCCTCGAGGAGAATCCCGAGTTGTCCCTCGCAACTAGGAAGGAGTCCTGACGTCGCTGAATAAACACGTGGGTGGAAGGGCCATCCCCGTCGTAACTCGAGAATATACCCCAGGTTCTCGCCGCAACTCGAGAAAAACCATGAGACTTCCCCCTCGCCGAGAGATGAGGCCCGATTCCCCTGCACTGCAAGCAGAGCAATACCGTGTTGCACATCAAACATGAAAGAAGCCTTGATTTCCTTGATGGCACTCCAGAGAAACCCCAAGAACACTGTTTCCTTGCTAGAGGGATCCTGAGGTCACTGTAGCAACACGAAAGAGCTCCGTGGACCAAAAATCAACTCGAGATGAGAGGTTAGTCCCTGGCTTCGACTCCAGAGGAATACCACCTTACCACAAGCACCTCAAGAGGAGGCTTCTCTCAGCTCTAGGTATATGAGAGGGACCCTGAGTTTGCGGCCTCAAGTGGAATGGACACCGCGATGCCCTGACTCGAAATAAGGCCGGTTATCCCTGCAGTGACTTGAATGCAGGCTCGTCTTGCATCTCCCAAGACGAAAGGATGTCTGAATCCCCTGTGGAGACCACAGAGAAAGACCTAGTTCCCGACCTCATCGCGACCGGAGGCCTCACATCCTTTGAAAACTCCAGAGGTACAGGGAGATTAGTGCCTTCAAAGGAGACGATGCCTGACTCCTCGTGAAACTTAATAGGAGTCCCAGGATTCCTGTGGCACGTGGAAAGGGACCCTTGGTCTCCTGCCTCAACTGGAGAGGCGTCCCAATTGCCCTGCCAACCCTCGAGGAGAATCCCGAGTTGTCCCTCGCAACTAGGCAGGAGTCCTGACGTCGCTGAACAAACACGTGTGTGGAAGGGCCATCCCCGTCTTAACTTGAGAATATACCCCAGGTTCCCGCCGCAACTCGAGAAAAACCATGAGACTTCCCCCACGCAGCGAGATGAGGCCCGATTCCCCTGCACTGCGTGCAGAGCAATTCCGTGTTGCACATCAAACATGAAAGGAGCCTTGATTTCCTTGATGGCTCTCCAGAGAAACCCCAAGAACACTGTTTCTAGGCTAGAGGGATCCTGACGTCACTGTAGCAACACAAAAGAGCTCCATGGACCAAAAATCAACTCGAGATGAGAGGTTAGTCCCTGGCTTCGACTCCAGAGGAATACCACCTTACCACAAGCACCTCAAGAGGAGGCTTCTCTCAGCTCTAGGTATGTGAGAGCGACCCTAATTTTGCGGCCTCAAGTGGAATGGACACTGCGATGCCATGACGTGAAATAATGCTGGAGATCCCTGCAGTGACTTGAATGCAGGCTCGTCTTGCATCTCGCAAGATGAAAGGATGTCTGAATCCCCTGTGGAGACCACAGAGAAAGACCTAGTTCCCCACCTCATCGCGACCGGAGGCCTCACATCCTTTGAAAACTCCAGAGGTACGCGGAGATCAGTGCCTCCAAAGGAGACGATGCCTGACTCCTCGGGAAACTTGATAGGAGTCCCAGGATTCCTGTGGCACGTGGAAAGGGACCCTTGGTCTCCCGCCTCAGCTGGAGAGGCGTCCCAATTGCCCTGCCAAGCCTCGAGGAGAATCCCGAGTTGTCCCTCGCAACTAGGCAGGAGTCCTGACGTCGCTGAACAAACACGTGTGTGGAAGGGCCATCCCCGTCGTAACTCGAGAATATACCCCAGGTTCCCACCGCAACTCGAGAAAAACCATGAGACGTCCCCCTCGCCGTGAGATGAGGCCAGATTCCCCTGCAGTGCGTGCAGAGCAATTCCGTGCTGCACATCACACATGAAAGGAGCCTTGATTTCCTTGATGGCACTCCAGAGAAATCCCAAGAACACTGTTTCAAGGCTAGAGGGATCCTGAGGTCACTGTAGCTACACGAAAGAGCTCCGTGGACCAAAAATCAACTCGAGATGAGAGGTTAGTCCCTCTCTTCGACTCCAGAGGAAACCACCTTACCACAAGCACCTCATGAGGAAGCTTCTCTCAGCTCGAGGTATGTGAGAGGAACCCTGAGTTTACGGCCTCAAGTGGAATGGAGACCGCGATGCCCTGACGCGAAATAAGGCCGGATATCCCTGCAGTGACTTGAATGCAGGCTCGTCTTGCATCTCCCAAGACGAAAGGATGTCTGAATCCCCTGTGGAGACCACAGAGAAGACCTAGTTCCCCACCTCATCGCGAGCGGAGGCCTCACATCCTTTGAAAACTCGAGAGGTGGGCGGAGATCAGTGCCTCCAAAGGAGACGATGCCTGACTCCTCGTGAAACTTGATAGGAGTCCCAGGATTCCTGTGGCACGTGGAATGGGACCCTTGGTCTCCCTCCTCAGCTGGAGAGGCGTCCCAATTGACCTGCCAAGCCTCGAGGAGCATCCCGAGTTGTCCCTCGCAACTAGGCAGGAGTCCTGACGTCGCTGAACAAACACGTGGGTGGAAGGGCCATCCCCGTCGTAACTCGAGAATATACCCCAGGTTCCCGCCGCAACTCGAGAAAAACCATGAAACTTCCCCCTCGCCGGAAGATGAGGCCCGATTCCCCTGCACTGCATTCAAAGCAATTCCGTATTGCACATCAAACATGAAAGGAGCCTTGATTTCCTTGATTGCACTCCAGAGAAACCCCAAGAACACTGTTTCAAGGCTAGAGGGATCCTGAGTTCACTGTAGCCACACGAAAGAGCTCCGTGGACCAAAAATCAACTCGAGATGAGGGGTTAGTCCCTGGCTTCAACTCCAGAGGAATACCACCTTACCACAAGCACCTCAAGAGGAGGCTTCTCTCAGCTCTAGGTATGTGAGAGGGACCCAGAGTTTGCTCCCACAAGTGTAATGGACACCGCGATGCCCTGACTCGAAATAAGGCTGGATATCCCTGCAGTGATTGGAATGCAGGCTCTTCTTGCATCTCCCAAGACGAAAGGATGTCTGAATCCCCTGTGGAGACCACAGAGAAAGACCTAGTTCCCCACCTCATCGCGACCGGAGGCCTCACATCCTTTGAAAACTCCAGAGGTACGCGGAGAACAGTGCCTCCAAAGGAGACGATGCCTGACTCCTCGTGAAACTTGATAGGAGTCCCAGGATTCCTGTGGCACGTGGAAAGGAACCCTTGGTCTCCCGCCTCAGCTGGAGCGGCGTCCCAATTGCCCTGCCAAGCCTCGAGGAGAATCCCGAGTTGTCCCTCGCAACTAGGCAGGAGTCCTGACGTCGCTGAACAAACACATGGGTGGAAGGGCCATCCCCGTTGTAACTCGAGAATATACCCCACGTTCCCGCCGCAACTCGATAAAAACCATGAGACTTCCCCCTCGCCGCGAGATGAGGCCCAATTCCCCTCCACTGCGTGCAGAGCAATTCCGTGTTGCACATCACACATGAAAGGAGCCTTGATTTCCTTGATGGCACTCCAGAGAAACCCCAAGAACACTGTTTCAAGGTTACAGGGATCCTGAGGTCACTGTAGCGACACGAAAGAGCTCCGTGGGCCAAAAATCAACTCGAGATGAGAGGGTAGTCCCTGGCTTCGACTCTAGAGGAATACCACCTTACCACAAGCACCTCAAGAGGAGGCTTCTCTCAGCTCTAGGTATGTGAGAGGGACCCTGAGTTTGTGGCCTCAAGTGGAATGGACACCGCGACGCCCTGACTCGAAATAAGGCCGGATATCCCTGCAGTGAGTTGAATGCAGGCTTGTCTTGCATCTCCCAAGACGAAAGGATGTCTGAATCCCCTGTGGAGACCACAGAGAAAGACCTAGTTCCCCACCTCATCTCGACAGGAGGCCTCAAATCCTTTGAAAACTCCAGAGGTACGCGGAGATCAGTGCCTCCAAAGGAGACAATGCCTGACTCCTCGTGAAACTTGATAGGAGTCCCAGGATTCCTGTGGTACGTGGAAAGGGACCCTTGGTCTCCCGCCTCAGCTGGAGAGGCGTCACAATTGCCCTGAGAAGCCTCGAGGAGAATCCCGTGTTGTCCCTCGCAACTAGGCAGGAGTCCTGACGTCGCTGAACAAACACGTGTGTGGAAGGGCCATTCCCTTCGTAACTCGAGAATATACCCCAGGTTCCCGCCGCAACTCGAGAAAAACCATGAAACTTCCCACTAGCCGCGAGATGAGGCCCGATTCCCCTGCACTGCGTGCAGAGCAATTCCGTGTTCCACATCACACATGAATTAGGCTTGATTTCCTTGATGGCACTCCAGAGAAACCCCAAGAACACTCTTTCAAGGCTAGAAGGATCCTGAGGTCACTGTAGCAACACGAAAGAGCTCCGTGGACCAAAAATCAACTCGAGATGAGAGGGTAGTCCCTGGCTTCGACTCCCGAGGAATACCACCTTACCACAAGCACCTCAAGCGGAGGCTTTTCTCAGCTCTAGGTATGTGAGAAGGACCCAGAGTTTGCGGCCACAAGTGCAATGGACACCGCGATGCCCTGACTCGAAATAAGGCCGGACATCCATGCAGTGACTTGAATGCAGGCTCGTCTTGCTTCTCCGAAGACGAAAGGATGTCTGAATCCCCTGTGGAGACCACAGAGAAAGACCTAGTTCCCCACCTCATCGTGACCGGAGGCCTCACATCCTTTGAAAACTCCAGAGGTACGCGGAGATCAGTGCCTCCAAAGGAGAGGATGCCTGACTCCTCGTGAAACTTTATAGGAGTCCCAGGATTCCTGTGGCACGTGGAAAGGGACGCTTGGTCTCCCGCCTCAGCCGGAGAGGCGTCCCAATTGCCCTGCCAAGCCTCGAGGAGAATCCCGAGTTGTCCCTCGCCACTAGGCAGGATTCCTGACGTCGCTGAAGAAACACGTGGGTGGAAGGGCCTTCTCCGTCGTAACTCGAGAATATACCCCAGGTTCCCGCCGCAACTCGAGAAAAACCATGAGACTTCCCCCTCGCCGCAAGATGAGGCCCGATTCCCCTGCACTGCATTCAAAGCAATTCCGGATTGCACATCAAACATGAAAGGAGCCTTGATTTCCTTTATGGCACTCCAGAGAAACCCCAAGAACACTGTTTCAAGGCTAGAGGGATCCTGAGGTCACTGTAGCAACACGAAAGAGCTCCGTGGACCAAAAATCAACTCGAGATGAGAGGTTAGTCCCTGGCTTCGACTCCAGAGGAATACCACCTTACCACAAGCACCACAAGAGGAGGCTTCTCTCAGCTCTAGGTATGTGAGAGGGACCCTGATTTTGCGGCCTGAAGTGGAATGGACACTGCGATGCCCTGACGCGAAATAACGCCGGATATCCCTGCAGTGACTTGAATGCAGGCTCTTCTTGCATCTCCAAAGACGAAAGGATGTATGAATCCCCTTTGGAGACCACAGAGAAAGACCTAGTTCCCCACCTCATCGCGACAGGAGGCCTCACATCTTTTGAAAATTCCAGAGGTACGCGGAGATCAGTGCCTCCAAAGGAGACGATGCCTGACTCCTCGTGAAACTTGATAGGAGTCCCAGGATTGCTGTGGCACGTGGAAAGGGACCCTTGGTCTCCCGCCTCAGCTGGAGAGGCGTCCCAATTGCCCTGCCAAGCCTCGAGGAGAATCCCGAGTTGTCCCTCGCAATTAGGCAGGAGTCCTGACGTCGCTGAACAAACACGTGGGTGGAAGGGCCATCCCCGTCGTAACTCGAGAATATACCCCAGGTTCCCGCCGCAACTCGAGAAAAACCATGAGACTTCCCCCTCGCCGCGAGATGAGGCCTGATTCCCCTGCACTGCGTGCAGAGCAATAACGTGTTGCACATCACACATGAAAGGAGCCTTGATTTCCTTGATGGCACTCCAGAGAAACCCCAAGAACACTGTTTCAAGGCTAGAGGGATCCTGAGGTCACTGTAGCAACACGAAAGAGCTCCGTGGACCAAGAATCAACTCGAGATGAGAGGTTAGTCCCTGGCTTCGACTCCAGAGGACTACCACCTTACCACAAACACCTCAAGAGGAGGCTTCTCTCAGCTCTAGGTATGTGAGAGGGACCCTGAGTTTGCGGCCTCCAGTGGAATGGACACCGCGATGCCCTGACTCGAAATAAGGGCGGATATCCTTGCAGTGACTTGAATCCAGGCTCGTTTTGCATCTCCCAAGACAAAAGGATGTCTGAATTCCCTGTGGAGACAACAGAGAAAGACCTAGTTCCCCACCTCATCGCGACCGGAGGCCTCACATCCTTTGAAAACTCCAGAGGTACGCGGAGATCAGTGCCTGGAAAGGAGATGATGCCTGACTCCTCGTGAATCTTGATAGGAGTCCCAGGATTGCTGTGGCAAGTGGAAAGGGACACTTGGTCTCCCGCCTCAGCTGGAGAGGCGTCCCAATTACCCTGCCAAGCCTCGAGGATAATCCCGAGTTGTCCCTCGCAACTAGGCAGGAGTCCTGACGTCGCTGAAGAAACACGTGGGTGGAAGGGCCATCCCCGTCATAACTCGAGAATATACCCCAGGTTCCCGCCGCAAAGCGAGAAAAACCATGAGACTTACCCCTCGCCGTGAGATGAGGCCCGATTCCCCTGCATTGCATGCAGAGCAATTCCGTGTTGCACATCAAACATGAAAGGAGCCTTGTTTTCCTTGATGGCACTCCAGAGAAACCCCAAGAGCACTGTTTCAAGGCTACAGGGATCCTGAGGTCACTGTAGCAACACAAAAGAGCTCCGTGGACCAAAAATCAACTCGAGATGAGAGGTTAGTCCCTGGCTTCGACTCCAGAGGAATACCACCTTAGTGCAAGCCCCTCAAGAGGAGGCTTCTCTCAGCTCTACGTATGTGAGAGGGACCCTGAGTTTGCCGCCACAAGTGGAATGGACACCGCGATGCCCTGACTCGGAATAAGGCCGGATATCCCTGCAGTGACTTGAATGCAGGCTCGTCTTGCATCTCCCAAGACGAAAGGATGTCTGAATCCCCTGTGGAGACCACAGAGAAAGACCTAGTTCCCCACCTCATCGCGACCGGAGGCCTCACATCCTTTGAAAACTCCAGAGGTACGCGGAGATCAGTTCCTCCAAAGGAGACGATGCCTGACTCCTCGTAAAACTTGATAGGAGTCCCAGGATTCCTGTGGCACGTGGAAAGGGACCCTTGGTCTCCTGCCTCAGCTGGAGAGGCGTCCCAATTGCCCTGCCAAGCCTCGAGGAGAATCCCGAGTTGTCCCTCGCAACTAGGCAGGAGTCCTGACGTGGCTGAACAAACACGTGGGTGGAAGGGCCATCCCCGTCGTAACTCGAGAATATACCCCAGGTTCCCGCCGCAACTCGAGAAAAACCATGAGACTTCCCCCTCGCCGCGAAATGAGGCCCGATTCCCCTGCACTGCGTGCAGAGCAATTCCGTGCTGCACATCACACATGAAAGGAGCCTTGATTTCCTTGATGGCACTCCAGAGAAACCCCAAGAACACTGTTTCAAGGCTAGAGGGATCCTGAGGTCACTGTAGCACCACCAAAGAGCTCCGTGGACCAAAAATCAACTCGAGATGAGAGGTTAGTTCCTGGCTTCGACTCCAGAGGAATACCACCTTACCACAAGCACCTCAAGAGGAGGCTTCTCTCAACTCTAACTATGTGAGAGGGACCCTGAGATTGCGGCCTCAAGTGGAAAGGACACCGCGATGCCTTGACTCGAAATAAGGCCGGATATCCGTGCAGTGACTTGAATGCAGGCTCGTTTTGCATCTCCCAAGACGAAAGGATGTCTGAATCCCCTGTGGAGACCACAGAGAAAGACCTGGTTCCCCACCTCATCCCGACCGGAGGCCTCACATCCTTTGAAAACTCCAGAGGTACGCGGAGATCAGTGCCTCCAAAGGAGACGATGCCTGACTCCTCGTGAAACTTGATAGGAGTCCCAGGATTCCTGTGGCACGTGGAAAGGGACCCTTGGTCTCCCGCCTCAGCTGGAGAGGCGTCCCAATTGCCCTGCCAAGCCTCGAGGAGAATCCCGAGTTGTCCCTCGCAACTAGGCAGGAGTCCTGAAGTCGCTGAAGAAACACGTGTGTGGAAGGTCCATCCCCGTCGTAACTCGAGAATATACCCCATTTCCGCCGCAACTCGAGAAAAACCATGAGACTTCCCCCTCGCCGCGAGATGAGGCCCGATTCCCCTGCACTGCGTGCAGAGCAATTCCCTGTTGCACATCACACATGAAAGGAGCCTTGATTTCCTTGATGGCACTCCAGAGAAACCCCAAGAACACTGTTCCAAGGCTAGAGGGATCCTGAGGTCACTGTAGCAACACGAAAGAGCTCCGTGGACCACAAATCAACTGGAAATTAGAGGTTAGTCCCTGGCTTCGACCCCGGAGGAATACCACCTTACCACAAGCACCTCAAGAGGAGGCTTCTCTCAGCTCTAGGTATGTGAGAGGGACCCTGAGTTTGCGGCCTCAAGTGGCATGGACACCACGATGCCCTGACTCGAAATAGGCGGGATATCGCTGCAGTGACTTGAATGCAGGCTCGTCTTGCATCTCCCAAGACGAAAGGATGTCTGTATCCCCTGTGGAGACCACATAGAAAGTCGTAGTTCCCCACCTCATCGCGACCGGAGGCCTCACACCCTTTGAAAACTTCAGAGGTATGCGGAGATCAGTGCCTCCAAAGGAGACGATGCCTGACTCCTCGTGAAACTTCATAGGAGTCCCAGGATTCCTGTGGCACGTGGAAAGGGACCCTTGGTCTCCCTCCTCAGCTGGACAGGCGTCCCAATTGCCCTGCCAAGCCTCGAGGAGAATCCCGAGTTGTCCCTCGCAACTAGGCAGGAGTCCTGCAGTCGCTGAACAAACACGTGGGTGGAAGGGCCATCCCCGTCGTAACTCGAGAATATACCCCAGGTTCCCGCCGCAACTCGAGAAAAACCATGAGACTTCCCCCTCGCCGCGAGATGAGGCCCATTCCCCTGCACTGCGTGCAGAGCAATTCCGTGTTCCACATCACACATGAAAGGAGCCTTGATTTCCTTGATGGCACTCCAGAGAAACCCCAAGAACACTGTTTCAAGGCTAGAGGGATCCTGAGGTCACTGTAGCAACACGAAAGAGCTCCGTGGACCAAAAATCAACTCGAGATGAGAGGTTAGTCCCTGGCTTCGACTCCATAGGAATACCACCTTACCACAAGCACGTCAAGAGGAGGCTTCTCTCAGCTCTAGGTATGTGAGAGGGACCCTGAGTTTGCGGCCTCAAGTGGAATGGACACCGCGATACCCTGACTCGAAATAAGGCTGGATATCCCTGCAGTGACTTGAATGCAGGCTCGTCTTGCATCTCCCAAGACGAAAGGATGTCTGAATCCCCTGTGTAGACCACAGAGAAAGACCTAGTTCCCCACCTCATCGCGACCGAAGGCCTCACATCCTTTGAAAACTCCAGAGGAACGCGGAGATCAGTGCCTCCAAAGGAGACGAAGCCTGACTCCTCGTGAAACTTGATAGGAGTCCCAGGATTCCTGTGGCACGTGGAAAGGGACCCTTCGTCTCCCGCCTCAGCTGGAGAGGCGTCCCAATTGCCCTGCCAAGCCTCGAGGAGAATCCCGAGTTGTCCCTCGCAACTAGGCAGGAGTCCTGAAGTCGCTGAAGAAACACGTGTGTGGAAGGTCCATCCCCGTCGTAACTCGAGAATATACCCCATTTCCGCCGCAACTCGAGAAAAACCATGAGACTTCCCCCTCGCCGCGAGATGAGGCCCGATTCCCCTGCACTGCGTGCAGAGCTATTCCGTGTTGCGCATCACACATGAAAGGAGCCTTGATTTCCTTGATGGCACTCCAGAGAAACCCCAAGAACACTGTTTCAAGGCTAGAGGGATCCTGAGGTCACTGTAGCAACACGAAAGAGCTCCGTGGACCAAAAATCAACTCGAGATGAGAGGTTAGTCCCTGGCTTCGACTCCAGAGGAATACCACCTAACCACAAGCATCTCAAGAGGAGGCTTCTCTCAGCTCTAGCTTTGTGAGAGGGACCCTGAGATTGCGGCCTCAAGTGGAATGGAGACCGCGATGCCCTGACTCGAAATAAGGCCGGATATCCCTGCAGTGACTTGAATGCAGGCTCGTCTTGCATCTCCCAAGATGAAAGGATGTCTGAATCCCATGTGGAGACCACAGAGAAAGACCTAGTTCCCCACCTCATCGCGACCGGAGGCCTCACATCCTTTGAAAACTCCAGAGGTACGCGGAGATCAGTGCCTCCAAAGGAGACGATGCCTGACTCCTCGTGAAACTTCATAGGAGTCCCAGGATTCCTGTGGCACGTGGAAAGGGACCCTTGGTCTCCCTCCTCAGTGGGAGAGCCGTCCCAATTGCCCTGCCAAGCCTCGAGAAGAATCCCGAGTTGTCCCTCGCAACTAGGCAGGAGTCCTGACGTCGCTGAAGAAACACGTGGGTGGAAGGGCCATCCCTATCGTAACTCGAGAATATACCCCAGGTTCCCCCCGCAACTCGAGAAAAACCGTGAGACTTCCCCCTCGCCCCGATATGAGGCCCGATTCCCCTGCACTGCGTGCAGAGCAATACCGTGTTGCACATCACACATGAAAGGAGCCTTGATTTCCTTGATGGCACTCCAGAGAAACCCCAAGAACACTGTTTCAAGGCTAGAGGGATCCTGAGGTCACTGTAGCACCACAAAAGAGCTCCGTGGACCAAAAATCAACTCGAGATGAGAGGTTAGTCCCTGGCTTCGACTCCAGAGGAATACCACCTTACCACAAGCAACTCAACAGGAGGCTTCTCTCAACTCTATCTATTTGAGAGGGACCCTGAGATTGCGGCCTCAAGTGGAAAGGACACCGCGATGCCTTGACTCGAAATAAGGCCGGATATCCCTGCAGTGACTTGAATGCAGGCTCGTCTTGCATCTCCCAAGACGAAAGGATGTCTGAATCCCCTGTGGAGACCACAGAGAAAGACCTAGTTCCCCACCTCATCGCGACCGGAGGCCTCACACCCTTTGAAAACTTCAGAGGTATATGGAGATCAGTGCCTCCAAAGGAGACGATGCCTGACTCCTCGTGAAACTTCATAGGAGTCCCAGGATTCCTGTGGCACGTGGAAAGGGACCCTTGGTCTCCCTCCTCAGCTGGACAGGCGTCCCAATTGCCCTGCCAAGCCTCGAGTAGAATCCCGAGATGTCCCTCGCAACTAGGCAGGAGTCCTGACGTCGCTGAACAAACACGTGGGTGCAAGGGCCATCCCCGTCGTAACTCGAGAATATACCCCAGGTTCCCGCCGCAACTCGAGGAAAACCATGAGACTTCCCCCTCGCCGCGAGATGAGGCCCGATTCCCCTGCACTGCGTGCAGAGCCATTCCGTGTTGCACATCACACATGAAAGGAGCCTTGATTTCCTTGATGGCACTCCAGAGAAACCCAAAGAACACTGTTTCAAGGCTAGAGGGATCCTCAGGTCACTGTAGCAACACGAAAGAGCTCCGTGGACCAAAAATCAACTCGAGATGAGAGGTTAGTCCCTGGCTTCGACTCCAGAGGAATACCACCTTATCACAAGCACTTCAAGAGGAGGCTTCTCTCAGCTCTAGGTATGTGAGAGGGACCCTGAGTTTGCGGCCTCAAGTGGAATGGACACCGCGATGCCCTGACTCGAAATAAGGCCGGATATCCCTGCAGTGACTTGAATGCAGGCTCGTCTTCCATCTCCCAATACGAAAGGATGTCTGAATCCCCTGTGTAGACCACAGAGAAAGACCTAGTTCACCACCTCATCGCGATCGGAGGCCTCACATCCTTTGAAAACTCCAGAGGTACGCGGAGATCAGTGCCTCCAAAGGAGACGATGCCTGACTCCTCGTGAAACTTGATAGGAGTCCCAGGATTCCTGTGGCACGTGGAAAGGGACCCTTGGTCTCCCACCTCAGCTGGAGAGGCGTCCCAATTGCCCTGCCAAGCCTCGAGGAGAATCCCGAGTTGTCCCTCGCAACTAGGCAGGAGTCCTGACGTCGCTGAACAAACACGTGGGTGCAAGGGCCATCCCCGTCGTAACTCGAGAATATACCCCAGGTTCCCGCCGCAACTCGAGGAAAACCATGAGACTTCCCCCTCGCCGCGAGATGAGGCCCGATTCCCCTGCACTGCGTGCAGAGCAATTCTGTGTTGCACATCACACATGAAAGGAGCCTTGATTTCCTTGGTGGCACTCCAGAGAAACCCCAAGAACACTGTTTCAAGGCTAGAGGGATCCTGAGGTCACTGGAGCAACATGAAAGAGCTCCGTGGAGCAAGAATCAACTCGAGATGAGAGGTTAGTCCCTGGCTTCGACTCCAGAGGAATACCACTTTACCACAAGCACCTCAAGAGGAGGCTTCTCTCAGCTCTAGGTATGTGAGAGGGACCCTGAGTTTGCAGCCTCAAGTGGAATGGACACCGCGATGCCCTGACTCGAAATAAGGCCGGATATCCCTGCAGTGACTTGAATGCAGGCTCGTCTTGCATCTCCCAAGACGAAAGGATGTCTGAATCCCCTGTGGAGACCACAGAGAAAGACCTAGTTCACCACCTCATCGCTACCGGAGGCCTCATATCCTTTGAACACTCCAGAGGTACGCGGAGATCAGTGCCTCCAAAGAAGACGATGCCTGACTCCTCGTGAAACTTGATAGGATTCCCAGGATTCCTGTGGCACGTGGAAAGGGACCCTTGGTCTCCTGCCTCAGCTGGAGAGGCGTCCCAATTGCCCTGCCAAGCCTCGTGGAGAATCCCGAGGTGTCCCTCGCAACTAGGCAGGAGTCCTGACGTCGCTGAACAAACTCGTGTGTGGAAGGGCCATCCCCGTCGTAACTCGAGAATATACCCCAGGTTCCCGCCGCAACTCGAGGAAAACCATGAGACTTCCCCCTCGCCGCGAGATGAGGCCCGATTCCCCTGCACTGCGTGCAGAGCAATTCCGTGTTCCATATCACACATGAAAGGAGCCTTGATTTCCTTGGTGGCACTCCAGAGAAACCCCAAGAACACTGTTTCAAGGCTAGAGGGATCCTGAGGTCACTGTAGCAACACGAAAGAGCTCCGTGGACCAAAAATCAACTCGAGATGAGAGGTTAGTCCCTGGCTTCGACTCCAGAGGAACACCACCTTATCACAAGCACTTCAAGAGGAGGCTTCTCTCAGCTCTAGGTATGTGAGAGGGACCCTGAGTTTGCGGCCTCAAGTGGAATGGACACCGCGATGCCCTGACTCGAAATAAGGCCGGATATCCCTGCAGTGACTTGAATGCAGGCTCGTCTTGCATGTCCCAAGACGAAAGGATGTTTGAATCGCCTGTGGAGACCACAGAGAAAGACCTAGTTCACCACCTCATCGCGACCGGAGGCCTCACATCCTTTGAAAACTCCAGAGGTACGCGGAGATCAGTGCCTCCAAAGGAGACGATGCCTGACTCCTCGTGAAACTTGATAGGAGTCCCAGGATTCCTGTGGCACATGGAAAGGAACCCTTGGTCTCCCGCCTCAGCTGGACAGGCGTCCCAATTGCCCTGCCAATCCTCGAGGAGAATCCCGAGTTGTCCCTCGCAACTAGGCAGGAGTCCTGACGTCGCTGAACAAACACGTGGGTGGAAGGCCATCCCCGTCGTAACTCGAGAATATACCCCAGGTTCCGGCCGAAACTCGAGAAAAACCATGAGACTTCCCCCTCGCCGCGAGATGAGGCCCGATTCCCCTGCACTGCGTGCAGAGCAATTCCGTGTTGCACATCACACATGAAAGGAGCCTTGATTTCCTTGGTGGCACTCCAGAGAAACCCCAAGAACACTGTTTCAAGGCTAGAGGGATCCTGAGGTCACTGTAGCAACACGAAAGAGCTCCGTGGACCACAAATCAACTCGAGATGAGAGGTTAGTCCCTGGCTTCGACTTCAGAGGAATACCACCTTACCACAAGCACCTCAAGAGGAGGCTTCTCTCAGCTCTAGGTATGTGAGAGGGACCCTGAGTTTGCGGCCTCAAGTGGAATGGACACCACGATGCCCTGACTCGAAATAAGGCCGGATATCCCTGCAGTGACTTGAATGCAGGCTCGTCTTGCATCTCCCAAGACGAAAGGATGTCTGAATCCCCTGTGGAGACCACAGAGAAAGACCTAGTTCCCCACCTCATCGCGACCGGAGGCCTCACATCCTTTGAAAACTCCAGAGGTACACGGAGATCAGTGCCTCCAAAGGAGACGATGCCTGACTCCTCATGAAACCTGATAGGAGTCCCAGGATTACTGTGGCACGTGGAAAGGGAACCTTGGTCTCCCGCCTCAGCTGGAGAGGCGTCCCAATTGCCCTGCCAAGCCTCGAGGAGAATCCTGAGTTGTCCCTCGCAACTAGGCAGGAGTCCTGACGTCGCTGAACAAACACGTGGGTGGAAGGGCCATCCCCGTCGTAACTCGAGAATATACCCCAGGTTCCCGCCACAACTCGAGAAAAACCATGGGACTTCCCCCTTGCTGTGAGATGAGGCCCGATTCCCCTGCACTGCGTGCAGAGCAATTCCGTGTTGCACATCACACATGAAAGGAGCCTTGATTTCCTTGATGGCACTCCAGAGAAACCCCAAGAACACTGTTTCAAGGCTAGAGGGATCCTGAGGTCACTGTAGCAACAAGAAAGAGCTCCGTGGACCAAATATCAACTCGAGATGAGAGGTTAGTCCCTGGCTTCGACTCCAGAGGAATACCACCTTACCACAAGCACCTCAAGAGGAGGCATCTCTCAGCTCTAGGTATGTGAGAGGGACCCTGAGTTTGCGGCCTCAAGTGGAATGGACACCGCGATGCCCTGACTCGAAATAAGGCCGGATATCCCTGCAGTGACTTGAATGCAGGCTCGTCTTGCATCTCCGAAGACGAAAGGCTGTCTGAATCCCCTCTGGAGACCACAGAGAAAGACCTAGTTCCCCACCTCATGGGGACCGTAGGCCTCACATCCTTTGAAAAATCCAGAGGTACGCGGAGATCAGTGCCTCGAAAGGAGAGGATGCCTGACTCCTCGTGAAACTTGACAGGAGTCCCAGGATTCCTGTGGCACGTGGAAAGGGACCCTTGGTCTCCCGCCTCAGCTGGAGAGGCGTCCCAATTGCCCTGCCAAGCCTCGAGGAGAATCCCGAGTTGTCCCTCGCAACTAGGCAGAAGTCCTGATATGGCTGAACAAAAACGTGCGTGGGAGGGCCATCCCCGTCGTAACTCGAAAATATACCCCAGGTTCCCGCCGCAACTCGAGAAAAACTATGAGACTTCCCCCTCGCCGCAAAATGAGGCCCGATACCCTGCACTGCGTGCAGAGCAATTCCGTGTTGCACATCACACATGAAAGGAGGCTTGATTTCCTTGATGGCACTCCAGAGACCCCAGGAACACTGTTTCAAGGCTTGAGGGATCCTGAGGTCACTGTAACAACACGAAAGAGCTCCGTGGACCAAAAATCAACTCGAGATGAGAGGTTAGTCCCTGGCTTCGACTCCAGAGGAATACCACCTTACCACAAGCACCTCAAGAGGAGGCTTCTCTCAGCTCTAGGTATGTGAGAGGAACCCTGAGTTTGCGGCCTCAAGTGGAATGGAGACCGTGATGCCCTGACTCGAAATAAGGCCGGATATCCCTGCAGTGACTTGAATACAGGCTCGTCTTGCATCTCCCAAGACGAAAGGATGTCTGAATCCCCTGTGGAGGCCACAGAGAAAGAACTAATTCCCCACCTCAACGTGACCGGAGGCCTCACATCCTTTGAAAACTCCAGAGGTACGTGGAGATCAGTGCCTCCAAAGGAGACGATGCCTGACTCCTCGTGAAACTTGATAGGAGTCCCAGGATTCCTGTGGCACGTGGAAAGGGACCCTTGGTCTCCCGCCTCAGCTGGAGAGGCGTCCCAATTGCCCTGCCAAGCCTCGAGGAGTATCCCGAGTTGTCCCTCGCAACTAGGCAGGAGTCCTGACGTCGCTGAACAAACACGTGTGTGGGAGTGCCATCCCCATCGTAACTCGAGAATATACCCTAGGTTCCCGCCGCAACTCGAGAAAAACCATGAGACTTCGCCCTCGCCGCAATTTGAGGCCCGATACCCTGCACTGCGTGCAGAGCAATTCCGTGTTGCACATCACACATGAAAGGAGCCTTGATTTCCTTGATGGCACTCCAGAGAAACCCCAAGAACACTGTTGCAAGGCTAGAGGGATCCTGAGGTCACTGTAGCAACACAAAAGAGCTCCGTGGACCAAAAATCAACTCAAGATGAGAGGTTCGTCCCTGGCTTCGACTCCAGAGGAATACCACCTTACCACAAGCACCTCAAGAGAAGGCTTCTCTCAGCTCTAGCTATGTGAGAGGTACCCGGAGTTTGCGGCCTGAAGTGGAATGGACACCACGATGCCCTGACTCGAAATAAGGCCGGATATCCCTGCAGTGACCTGAATGCAGGCTCGTCTTGCATCTCCCAAGACGAAAGGATGTCTGAATCCCCTGTGGAGACCACAGGGAAAGACCTAGTTCCCTACCTCATGGCGACCGGAGGCCTCACATCCTTTGAAAACTCCAGAGGTACGCGGAGATCAGTGCCTCCAAAGGAGACGATGCCTGACTCCTCGTGAAACTTGATAGGAGTCCCAGGAACCCTGTGGCACGTGGAAAGGGACCCTTGGTCTACCGCCTCAGCTGGAGAGGCGTCCCAATTGCCATGCCCAGCCACGAGTAGAATCCCGAGTTGTCCCTCGCAACTAGGCAGGAATCCTGACGTCGCTGAACAAACACTTGGGTGGAAGGGCCATCCCCATCTTAACTCGAGAATATACCCCATCTTCCCACCGCAACTCGAGAAAAACCATGAGACTTCCGCCTCGCTGCAAAATGAGGCCCGATAGCCTGCACTGCGTGCAGAGCAATTCCGTGTTGCACATCACACATGAAAGGAGCCTTGATTTCCTTGATGGCACTCCAGAGAAATCCCAAGAACACTCTTTCAAGGCTAGAGGGAACCTGAGGTCACTGTAGCAACACGAAAGAACTCCGTGGACCAAAAATCAACTCGAGATGAGAGGTTAGTCCCTGGCTTCGACTCCAGAGGAATACCACCTTACCACAAGCACCTCAAGA
Organism: Cervus elaphus; assembly: GCF_910594005.1. Lineage (NCBI taxonomy): Eukaryota > Metazoa > Chordata > Mammalia > Artiodactyla > Cervidae > Cervus > Cervus elaphus. The sequence goes on from NW_025316787.1 coordinate 418,238, forward strand.
GGAGGCTTCTCTCAGCTCTAGGTATGTGAGAGGGACCCTGAGTTTGCGGCCTCAAGTGGAATGGACACCGCGATGCCCTGACTCGAAATAAGGCCGGATATCCCTGCAGTGACTTGAATGCAGGCTCGTCTTGCATCTCCCAAGACGAAAGGATGACTGAATCCCCTGTGGAGACCACAGAGAAAGATCTAGTTCCCCACCTCATGGCGACCGGAGGCCTCACATCCTTTGAAAACTCCAGAGTGACGCGGAGATCAGTGCCTCCAAAGGAGACGATGCCTGACTCCTCGTGAAACTTGATAGGAGTCCCAGGATTCCTGTAGCACGTGGAAAGGGACCCTTGGTCTCCCGCCTCAGCTGGAGAAGTGTCCCAATTGCCCTGCCAAGCCTCGAGGAGAATCCCGAGTTGTCCCTCGCAACTAGGCAGGAGTCCTGACGTCGCTGAACAAACACGTGGGTGGATGGGCCATTCCCATCGTAACTCCATAATATAGCCCCGGTTCCCGCCGCAACTCGAGAAAAACCATGAGACTTCCAACTCGCCGCGAGATGAGGCCCGATTCCCCTACACTGTGGGCAGAGAAATTCCGTGTTGCACATCACACATGAAAGGAGCCTTGATTTCCTTCATGGCACTCCAGAGAAACCCCAAGAACACTGTTTCAAGGCTAGAGGGATCCTGAGGTCACTGTATCAACACGAAAGAGCTCCGAGGACCAAAAATCAACTCGAGATGTGAGGTTAGTCCCTGGCTTCGACTCCAGAGGAATACCACCTTACGACAAGCACCTCAAGAGGAGGCTTCTCTCAGCTCTAGCTATGTGAGAGGGACCCTGAATTTGCGGCCTCAAGTGGAACGGAGACCGCGATGCCCTGACTCGATATAAGGCCGGATATCCCTGCAGTGACTTGAATGCAGGCTCGTCTTGCATCTCCCAAGATGAAAGGATGTCTGAATCCCCTTTGGAGACCACAGAGAAAGACCTAGTTCACCACCTCATCGCGACCGGAGGGCTCACATTCTTTGAAAACTCCAGAGGTACGCGGAGATCAGTGCCTCCAAAGGAGACGATGCCTGACTCCTCGTGAAACTTGATAGGAGTCCCAGGATTCCTGTGGCACGTGGAAAGGGACCCTTGGTCTCCCGCCTCAGCTGGAGAGGCGTCCCAATTGCCCTGCCAAGCCTCGAGGAGAATCCCGAGTTGTCCCACGCAACTAGGCAGGAGTCCTGATGTCGCTGAACAAACACGTGTGTGAAAGGGCCATTCCCGTCGAAACTCGAGAATATACCCCAGGTTCCCGCCGCAACTCGAGAAAAACCATGAGACTTCCCCCTCACCGCGAGATGAGGCCCGATTCCCCTGCACTGCGTGCAGAGCAATTCCGTGTTGCACATCACACATGAAAGGAGCCTTGATTTCCTTGATGGCACTCCAGAGAAACCCCAAGAACACTGTTGCAAGGCTAGAGGGATCCTGAGGTCACTGTAGCAACACGAAAGAGCTCCGGGGACCAAAAATCAACTGGAGATGAGAGGTTAGTTCCTGTCTTCGACTCCAGAGGAATACCACCTTACGACAAGCACCTCAAGAGGAGGCTTCTCTCAGCTCTAGCTATGTTAGAGGGACCCGGAGTTTGCGGCCTCAAGTGGAATGGACACCGCGATGCCCTGACTCGAAATAAGGCCGGATTTCCCTGCGGTGACTTGAATGCAGGCTCGTCTTGCATGTCCCAAGACGAAAGGATGTCTGAATCCCCTGTGGAGACCACAGGGAAAGACCTAGTTCCCTACCTCATCGCGACCGGAGGCCTCACATCCTTTGAAAACTCCAGAGGTAAGCGGAGATCAGTGCCTCCAAAGGAGACGATGCCTGACTCCTCGTGATACTTGATAGGAGTCCCAGGATTCCTGTGGCACGTGGAAAGGGACCCTTGGTCTCCCGCCTCAGCTGGAGAGGCATCCCAATTGCCCTGCCAAGCCTCGAGGAGAATCCCGAGTTGTCCCTCGCAACTAGGCAGGAGTCCTGATGTCGCTGAACAAACACGTGGGTGGAAGCGCCATTTCCGTCGTAACTCGAGAATATACCCCAGGTTCCCGCCGCAACTCGAGAAAAACCATGAGACTTCCCCTTCGTCACAAAATGAGGCCCGATACCCTGCACTGCGTGCAGAGCAATTCCGGCTTGCACATCACACATGAAAGGAGCCTTGATTTCCTTGATGGCACTGCAGAGAAACCCCAAGAACACTGTTGCAAGGCTAGAGGGATCCTGAGGTCACTGTAGCAACACGAAAGAGCTCCGTGGATCAAAAATCAACTCGAGATGAGAGGTTAGTCCCTGGCTTCGACTCCAGAGGAATACCACCTTAAAACAAGCACCTCAAGAGGAGGCTTCTCTCAGCTCTAGCTATGTGAGAGGGACCCGGAGTTTGCGGCCTCAAGTGGAATGGACACCACGATGCCCTGACTCGAAATAAGGCCGGATTTCCCTGCAGTGACTTGAATGCAGGCTCGTCTTGCATCTCCCAAGAAGAAAGGATGTCTGAATCCCCTGTGGAGACCACAGAGAAAGACCTAGTTCCCTACCTCATGGCGACCGGAGGCCTCACATCCTTAGAAACCTCCAGAGGTACGCGGAGATCAGTGCCTCCAAAGGAGACGATGCCTGACTCCTCGTGAAACTTGATAGGTGTCTCAGGATTCCTGTGGCACGTGGAAAGGGACCCTTGGTCTCCCGCCTCAGCTGGAGAGGCGTCCCAATTGCCCTGCCAAGCCTCGAGGGGAATCCCGAGTTGTCCCTCGCAACTAGGCAGGAGTCCTGACGTCGCTGAATAAACACGTGGGTGGAAGGGCCATTCCCGTCGTAACTCGAGAATATACCCCAGGTTCCCGCCGCAACTGGAGAAAAACCATGAGACTTCCCCCTCGCCGCGAGATGAGGCCCGATTCCCCTGCACTGCGTGCAGAGCAATTTCGTGTTGCACATCACACATGAAAGGAGCATTGATTTCCTTGATGGCACTCCAGAGAAACCCCAAGAACACTGTTTCAAGGCTAGAGGGATCCTGAGGTCACTGTAGCAACACGAAAGAGCTCCGTGGACCAAAAATCAACTCGAGATGAGAGGTTAGTCCCTGGCTTAGACTCCAGAGTAACAACACCTTACGACAAGCACTTCAGGAGGAGGCTTCTCTCAGCTCTAGGTATGTGAGAGGGATCCTGAGATTGCGGCCTCAAGTGGAATGGACACCGCGATGCCCTGACGCGAAATAAGGCTGGATATCCCTGCAGTGACTGGAATGCAGGCTCATCTTGCATCTCCCAAGACGAAAGGATGTCTGAATCCGCTGTGGAGACCACAGAGAAAGACCTAGTTCCCCACCTCATCGCGACCGGAGGCCTCACATCATTTGAAAACTCCAGAGGTACTCGGAGATCAGTGCCTCCAAAGGAGACGATGCCTGACTCCTCGTGAAACTTCTTAGGAGTCCCAGAATTTCTGTGGCACGTGGAAAGGGACCCTTGGTCTCCCGCCTCAGCTGGAGAGGCGGCCCAAATGCCCTGCCAAGCCTCGAGGAGAATCCCGAATTGTCCCTCGCAACTAGGCAGGAGTCCTGACCTCGCTGAACAAACACGTGTGTGGAAGGGCCATCCCCGTCGTAACTCGAGAATATACCCGAGGTTCCCGCCGCAACTCGAGAAAAACCATGAGACTTCCCCCTCGCCGTGAGATGAGGCCCGATTCCCCTGCACTGCATGCAGAGCAATTCCGTGTTGCACGTCACACATGAAAGGAGCCTTGATTTCCTTGATGGCACTCCAGAGAAACCCCAAGAACACTGTTTCAAGGCTAGAGGATCCTGAGGTCACTGAAGCAACACGAAAGAGCTCCGTGGACCAAGAATCAACTCGAGATGAGAGGTTAGTCCCTGGCTTCGACTCCAGAGGAATACCACCTTGCCACAAGCACCTCAAGAGGAGGCTTCTCTCAGCTCTAGGTATGTGAGAGTGACCCTGAGTTTGCAGCCTCAAGTGGAATGGACACCGCGATGCCCTGACTCAAAATCAGGCCGGTTATCCCTGCAGTGACTTGAATGCAGGCTCGTCTTGCATCTCCCAAGATGAAAGGATGTCTGAATCCCCTGTGGAGACCACAGAGAAAGACCTAGTTCCCCACATCATCGCGACCGGAGGCCTCACATCCTTTGAAAACTACAGAGGTAACCGAAGATCAGTGCCTCCAAAGGAGACGATGCCTGACTCCTCGTGAAACTTGATAAGAGTCCCAGGATTCCTGTGGCACGTGGAAAGGGACCCTTGGTCTCCCGCCTCAGCTGGAGAGGCGTCCCAATTGCCCTGCCAAGCCTCGAGGAGAATCCCGAGTTGTCCCTCGCAACTAGGCAGAAGTCCTGACGTCGCTGAACAAAAACGTGTGTGGAAGGGCCATCCCCGTCGTAACTCGAGAATATACCCCAGGTTCCCGCCCCAACTCGAGAAAAACCATGAGACTTCCCCCTCGCCGCAACATGAGGCCCGATTCCCTGCACTGCGTGCAGAGCAATTCCGTGTTGCACATCACACATGAAAGGAGGCTTGATTTCCTTGATGGCACTCCATCGAAACCCCAAGAACACTGTTTCAAGACTAGAGGGATCCTGAGGTCACTGTAGCAACACGAAAGAGCTCCGTGGACCACAAATCAACTGGAAATTAGAGGTTAGTCCCTGGCTTCGACTCCAGAGGAATACCACCTTACCACAAGCACCTCAAGTGGAGGTTTCTCTCAGCTCTAGGTATATGAGAGGGACCCTGAGTTTGCGGCCTCAAGTGGAATGGACACCGCGATGCCCTGACTGGAAATAATGTCGGATATCCCTGCAGTGACTTGAATGCAGGCTCGTCTTGCATCTCCCAAGACGAAAGGATGTCTGAATCCCCTGTGGACACCACAGGGAAAGACCTAGTTCCCTACCTCATGGCGACCGGAGGCCTCACATCCTTTGAAAACTCCAGAGGCACGCGGAGATCAGTGCCTCCAAAGGAGACGATGCCTGACTCCTCGTGAAACTTGATAGGATTCCCAGGATTCCTGTGGCACGTGGAAAGGGACCCTTGGTCTCCCGCCTCAGCTGGAGAGGCGTCCCAATTGCCCTGCCAAGCCTCGAGGGGAATCCCGAGTTGTCCCTCGCAACTAGGCAGGAGTCCTTACGTCGCTGAACAAACACGTGGGTGGAAGGGCCATTCCCGTCGTAACTCGAGAATATACCCCAGGTTCCCGCCGCAACTCGAGAAAAACCATGAGACTTCCCCCTCGCCGCGAGATGAGGCCCGATTCCCCTGCACTGCGGGCAGAGCAATTTCGTGTTGCACATCACACATTAAAGGAGCCTTGATTTCCTTGATGGCACTCCAGAGAAATCCCAAGAACACTGTTGCAAGGCTAGAGGGATCCTGAGGTCACTGTAGCAACACGAAAGAGCTCCGTAGACCAAAAATCAACTGGAGATGAGAGGTTAGTCCCTGGCTTCGACTCCAGAGGAATACCACCTTACCACAAGCACCTCAAGTGGAGGCTTCTCTCAGCTCTAGGTATGTGAGAGGGACCCTGAGTTTGCGGCCTCAAGTGGAATGGACACCGCGATGCCCTGACTCGAAATAAGGCCGGATATCTCTCCAGTGACTTGAATACAGGCTCATCTTGCATCTCCCAAGACGAAAGGATGTCTGAATCCCCTGTGGAGACCACAGAGAAAGACCTAGCTCCCCATCTCATCGTGACCGGAGTCCTCACATTCTTTGAGAACTTCAGAGGTATGCGGAGATCAGTGCCTCCAAGGGAGACGATGCCTGACTCCTCGTGAAACTTGATAGGAGTCCCAGGATTCCTGTGGCACGTGGAAAGGGACCCTTGGTCTCCCGGCTCAGCTGGAGAGGCGTCCCAATTGCCCTGCCAAGCCTCGAGGAGAATCCCGAGTGGTCCCTCGCAACTAGGCAGGAGTCCTGACTTCGCTGAACAAACACGTGGGTGGAAGGGCCATCCCCGTCGTAACTCGAGAATATAACCCAGGTTCGCGCCGCAACTCGAGAAAAACCATGAGACTTCCCCCTCGCCGCGAGATGAGGCCCCGATTCCCCTGCACTGCGTGCAGAGCAATTCCGTGTTGCACATCACACATGAAAGGAGCCTTGATTTCCTTGATGGCACTCCAGAGAAACCCCAAGAACACTGTTTCAAGGCTAGAGGATCCTGAGGTCACTGAAGCAACACGAAAGAGCTCCGTGGACCAAAAATCAACTCGAGATGAGAGGTTAGTCCCTGGCTTCGACTCCAGAGGAATACCACCTTACCACAAGCACCTCAAGAGGAGGCTTCTCTCAGCTGTAGGTATGTGAGAGGGACCCTGAGTTTGCAGCCTCAAGTGGAATGGACACCGCGATGCCCTGACTCAAAATCAGGTCGGTTATCCCTGCAGTGACTTGAATGCAGGCTCGTCTTGCATCTCCCGAGAATAAAGGACGTCTGAATCCCCTGTGGAGACCACAGAGAAAGACCTAGTTCCCCACCTCATCGCGACCGGAGGCCTCACATCCTTTGAAAACTCCAGAGGTTCGCGGAGATCAGTGCCTCCAATGGAGACGATGCCTGACGCCTCGTGAAACTTGATAGGAGTCCCAGGATTCCTGTGGCACGTGGAAAGGGACCCTTGGTCTCCCGCCTCAGCTGCAGGAGCGTCCCAATTGCCCTGCCAAGCCTCGAGGAGAATCCCGAGGTGTCCCTCGCAACTAGGCAGGAGTCCTGCCGTCGCTGAAGAAACACGTGGGTGGAAGGTCCATCCCTGTCGTAACTCGAGAATATACCCCAGGTTCCCGCCGCAACTCGAGAAAAACCATGAGACTTCCCCCTCGCCGCGAAATGAGGCCCGATTCCCCTGCACTGCGTGCAGAGCAATTCCGTGTTGCACATCACACATGAAAGGAGCCTTGATTTCCTTCATGGCACTCCAGAGAAACCCCAAGAACACTGTTTCAAGGCTAGAGGGTTCCTGAGGTCACTGTAGCAACACGAAAGAGCTCCGTGGACCAAAAATCAACTCGAGATGAGAGGTTAGTCCCTGGCTTCGACTCCAGAGGAATACCACCTTACCACAAGCACCTCAAGAGGAGGATTCTCTCAGCTCTAGATATGTGAGAGGGACCCTGAGTTTGCGGCCTCAAGTGGAATGGGCACCGCGATGCCCTGACTCGAAATAAGGCCGGATATCCCTGCAGTGACTTGAATGCAGGCTCGTCTTGCATCTTCCAAGACGAAAGGATATCTGAGTCCCCTGTGGAGACCACAGAGAAAGACCTAGTTTCCCACCTCATCGTGACCGGAGGCCTCACATCCTTTGAAAACTCCAGAGGTACGCAGAGATCAGTGCTTCCAAAGGAGACGATGCGTGACTCCTCGAGAAACTTGATAGGAGTCCCAGGATTCCTGTGGCATGTGGAAAGGGACCCTTGGTCTCCCGCCTCATCTGGAGAGGCGTCACAATTGCCCTGCCAAGCCTCGAGGAGAATCCCGAGTTGTCCCTCGCAACTAGGCAGCAGTCCTGCCGTCTCTGAACAAACACGTGGGTGGAAGGGCCATCCCCGTCGTAACTCGAGAATATACCCCAGGTTCCCGCCGCAACTCGAGAAAAACCATGAGACTTCCCCCTCTCCGCAAAAAGAAGACCGATTCCCCTGCACTGCGTGCAGAGCAATTCCGTGTTGCACATCACACATGAAAGGAGCCTTGATTTCCTTGATGGCACTCCAGAGAAACCCCAAGAACACTGTTTCAAGGCTAGAGGATCCTGAGGTCACTGAAGCAACACGAAAGAGCTCCGTGGACCAAAAATCAACTCGAGATGAGAGGTTAGTCCCTGGCTTCGACTCCAGAGGAATACCACCTTACCACAAGCACCTCAAGAGGAGGATTCTCTCAGCTCTAGATATGTGAGAGGGACCCTGAGTTTGCGGCCTCAAGTGGAATGGACACCGCGATGCCCTGACTCAAAATAAGGCCGGATATCCCCGCAGTCACTTGAATGCAGGCTCGTCTTGCATCTTCCAAGACGAAAGGATATCTGAGTCCCCTGTGGAGACCACAGAGAAAGACCTAGTTCCCCACCTCATCGCAACCGGAAGCCTCACATCCTTTGAAAACTCCAGAGGTACGCAGAGATCAGTGCCTCCAAAGGAGACGATGCGTGACTCCTCGAGAAACTTGATAGGAGTCCCAGGATTCCTGTGGCATGTGGAAAGGGACCCTTGGTCTCCCGCCTCATCTGGAGAGGCGTCCCAATTGCCCTGCCAAGCCTCGAGGAGAATCCCGAGTTGGCCCTCGCAACTAGGCAGGAGTCCTGACGTCGCTGAACAAACACGTGTGTGGAAGGGCCATCCCTGTCGTAACTCCAGAATATACCCCAGGTTCCCGCCGCAACTCGAGAAAAACCATGAGACTTCCCCCTCGCCGCGAGATGAGGCCCGATTCCCCTGCACTGCGTGCAGAGCAATTCCGTGCTGCACATCACACATGAAAGGAGCCTTGATTTCCTTGATGGCACTCCAGAGAAACCCCAAGAACACTGTTTCAAGGCTAGAGGGATCCCGAGGTCACTGTAGCAACACGAAAGAGCTCCGTGGACCAAAAATCAACTCGAGATGAGAGCTTAGTCCCTGGCTTCGACTCCAGAGGTATACCACCTTACCACAAGCACCTCAAGAGGAGGCTTCTCTCAGCTCTAGGTATGTGAGAGGGACCCTGAGTTTGCGGCCTCAAGTGGAACGGACACTGCGATGCCCTGACTCGAAATAAGGCCGGATATTCCTGCAGTGACTTGAATGCAGGCTCGTCTTGCATCTCCCAAGATGAAAGGATGTCTTAATCCCCTGTGGAGACCACAGAGAAAGACCTAGTTCCCCACCTCATGGCGACCGGGGGCCTCACATCCTTTGAAAACACCAGAGGTACGCGGAGATCAGTGCCTCCAAAGGAGACGATGCCTGACTCCTCGTGAAACTTGATAGGAGTCCCAGGATTCCTGTGGCACGTGGAAAGGGACCCTTGGTCTCCCGCCTCAGATTGAGAGAAGTCCCAATTTCCCTGCCAAGCCTCGAGGAGAATCCCGAGTTGTCCCTCGCAGCTAGGCAGGAGTCCTGACGTCGCTGAACAAATACTTGGGTGGAAGGGCCAACCACGTCGTAACTCGAGAATATACCCCAGGTTCCCACAGCAACTCGAGAAAAACCAGGAGACTTCCCCCTCGCCGCGAGATGAGGCCTGATTCCCCTGCACTGTGTGCAGAGCAATTCCGATTTGCACATCACACATGAAAGGAGCCTTGATTTCCTTGATGGCACTCCAGAGAAACCCCAAGAACACTGTTTCAAGGCTAGAGGGATCCTGAGGTCACTGTAGCAACACGAAAGAGCTCCGTGGACCAAGAATCAACTCGAGGTGAGAGGTTAGTCCCTGGCTTCGACTCCAGAGGAATACCAGGTTACCACAAGCACCTCAAGAGGAGGCTTCTCTCAGCTCTAGGTATGTGAGAGGGACCCTGAGTTTGCGGCCTCAAGTGGAATGGACACCGCGATGCCCTGACTCGAAATAAGGCCGGATGTCCCTGCAGTGACTTGAATGCAGGCTCGTCTTGCATCTCCCAAGACGAAAGTGTGTCTGAATCCCCTGTGGAGACCACAGAAAAAGACCTAGTTCCCCACCTCATTGCGACCGGAAGCCTCACATCCTTTGAAAACTCCAGAGGTACGCGGAGATCAGTGCCTCGAAAGGAGACGATGCCTGACTCCTCGTGAAACTTTATAGGAGTCCCAGGATTCCTGTGGCACGTGGAAAGGGACCCTTGGTCTCCCGCCTCAGCTGGAGAGGCGTCCCAAATGCCCTGCCAAGCCTCGAGGAGAATCCCGAGTTGTCCCTCGCAACTACGCAGGAGTCCTGACGTCGCTGAACAAACACGTGGGTGGGAGGGCCATCCCCGTCGTAACTCGAGAATATACCCCAGGTTCTCGCCGCAACTCGAGAAAAACCATGAGACTTCCCCCTCGCCGCGAGATGAGGCCCGATTCTCCTGCACTGCGTGCAGAGCAATTCCGTGTTGCACATCACACATGAAAGGAGCCTTGATTTCCTTGATGGCACTCCAGAGAAACCCCAAGAACACTGTTTCAAGGCTAGAGGGATCCTGAGGTCACTGTAGCAACACGAAAGAGCTCCGTGGACCAAAAATCAACTCGAGATGAGAGGTTAGTCCCTGGCTTCGACTCCAGAGGAATACCACCTTACCACAAGCACCTCAAGAGGAGGCTTCTCTCAGCTCTAGGTATGTGAGAGGGACCCTGAGTTTGCGGCCTCAAGTGGAATGGACACCGCGATGCCCTGACTCGAAATAAGGCCGGATATCCCTGCAGTGACTTGAATGCAGGCTCGTCTTGCATCTCCCAAGACGAAAGGATGTCTGAATCCCCTGTGGAGACCACAGAGAAAGACCTAGTTCCCCACCTCATCGTGACCGGAGGCCTCACATCCTTTGAAAACTCCAGAGGTACGCGGAGATCAGTGCCTCCAAAGGAGACGATGCCTGACTCCTCCTGAAACTTGATAGGAGTCCCAGGATTGCTGTGGCACGTGGAAAGGGACCCTCGGTCTCCCGCCTCAGCTGGAGAGGTGTCCCAATTGCCCTGCGAAGCCTCGAGGAGAATCCCGAGTTGTCCCTCGCAACTAGGCAGGAGTCCTGACATGGCTGAACAAACACGTGGGTGGAAGGGCCATCCCCGTCGTAACTCGAGAATATACCCCAGGTTCCCGCCGGAACTTCAGAAAAACCATGAGACTTCCCCCTCGCCGCGAGATGAGGCCCGATTCCCATGCACTGCGTGCAGAGCAATTCCATGTTGCACATCACACATGAAAGGAGCCTTGATTTCCTTGATGGCACTCCAGAGAAACCCAAGAACACTGTTTCAAGGCTAGAGGGATCCTGAGGTCACTGTAGCAACACGAAAGAGCTCCGTGGACCAAAAATCAACTCGAGATGAGAGGTTAGTCCCTGGCTTCGACTCCAGAGGAATACCACCTTACCACAAGCACCTCAAGAGGAGGCTTCTCTCAGCTCTAGCTATGTGAGAGGGACCCTGAGTTTGCGGCCTCAAGTGGAATGGACAAAGCGATGCCCTGACTCAAAATAAGGCCGGATATCCCTGCAGTGACTTAAATCCAGGCTCGTTTTGCATCTCCCAAGACGAAAGGATGTCTGAATCCCCTGTGGAGACCCCAGAGAAAGACCTAGTTCCCCACCTCATCGCGACCGGAGGGCTCACATGCTTTGAAAATTCCAGAGGTACACGGAGATCAGTGCCTCCAAAGGAGACGATGCCTGACTCCTCGTGAAACTTGATAGGAGTCCCAGGATTCCTGTGGCACGTGGAAAGGGACACTTGGTCTCCCCCCTCAGGTGGAGAGGCGTCCCAATTGCCCTGCGAAACCTCGAGGAGAATCCCGAGTTGTCCCTTGCAACTAGGCAGGAGTCCTGACGTCGCTGAACAAGCACGTGTGTGGAAGGGCCATCCCCGTCGTAACTCGAGAATATACCCCAGGTTCTCGCCGCAACTCGAGAAAAACCATGAGAATTCCCCCTCGCCGCAAAATGAGTCCCGATTCCCCTGCACTGCGTGCAGAGCAATTCCGTGTTGCACATCACACATGAAAGGAGCCTTGATTTCTTTCATGGCACTCCAGAGAAACCCCAAGAACACTGTTTTAAGGCTAGAGGGATCCTGAGGTCACTGTAGCAACACGAAAGAGCTCCGTGGACCAAAAATCAACTCGAGATGAGAGGTTAGTCCCTGGCTTCGACTCCAGAGGAATACCACCTTACCACAAGCACCTCAAGAGGAGGCTTCTCTCAGCTCTATCTATGTGAGAGGGACCCTGAGTTTGCGGCCTCAAGTGGAATGGACACCGCGATGCCCTGACTCGAAATAAGGCCGGATATCCCTGCAGTGACTTGAATGCAGGCTCGTCTTGCATCTCCCAAGACGAAAGGATGTCTGAATCCCCTGTGGAGACCACAGAAAAAGAAGTAGTTCCCCACCTCATTGCGACCGGAAGCCTCACATCTTTTGAAAACTCCAGAGGTACGCGGAGATCAGTGCCTCCAAAGGAGACGATGCCTGACTCTTCGTGAAACTTGATAGGAGTCCCAGGATTCCTGTGGCACGTGGAAAGGGACCCTTGGTCTCCCGCCTCAGCTGGAGAGGCGTTATAATTGCCCGGCCAAGCCTCGAGGAGAATCACGAGTTGTCCTTCGCAACTAGGCAGGAGTCCTGACGTCGCTGAACAAACACGTGGGTGAAAGGGCCATCCCCATCGTAACTCGAGAATATACCCCAGGTTCCCGCCGCAACTCGAGAAAAACCATGAGACTTCCCCCTCGCCGTGAGATGAGGCCCGATTCCCCTACACTGCGTGGAGAGCAATTCCGTGTTGCACATCACACATGAAAGGAGCCTTGATTTCCTTGATGGCACTCCAGAGAAACCCCAAGAACACTGTTTCCAGGCTAGAAGGATCCTGAGGTCACTGTAGTAACACGACGGACCTCCGAGGACCAAAAAATCAACTCGAGATGAGAGGTTACTCCCTAACTTCGATTCCAGAGGAATACCACCTTACCACAAGCACCTCAAAAGGAGGCTTCTCACAGCTTTAGGTATGTGAGAGGGACCCTGAGTTTGCAGCCTCAAGTGGAATGGACACCGCGATGCCCTGACTCGAAATAAGGCCGGATATCCCTGCAGTGACTTGAATGCAGGCTCGTCTTGCATCTCCCAAGACGAAAGGATGTCTGAATCCCCTGTGGAGACCACAGAGAAAGATCTAGTTCCCCACCTCATGGCGACCGGAGGCCTCAAATCCTTTGAAAACTCCAGAGGAACGCGGAGTTCAGTGCCTCCAAAGGAGACAATGCCTGACTCCTCGTGAAACTTGATAGGAGTCCCAGGATTCCTGTGGCACGTGGAAAGGGACCCTTGGTCTCCCGCCTCAGCTGGAGAGGCATCCCAATTTCCCTGCCATGCCTCGAGGACAATTCCGAGTTGTCCCACGCAACTAGGCAGGAGTCCTGACGTTGCTGAACAAACACGTGGGTGAAAGGGCCATCTCCATCGTAACTCGAGAATGTACCCCAGGTTCCCGCCGCAACTCGAGAGAAACCATGAGACTTCCCCCTCGCCGCGAGATGAGGCCCGATTCCCTTACAATGCGTGCACAGCAATTCCGTGTTGCACATCACACATGAAAGGAGCCTTGATTTCCTTGATGGCACAAGAGAGAAACCCAAAGCACACTGTTTCAAGGCTAGAGGGATCCTGAGGTCACTGTAGCAACAAGAAAGAGCTCCGTGGACCAAAATTCAACTCGAGATGAGAGGTTAGTCCCTAACTTCGACTCCAGACGAATACCACCTTACCACAAGCACCTCCAAAGGAGGCTTCTCATAGCTTTAGGTATGTGAGAGGGACCCTGAGTTTGCGGCCTCAAGTGGAATGGACACCGCGATGCCCTGACTCGAAATAAGGCCGGATATCCCTGCAGTGACTTGAATGCAGGCTCGTCTTGCATCTCCCAAGACGAAAGGATGTCTGAATCCCCTGTGGAGACCACAGAGAAAGACCTAGTTCCCCACCTCATCGCGACCGGAGGCCTCACATCCTTTGAAAACTCCAGAGGTACGCGGAGATCAGTGCCTCCAAAGGAGACGATGCCTGACTCCTCGTGAAACTTGATAGGAGTCCCAGGATTCCTGTGACACGTGGAAAGGGACCCTTGGTCTCCCGCCTCAGCTGGAGAGGTGTCCCAATTGCCCTGACAAGCCTCGAGGAGAATCCCGAGTTGACACTCGCAACTAAGCAGGAGTCCTGACGTGGCTGAACAAACACGTGGGTGGAAGGGCCATCACCGTGGTAACTCGAGAATATACCCCAGGTTCCCACCGCAACTCGAGAAAAACCATGAGACTTCCCCCTCGCTGTGAGAAGAGGCCCGATTCCCCTGCACTGCATGCAGAGCAATTCCGTATTGCACATCACACATGAAAGGAGCCTTGATTTCCTTGATGGCACTCCAGAGAAACCCCAAGAACACTGTTTCAAGGCTAGAGGGAACCTGAGGTCACTGTAGCAACACGAAAGAGCTCCGTGGACCAAAAATCAACTCCAGATGAGGGGTTAGTCCCTGGCTTCGACTCCAGAGGAATGCCTCATTACCACAAGCACCTCAAGAGGAGGCTTCTCTCAGCTCTAGGTATGTGAGAGGGACCCTGAGTTTGCAGCCTCAAGTCGAATGGACACCGTGATGCCCTGACTCGAAATAAGGCCGGATATCCCTGCAGTAACTTGAATGCAGGCTCGTCTTGCATCTCCGAAGACGAAAGGATGTCTGAATCCCCTGTGGAGACCACAGAGAAAGACCTAGTTCCCCACCTCATGGCGACCGGAGGCGTCACATCCTTTTAAAACTCCAGAGGTACGCGGAGATCAGTGCCTCCAAAGGAGACGATGCCTGACTCCTCGTAAAACTTGATAGGAGTCCCAGGATTCCTGTGGCACGTGGAAAGGGACCCTTGGTCTCCCGGCTCAGCTGGAGAGGCGTCCCACTTGCCCTGGCCAACCCCGAGGAGAATCCCCAGTTGTCCCTCGCAACTAGGCAGGAGTCCTGACATCACAGAACAAGCACGTGTGTGAAAGGGCCATCCCCATCGTATCTCGAGAATATACCCCAGGTTCCCGCCGCAACTCGAGAAAAACCATGAGACTTCCCCCTCGCCGCGAGATGAGGCCCGATTCCCCTGCACTGTGTGCAGAGCAATTCCGAGTTGCACATCACACATGAAAGGAGCCTTGATTTCCTTGATGGCACTCCAGAGAAACCCCAAGAACACTGTTTCAAGGCTAGAGGGATCCTGAGGTCACTGTAGCAACACGAAAGAGCTCCGTGGACCAAGAATCAACTCGAGATGAGAGGTTAGTCCCTGGCTTCGACTCCAGAGGAATACCAGGTTACCACAAGCACCTCAAGAGGAGGCTTCTCTCAGCTCTAGGTATGTGAGAGGGACCCTGATTTTGTGGCCTCAAGTGGAATAGACACTGCGATGCCCTGACGCGAAATAAGGCCGGATATCCCTGCAGTGAGTTGAATGCAGGCTCGTCTTACACCTCACAAGATGAAACGTTGTCTGATCCCCTGTGGAGACCACAGAGAAAGACCTAGTTCCCCACCTCATCGCGACCGGAGGCCTCACATCCTTTGAAAAGTCCAGAGGGACGCAGAGATGAGTGCCTCCAAAGGAGATGATGCCTGAC
Organism: Cervus elaphus; assembly: GCF_910594005.1. NCBI lineage: Eukaryota > Metazoa > Chordata > Mammalia > Artiodactyla > Cervidae > Cervus > Cervus elaphus. The sequence continues at coordinate 433,641 of NW_025316787.1, forward strand.
TCCTCGTGAAACTTGATAGGAGTCCCAGGATTCCTGTGGCACGTGGAAAGGGACCCTTGGTCTCCCGCCTCAGCTGGAGAGGCGTCCCAATTGCCCTGCCAAGCCTCGAGGAGAATCCCGAGTTGTCCCTCGCAACTAGGCAGGAGTCCTGACGTCGCTGAACAAACACGTATCTGGAAGGGCCATTCCCGTCGTAACTCGAGAATATACCCCAGGTTCCCGCCGCAACTCGAACAAAACCATGAGACTTCCCCCTCGCCGCGAGATGAGGCCCGATTCCCCTGCACTGCGTGCAGAGCAATTCCGAGTTGCACATCACACATGAAAGGAGCCTTGATTTCCTTGATGGCACTCCAGAGAAACCCCAAGAACACTGTTTCAAGGCTAGAGGGATCCTGAGGTCACTGTAGCAACACTAAAAAGCTCCGTGGACCAAAAATCAACTCGAGATGAGAGGTTAGTCCCTGGCTTCGACTCCAGAGGAATACCACCTTACCACAAGCACCTCAAGAGGAGGCTTCTCTCAGCTCTAGGTATATGAGAGGGACCCTGAGTTTGCGGCCTCAAATGGAATGGACACCGCGATGCCCTGACTCGAAATAAGGCCGGTTATCCCTGCAGTGACTTGAAGGCAGGCTCGTCTTGCATCTCCCAAGACGAAAGGATGGCTGAATCCCCTGTGGAGACCACAGAGAAAGACCTAGTTCCCCACCTCATCGCGACCGGAGGCCTCACATCCTTTGAAAACTTCAGAGGTACGCGGAGATCAGTGCCTCCAAAGGAGACGATGCCTGACTCCTCGTGAAACTTGATAGGAGTCCCAGGATTCCTGTGGCACGTGGAAAGGGACCCTTGTTCTCCCGGCTCAGCTGGAGAGGCGTCCCACTTGCCCTGGCCAACCCCGACGAGAATCCCCAGTTGTCCCTCGCAACTAGGCAGGAGTCCTGACATCGCAGAACAATGACGTGTGTGAAAGGGCCATCCCCATCGTATCTCGAGAATATACCCCAGGTTCCCGCCGCAACTCGAGAAAAACCATGAGACTTCCCCCTCGCCGCGAGATGAGGCCCGATTCCCCTGCATTGTGTGCAGAGCAATTCCGTGTTGCACATCACACATGAAAGGAGCCTTGATTTCCTTGATGGCACTCCAGGGAAACCCCAAGAACACTGTTTCAAGGCTAGAGGGATCCTCAGGTCACTGTAGCAACACGAAAGAGCTCCGTGGACCAGGAATCAACTCGAGATGAGAGGTTAGTCCCTGGCTTCGACTCCAGAGGAATACCACCTTACCACAAGCACCTCAAGAGGAGGCTTCTCTCAGCTCTAGGTATGTGAGAGGGACCCTGAGTTTGCGGCCTCAAGTGGAATGGACACCGCGATGCCCTGACTTGAAATAAGTCCGGATATTCCTGCAGTGACTTGAATGCAGGCTCGTCTTGCATCTCCCAAGATGAAAGGATGCCTGAATCCCCTGTGGGGACCACAGAGAAAGACCTAGTTCCCCACCTCATTGCGACCGGAGGCCTCACATCCTTTGAAAACTCCAGAGGTACGCGGAGATCAGTGCCTCGAAAGGAGACGATGCCTGACTCCTCGTGAAACTTGATAGGAGTCCCAGGATTCCTGTGGCACGTGGAAAGGGACCCTTGGTCTCCCGCCTCAGCTGGAGTGGCGTCCCAAATGCCCTGCCAACCCTCGAGGAGAATCCCGAGTTGTCCCTCGCAACTACGCAGGAGTCCTGACGTCGCTGAACAAACACGTGGGTGGGAGGGCCATCCCCGTCGTAACTCGAGAATATACCCCAGGTTCTCGCCGCAACTCGAGAAAAACCATGAGACTTCCCCCTCGCCGCGAGATGAGGCCCATTTCTCCTGCACTGCGTGCAGAGCAATTCCGTGTTGCACATCAAACATGAAAGGAGCCTTGATTTCCTTGATGGCACTCCAGAGAAACCCCAAGAACACTGTTTCAAGGCTAGAGGGATCCTGAGGTCACTGTAGCAACACGAAAGAGTTCCGTGGACCAAAAATCAACTCGAGATGAGAGGTTAGTCCCTGGCTTCGACTCCAGAGGAATACCACCTAACCACAAGCACCTCAAGAGGAGGCTTCTCTCAGCTCTAGGTATGTGAGAGGGACCCTGAATTTGGGCCTCAAGTGGAATGGACATCGCGATGCCCTGACTCGAAATAAGGCCGGTTATCCATGCAGTGACTTGAATGCAGGCTCGTCTTGCATCTTCCAAGACGAAAGGATGTCTGAATCCCCTGTGGAGACCACAGAGAAAGACCTAGTTCCCCACCTCATCGCGACCGGAGGCCTCACATCCTTTGAAAAGTCCAGAGGGACGCAGAGATGAGTGCCTCCAAAGGAGACGATGCCTGACTCCTCGTGAAACTTGATAGGGGTCCCAGGATTCCTGTGGCACGTGGAAAGGGACCCTTGGTCTCCCGCCTCAGCTGGAGAGGCGTCCCAATTGCCCTGCCAAGCCTCGAGGAGAATCCCGAGTTGTCCGTCGCAACTAGGCAGGAGTCCTGACATGGCTGAACAAACACGTGTCTGGAAGGGCCATTCCCGTCGTAACTCGAGAATATACCCCATTTCCACCGCAACTCGAGAAAAACCATGAGACTTCCACCTCGCCGCGAGATGAGGCCCGATTCCCCTGCACTGCGTGCAGAGCAATTCCGAGTTGCACATCACACATGAAAGGAGCCTTGATTTCCTTGATGGCACTCCAGAGAAACCCCAAGAACACTGTTTCAAGGCTAGAGGGATCCTGAGGTCACTGTAGCAACACGAAAGAGCTCCGAGGACCAAAAATCAACTCGAGATGAGAGGTTAGTCCCTAACTTCGACTCCAGAGGAATACAACCTTACCACAAGCACCTCAAAAGAAGGCTTCTCGCAGCTCTAGGTATGTGAGAGGGACCCTGAGTTTGCGGCCTCAAGTGGAATGGACACCGCGATGCCCTGACTCGAAATAAGGCCGGATATCCCTGCAGTGACTTGAATGCAGGCTCGTCTTGCATCTCCCAAGACGAAAGGATGTCTGAATCCCCTGTGGAGACCACAGAGAAAGACCTAGTTCCCCACCTCATGGCGACCGGAGGCCTCACATCCTTTGAAAACTCCAGAGGAACGCGGAGTTCAGTGCCTCCAAAGGAGACAATGCCTGACTCCTCGTGAAACTTGATAGGAGTCCCAGGATTCCTGTTGCACGTGGAAAGGGACGCTTGGTCTCCCGCCTCAGCTGGAGAGGCATCCCAATTGCCCTGCCAAGCCTCGAGGAGAATCCCGAGTTGTCCCTCGCAACTACGCAGGAGTCCTGACGTCGCTGAACAAACACGGGGGTGGGAGGGCCATCCCCGTCGTAACTCGAGAATATACCCCAGGTTCTCGCCGCAACTCGAGAAAAACCATGAGACTTCCCCCTCGCCGGGAGATGAGGCCCGATTCTCCTGCACTGCGTGCAGAGCAATTCCGTGTTGCACATCAAACATGAAAGGAGCCTTGATTTCCTTGATGGCACTCCAGAGAAACCCCAAGAACACTGTTTCAAGGCTAGAGGGATCCTGAGGTCACTGTAGCAACACGAAAGAGTTCCGTGGACCAAAAATCAACTCGAGATGAGAGGTTAGTCCCTGGCTTCGACTCCAGAGGAATACCACCTAACCACAAGCACCTCAAGAGGAGGCTTCTCTCAGCTCTAGGTATGTGAGAGGGACCCTGAATTTGCGGCCTCCAGTGGAATGGACATCGCGATGCCCTGACTCGAAATAAGGCCGGTTATCCATGCAGTGACTTGAATGCAGGCTCGTCTTGCATCTTCCAAGACGAAAGGATGTCTGAATCCCCTGTGGAGACCACAGAGAAAGACCTAGTTCCCCACCTCATCGCGACCGGAGGCCTCACATCCTTTGAAAACTCCAGAGGTACGCGGAGATCAGTGCCTCCAAAGGAGACGATGCCTGACTCCTCGTCAAACTTGATAGGAGTCCCAGAATTCCTGTGGCACGTGGAAAGGGACCCTTGGTCTCCCGCCTCAGCTGGAGAGGCATCCCAATTGCCCTGCCTAGCCTCGAGGAGAATCCCGAGTTGTCCCTCGCAACTAGGCAGAAGTCCTGACATGGCTGAAGAAACACGTGGGTGGAAGGGCCATCCCCGTCGAAACTCGAGAATATACCCCAGTTTCCCGCCACAACTCGAGAAAAACCATGAGACTTCCCCCTCGCCGCGAGATGAGGCCCGATTCCGCTGCACTGCGTGCAGAGCTATTCCGTGTTGCACATCACACATGAAAGGAGCCTTGATTTCCTTGATGGCACTCCAGAGAAACACCAAGAACACTGTTTCAAGGCTAGAGGGATCCTGAGGTCACTGTAGCAACAGGAAAGAGCTCCGTGGACCAAAAATCAACTCGAGATGAGAGGTTAGTCCCTGGCTTCGACTCCAGAGGAATACCACCTTACCACAAACACCTCAAGCGGAGGCTTCTCTCAGCTATAGGTATGTGAGAGGGACCCTGAGTTTGCGGCCTCAAGTGGAATGGACACCGCGATGCCCTGACTCGCAATAAGGCAAGATATCTCTGCAGTGACTTGAATGCAGGCTCGTCTTGCATCTCCCAAGATGAAAGGATGTTTGAATCCCCTGTGGAGAATACAGAGAAAGACCTAGTTCCCCAGCTCATCGCGACCTGAGGCCTCACATCCTTTGAAAACTCCAGAGGTAAGCGGAGATCAGTGCCTCCAAAGGAGACGATGCCTGACTCCTCGTGAAACTTGATAGGAGTCCCAGGATTCCTGTGGCACGTGGAAAGGGACCCTTGGTCTGCCGCCTCAGCTGGAGAGGCGTCCCAATTGCCCTGCCCAGCCTCAAGGAGAATCCCGACTTGTCCCTCGCAACTAGGCAGGAGTCCTGATGTGGCTGAACAAACACGTGGGTGGAAGGGCCATCCCCTTCGTAACTCGAGAATATACCCCAGGTTCCCCCCGCAACTCGAGAAAAACTTTGAGACTTCCCCCTCCCCGCGAGATGAGGCCCGATTCCACTGCCCTGCGTAAAGAGCAATTCCGTGTTGCACATCACACATGAAAGGAGCCTTGATTTCCTTGATGGCACTCCAGAGAAACCCCAAGAACACTGTTTCAAGGCTAGAGGATCCTGAGGTCACTGAAGCAACACGAAAGAGCTCCGTGGACCAAGAATCAACTCGAGATGAGAGGTTAGTCCCTGGCTTCGACTCCAGAGGAATACCACCTTACCACAAGAACCTCAAGAGGAGGCTTCTCTCAGCTATAGGTATGTGAGAGGGACCCTGAGTTTGCGGCCTCTATTGGAAATTACACCGCAATGCCCTGACTCGAAATAAGGCTGGATATCCCTGCAGTGACTTGAATCCAGGCTCGTTTTGCATCTCCCAAGACTAAAGGATGTCTGAATCCCCTATGGAGACCACAGAGAAAGACCTAGTTCTCCACCTCATCGCGACCGGAGGCCTCAAATCCTTTGAAAACTCCAGAGGTACGCGGAGATCAGTGCCTCCAAAGGAGACGATGCCTGACTCCTCGTCAAACTTGATAGGAGTCCCTGGATTCCTGTGGCACGTGGAAAGGGACACTTGGTCTCCCGCCTCAGCTGGAGAGGCCTCCCAATTGCCCTGCGAAGCCTCGAAGAGAATCCCGAGTTGTCCCTCGCAACTAGGCAGGAGTCCTGACGTCACTGAACAAGCACGTGTGTGGAAGGGCCTTCCCCGTCGTAACTCGAGAATATTCCCCAGGTTCCCATCGCAACTCGAGAAAGACCATGAGACTTCCCCCTCGCCGCAAAATGAGGCCCGATACCCTGCATTGCATGCAGAGCAATTCCGTGTTGCACATCACACATGAAAGGAGCCTTGATTTCCTTGATGGCACTCCAAAGAAACCCCAAGAACACTGTTTCAAGGCTAGAGGGATCCTGAGGTCACTGTAGCAACACGAAAGAGCTCCGTGGACCAAAAGTCAACTCGAGATGAGAGGTTAGTCTCTGGCTTCTACTCCAGAGGAATTCCACCTTACCCCAAGCACCTCAAGAGGAGGCTTCTCTCAGCTCTAGGTATGTGAGAGGGACCCTGAGTTTGCAGCCTCAAGTGGACTGGACACCGCGATGCCCTGACTCGATATAAGGCCGGATATCCCTGCAGTGACTTGAATGCCGGCTCGTCTTGCATCTCCCAAGACGAAAGGATGTCTGAATCCCCTGTGGAGGCCACAGAGAAAGACCTAGTTCCCCACCTCATCGCGACCGGAGGCCTCACATCCTTTGAAAATTCCAGAGGTACGCGGAGATCTGTGCCTCCAAAGGAGACGATGCCTGACTCTTCGTGAAACTTGATAGGAGTCCCAGGATTCCTCTGGCACGTGGAAAGGGACCCTTGGTCTCCCGCCTCAGCTGGAGAGGCGTCCCAATTGCCCTGCCAAGCCTCGAGGAGAATCCCGAGCTGTCCCTCGCAACTAGGCAGGAGTCCTGACGTCGCTGAACAAACACGTGGGTGGAAGGGCCATCTTGGTCGTAACTCGAGAATATAGCACAGGTTCCCGCCGCAACTCGAGAAAAACCATGAGACATTTCCCTTGCCGCGAGATGAGGCCCGATTCCCCTGCACTGCGTGCAGAGCAATTCCGTGTTGCACATCACACATGAAAGGAGCCTTGATTTCCTTGATGGCACTCCAGAGAAACCGCAAGAACACTGTTTCAAGGCTAGAGGGATCCTGAAGTCACTGTAGCAACACGAAAGAGCTCCGTGGCCAAAAAATCAACTCGAGATGAGAGGTTAGTCCCTGGCTTCGACTCCAGAGGAATACCACCTTACCACAAGCACCTCAAGAGGAGGCTTCTCTCAGCTCTAGGTATGTGAGAGGGACCCTGATTTTGTGGCCTCAAGTGGAATGGACACTGCGATGCCCTGACGCGAAATAAGGCCGGATATCCCTGCAGTGAGTTGAATGCAGGCTCGTCTTACACCTCACAAGATGAAACGTTGTCTGATCCCCTGTGGAGACCACAGAGAAAGACCTAGTTCCCCACCTCATCGCGACCGGAGGCCTCACATCCTTTGAAAACTCCAGAGGTACGCGGAGATCAGTGCCTCCAAAGGAGACGATGCCTGACTCCTCGTGAAACTTGATAGGAGTCCCAGGATTCCAGTGGCACTTGGAAAGGGACCCTTGGTCACCCGCCTCGGCTGAAGAGGCGTCACAATTGCCCTGCCAACCCTCGAGGGGAATCCCGAGTTGTCCCACGCAACTAGGCAGGAGTCCTGACGTCGCTGAACAAACACGTGGGTAGAAGGGCCATTTACGTCGTAACTCGAGAATATACCCCAGGTTCGCATCGCAACTCGAGAAAAACCATGAGACTTCAACCTAGCCGCAAAATGAGGCCCGATACCCTGCACTGCATGCAGAGCAATTCCGTGTTGCACATCACACATGAAAGGAGCCTTGATTTCCTTGATGGCACTCCAGAGAAACCCCAAGAACACTGTTTCAAGGCTAGAGGGATCCTGAGGTCACTGAAGCAACACGAAAGAGCTCCGTGGACCAAGAATTAACTCGAGATGAGAGGTTAGTCCCTGGCTTCGACTCCAGAGGAATACCACCTTACCACAAGCACCTCAAGAGGAGGCTTCTCTCAGCTCTAGCTATGTGAGAGGGACCCTGAGTTGCGGCCTCAAGTGGAATGGACACCGCGATGCCCTGACTCCAAATAAGGCCGGGTATCCCTGCAGTCAATTGAATCCAGGCTCGTTTTGCATCTCCCAAGACGAAAGGATGTCTGAATCCAATGTGGAGACCACAGAGAAAGACCTAGTTCCCCACCTCATCGCGACCGGAGGCCTCACATCTTTTGAAAACTCCAGAGGTACGCGGAGATCAGTGCCTGCAAAGGCGACGATGCCTGACTCCTCGACAAACTTGATAGGAGTGCCAGGATTCCTGTGGCACGTGGAAAGGGACACTTGGTCTCCCGCCTCAGCTGGAGAGGCCTCCAAATTGCCCTGCCAAGCCTCGAAGAGAATCCCAGGTTGTCCCTCGCAACTAGGCAGGAGTCCTGCCGTCGCTGAACAAGCACGTGTGTGGAAGGACCTTCCCCGTCGTAACTCGAGAATATACCCCAGGTTCCCGGCGCAACTCGAGAAAAAACATGAGACTTCCCCCTCGCCGTGAGATGAGGCCCGATTCCCCTACACTGCGTGCAGAGTAATTCCGTGTTGCACATCACACATGAAAGGAGCCTTGATTTCCTTGATTGCACTCCAGAGAAACCCCAAGAACACTGTTTCAAGGCTAGAGGGATCCTGAGGTCACTGTAGCAACACGAAAGAGCTCCATGGACCAAAAATCAACTCGAGATGAGAGGTTAGTCCCTGGCTTCGACTCCAGAGGAATACCACCTTACCACAAGCACCTCAAGAGGAGGCTTCTCTCAGCTCTAGGTATGTGAGAGGGACCCTGAGTTTGCGGCCTCAAGTGGAATGGACAATGCGATGCCCTGTCGCGAAATAAGGCCAGATATCCCTGCAGTGACTTGAATACAGGCTCGTCTTGCATCTCCCAAGATGAAAGGATGTTTGAATCCCCTGTGGAGACCACAGAGAAAGACCTAGTTCCCCACCTCATCGCGACCGGAGGCCTCACATCCTTTGAAAATTCCAGAGGTACGCGGAGATCTGTGCCTCCAAAGGAGACGATGCCTGACTCCTCGTGAAACTTGATAGGAGTCCCAGGATTCCTGTGGCACGTGGAAAGGGACACTTGGTCTCCCGCCTCAGCTGGACAGGCGTCCCAATTGCCCTGCCAAGCCTCGAGGAGAATCCCGAGTTGTCCCTCGCAACTAGGCAGGAGTCCTGACGTCGCTGAACAAACACGTGGGTGGAAGGGCCATCCCCTTCGTAACTCGAGAATATACCCCAGATTCCCCCCGCAACTCGAGAAAAACTTTGAGACTTCCCCCTCGCCGCGAGATGAGGCCTGATTCCACTGCACTGCGTGAAGAGCAATTCCGTGTTGCACATCACACATGAAAGGAGCCTTGATTTCCTTGATGGCACTCCATAGACACCCCAAGAACACTGTTTCAAGGCTAGAGGATCCTGAGGTCACTGAAGCAACACGAACGGGCTCCGTGGACCAAGAATCAACTCGAGATGAGAGGTTAGTCCCTGGCTTCGACTCCAGAGGAATACCACCTTACCACAAGCACCTCAAGAGGAGGCTTCTCTCAGCTATAGGTATGTGAGAGGGACCCTGAGTTTGCGGCCTCAAGTGGAAATTACACCGCAATGCCCTGACTCGAAATAAGGCTGGATATCCCTGCAGTGACTTGAATCCAGGCTCGTTTTGCATCTCCCAAGACTAAAGGATGTCTGAATCCCCTGTGGAGACCACAGAGAAAGACCTAGTTCTCCACCTCATCGCGACCGGAGGCCTCAAATCCTTTGAAAACTCCAGAGGTACGCGGAGATCAGTGCCTCCAAAGGAGACGATGCCTGACTCCTCGTCAAACTTGATAGGAGTCCCTGGATTCCTGTGGCACGTGGAAAGGGACACTTGGTCTCCCGCCTCAGCTGGAGAGGCCTCCCAATTGCCCTGCCAAGCCTTGAAGAGAATCCCGAGTTGTCCCTCGCAACTAGGCAGGAGTCCTGACGTCGCTGAACAAGCACGTGTGTGGAAGGGCCTTCCCCGTCGTAACTGGAGAATATGCCCCAGGTTCCCATCGCAACTCGAGAAAGACCATGAGACTTCCCCCTCGCTGCAAAATGAGGCCCGATACCCTGCATTGCATGCAGAGCAATTCCGTGTTGCACATCACACATGAAAGGAGCCTTGATTTCCTTGATGGCACTCCAAAGAAACCCCAAGAACACTGTTTCAAGGCTAGAGGGATCCTGAGGTCACTGTAGCAACACGAAAGAGCTCCGTGGGCCAAAAGTCAACTCGAGATGAGAGGTTAGTCTCTGGCTTCTACTCCAGAGGAATTCCACCTTACCACAAGCACCTCAAGAGGAGGCTTCTCTCAGCTCTAGGTATGTGAGAGGGACCCTGAGTTTGCAGCCTCAAGTGGACTGGACACCGCGATTTCCTGACTCGATATAAGGCCGAATATCCCTGCAGTGACTTGAATGCCGGCTCGTCTTGCATCTCCCAAGATGAAAGGATGTCTGAATCCCCTGTGGAGACCACAGAGAAAGACCTAGTTCCCCACCTCATCGCGACCGGAGGCCTCACATCCTTTGAAAATTCCAGAGGTACGCGGAGATCTGTGCCTCCAAAGGAGACGATGCCTGACTCTTCGTGAAACTTGATAGGAGTCCCAGGATTCCTGTGGCCCGTGGAAAGGGACCCTTGGTCTCCCGCCTCAGCTGGAGAGGCGTCCCAATTGCCCTGCCAAGCCTCGAGGAGAATCCCGAGTTGTCCGTCGCAACTAGGCAGGAGTCCTGACGTCGCTGAACAAACACGTGTCTGGAAGGGCCATTCCCGTCGAAACTCGAGAATATACCCCAGGTTCCCGCCGCAACTCGAGAAAAACCATGAGACTTCCCCCTCGCCGCGAGATGAGGCCCGATTCCCCTGCACTGCGTGCAGAGCAATTCCGAGTTGCACATCACACATGAAAGGAGCCTTGATTTCCTTGATGGCACTCCAGAGAAACCCCAAGAACACTGTTTCAAGGCTAGAGGGATCCTGAGGTCACTGTAGCAACACGAAAGAGCTCCGTGGACCAAAAATCAACTCGAGATGAGAGGTTAGTCCCTGGCTTCGACTCCAGAGGAATACCACCTTACCACAAGCACCTCAAGAGGAGGCTTCTCTCAGCTCTAAGTATGTGAGAGGGACCCTGATTTTGCGGCCTCAAGTGGAATGGACACTGCGATGCCCTGACGCAAAATAAGGCCGGATATCCCTGCAGTGACTTGAATCCAGGCTCGTTTTGCATCTCCCAAGAAGAAAGGATGTCTGAATCCCCTGTGGAGAGTACAGAGAAAGACCTAGTTCCCCACCTCATGGCGACCGGAGGCCTCACATCCTTTGAAAACTTCAGAGGTTCGCGGAGATCAGTGCCTCCAAAGGAGACGATGCCTGACTCCTCGTGAAACTTGATAGGAGTCCCAGGATTCCTGTGGCACGTGGAAAGGGACCCGTGGTCTCCCGCCTCAGGTGGAGAGGCGTCCCAATTGCCCTGCCAAGCCTCGAGGAGAATCCCGAGATGTCCCTGGCAACTAGGCAGGAGTCCTGACGTCGCTGAACAAACACGTGGGTGGAAGGGCTATCCCCGTCGTAACTCGAGAATATACCCCAGGTTCCCACCGCAACTCGAGAAAACCATGAGACTTCCACCTCGCCGCAAAATGAGACCCGATACCCTGCACTGCATGCAGGGCAATTCCGTCTTGCACATCACACATGAAAGGAGCCTTGATTTCCTTGATGGCACTCCAGAGAAACCCCAAGAATACTGTTTCAAGGCTAGAGGGATCCTGAGGTCACTGTAGCAACAGGAAAGAGCTCCGTGGACCAAAAATCAACTCGAGATGAGAGGTTAGTCCCTGATTTCGACTCCAGAGGAATACCACCTTACCACAAGCACCTCAAGAGGAGGCTTCTCTCAGCTCTATCTATGTGAGAGGGACCCTGAGTTTGGGGCCTCAAGTGGAATGGACACCGCGATGCCCTGACTCGAAATAAGGCCGGATATCCGTGCAGTGACTTGAAAGCAGGCTCGTCTTACATCTCCCAGGACGAAAGGATGTCTGAATCCCCTGTGGAGACCACAGAGAAAGACCTAGTTCCCCACCTCATCGCGACCGGAGACCTCACATCCTTTGAAAACTCCAGAGGTACGCGGAGATCAGTGCCTCCAAAGGAGACGATGCCTGACTCCTCGTGAACCTTGATAGGAGTCCCAGGATTCCTGTGGCACGTGGAAAGGGACCCTTGGTCTCCCGCCTCAGCTGGACAGGCGTCCCATTTGCCCTGCCAAGCCTCGAGGAGAATCCCGAGTTGTCCCTCGCAACTAGGCAGGAGTCCTGACGTCGCTGAACAAACACGTGGGTGGAAGGGCCATCCCCGTCGTAACTCGAGAATATACCCCAGGTTCCCGCCGCAACTCGAGAAAAACCATGAGACTTCCCCCTCGCCGCAAGATGAGGCCCGATTCCCCTGCACTGCGTGCAGAGCAATTCCGTGTTGCACATCACACATGAAAGGAGCCTTGATTTCCTTGATGGCACTCCAGAGAAACCCCAAGAACGCTGTTTCAAGGCTAGAGGGATCCTAAGGTCACTGTAACAACACGAAAGAGCTCCGTCGACCAAAAATCAACTTGAGATGAGAGCTTAGTCCCTGGCTTCGACTCCAGAGGAATACCACCTTACCACAAGCACCTCAAGAGGAGCCTTCTCTTAGCTCTAGGTATGTGAGAGGGACCCTGAGTTTACGGCCTCAAGCGGAATGGACACCGCGATGCCCTGACTCGAAATAAGGCCGGATATCCCTGCAGTGACTTGAATGCAGGCTCGTCTTGCATCTCCCAAGACGAAAGGATGTCTGAATCCCCTGTGGAGACCACAGAGAAAGACCTAGTTCCCCACCTCATGGCGACCGGAGGCCTCACATCCTTTGAAAACTCCAGAGGTACACGGAGATCAATGCCTCCAAAGGAGACGATGCCTGACTCCTCGTAAACTTGATAGGAGTCCCAGGATTCCTGTGGCACGTGGAAAGGGACACTTGGTCTCCCGCCTCAGCTGGAGAGGCGTCCCAATTGCCCTGGCAAGCCTCGAGGAGAATCCCAGGTGGTCCCTCGCAACTAGGCAGGAGTCCTGACATCGCTGAACAAACACGTGGGTGGAAGGGCCATCCTCGTCGTAACTCGAGAATATACCCCAGGTTCTCGCCGCAACTCGAGAAAACCATGACACTTCCCCCTCGCCGTCAGATGAGGCCCGATTCCCCTGCATTGCATGCAGAGCAATTCCGTGTTGCCCATCAAACATGAAAAGAGACTTGATTTCCTTGATGGCACTCCAGAGAAACCCCAAGAACACTGTTTCAAGGCTGGAGGGATCCTGAGGTCACTGTAGCAACACGAAAGAGCTCTGTGGACCAAAAATCAACTCGAGATGAGAGGTTAGTCCCTGGCTTCGGCTCCAGAGGAATTCGACCTTACCACAAGCACCTCAAGAGGACGCTTCTCTCAGCTCTAGGTATGTGAGAGGGACCCTGATTTTGCGGCCTCAAGTGGAACGGACACTGCGATGCCCTGACTCGAAATAAGGCCGGATATTCCTGCAGTGACTTGAATGCAGGCTCGTCTTGCATCTCCCAAGATGAAAGGATGTCTTAATCCCCTGTGGAGACCACAGAGAAAGACCTAGTTCCCCACCTCATGGCGACCGGGGGCCTCACATCCTTTGAAAACACCAGAGGTACGCGGAGATCAGTGCCTCCAAAGGAGACGATGCCTGACTCCTCGTGAAACTTGATAGGAGTCCCAGGATTCCTGTGGCACGTGGAAAGGGACCCTTGCTCTCCCGCCTCAGATTGAGAGAAGTCCCAATTTCCCTGCCAAGCCTCGAGGAGAATCCCGAGTTGTCCCTCGCAAATAGGCAGGAGTCCTGACGTCGCTGAACAAATACTTGGGTGGAAGGGCCAACCACGTCGTAACTCGAGAATATACCCCAGGTTCCCACAGCAACTCGAGAAAAACCAGGAGACTTCCCCCTCGCCGCGAGATGAGGCCTGATTCCCCTGCACTGTGTGCAGAGCAATTCCGAGTTGCACATCACACATGAAAGGAGCCTTGATTTCCTTGATGGCACTCCAGAGAAACCCCAAGAACACTGTTTCAAGGCTAGAGGGATCCTGAGGTCACTGTAGCAACACGAAAGAGCTCCGTGGACCAAGAATCAACTCGAGGTGAGAGGTTAGTCCCTGGCTTCGACTCCAGAGGAATACCAGGTTACCACAAGCACCTCAAGAGGAGGCTTCTCTCAGTTCTAGGTATGTGAGAGGGACCCTGAGTTTGCGGCCTCAAGTGGAATGGACACCGCGATGCCCTGACTCGAAATAAGGCCGGATGTCCCTGCAGTGACTTGAATGCAGGCTCGTCTTGCATCTCCCAAGACGAAAGTGTGTCTGAATCCCCTGTGGAGACCACAGAAAAAGACCTAGTTCCCCACCTCATTGCGACCGGAAGCCTCACATCCTTTGAAAACTCCAGAGGTACGCGGAGATCAGTGCCTCGAAAGGAGACGATGCCTGACTCCTCGTGAAACTTGATAGGAGTCCCAGGATTCCTGTGGCACGTGGAAAGGGACCCTTGGTCTCCCGCCTCAGCTGGAGAGGCGTCCCAAATGCCCTGCCAAGCCTCGAGGAGAATCCCGAGTTGTCCCTCGCAACTACGCAGGAGTCCTGACGTCGCTGAACAAACACGTGGGTGGGAGGGCCATCCCCGTCGTAACTCGAGAATATACCCCAGGTTCTCGCCGCAACTCGAGAAAAACCATGAGACTTCCCCCTCGCCGCGAGATGAGGCCCGATTCTCCTGCACTGCGTGCAGAGCAATTCCGTGTTGCACATCACACATGAAAGGAGCCTTGATTTCCTTGATGGCACTCCAGAGAAACCCCAAGAACACTGTTTCAAGGCTAGAGGGATCCTGAGGTCACTGTAGCAACACGAAAGAGCTCCGTGGACCAAAAATCAACTCGAGATGAGAGGTTAGTCCCTGGCTTCGACTCCAGAGGAATACCACCTTACCACAAGCACCTCAAGAGGAGGCTTCTCTCAGCTCTAGGTATGTGAGAGGGACCCTGATTTTGCGGCCTCAAGTGGAATGGACACCGCGATGCCCTGACTCGAAATAAGGCCGGATATCCCTGCAGTGACTTGAATGCAGGCTCGTCTTGCATCTCCCAAGACGAAAGGATGTCTGAATCCCTGTGGAGACCACAGAGAAAGACCTAGTTCCCCACCTCATTGTGACCGGAGGCCTCACATCCTTTGAAAACTCCAGAGGTACGCGGAGATCAGTGCCTCCAAAGGAGACGATGCCTGACTCCTCCTGAAACTTGATAGGAGTCCCAGGATTGCTGTGGCACGTGGAAAGGGACCCTCGGTCTCCCGCCTCAGCTGGAGAGGTGTCCCAATTGCCCTGCGAAGCCTCGAGGAAAATCCCGAGTTGTCACTCGCAACTAGGCAGGAGTCCTGACATGGCTGAACAAACACGTGGGTGGAAGGGCCATCCCCGTCGTAACTCGAGAATATACCCCAGGTTCCCGCCGGAACTTCAGAAAAACCATGAGACTTCCCCCTCGCCGCGAGATGAGGCCCGATTCCCATGCACTGCGTGCAGAGCAATTCCATGTTGCACATCACACATGAAAGGAGCCTTGATTTCCTTGATGGCACTCCAGAGAAACCCAAGAACACTGTTTCAAGGCTAGAGGGATCCTGAGGTCACTGTAGCAACACGAAAGAGCTCCGTGGACCAAAAATCAACTCGAGATGAGAGGTTAGTCCCTGGCTTCGACTCCAGAGGAATACCACCTTACCACAAGCACCTCAAGAGGAGGCTTCTCTCAGCTCTAGCTATGTGAGAGGGACCCTGAGTTTGCGGCCTCAAGTGGAATGGACAAAGCGATGCCCTGACTCAAAATAAGGCCGGATATCCCTGCAGTGACTTAAATGCAGGCTCGTTTTGCATCTCCCAAGACGAAAGGATGTCTGAATCCCCTGTGGAGACCCCAGAGAAAGACCTAGTTCCCCACCTCATCGCGACCGGAGGGCTCACATGCTTTGAAAATTCCAGAGGTACACGGAGATCAGTGCCTCCAAAGGAGACGATGCCTGACTCCTCGTGAAACTTGATAGGAGTCCCAGGATTCCTGTGGCACGTGGAAAGGGACACTTGGTCTCCCCCCTCAGGTGGAGAGGCGTCCCAATTGCCCTGCGAAACCTCGAGGAGAATCCCGAGTTGTCCCTTGCAACTAGGCAGGAGTCCTGACGTCGCTGAACAAGCACGTGTGTGGAAGGGCCATCCCCGTCGTAACTCGAGAATATACCCCAGGTTCTCGCCGCAACTCGAGAAAAACCATGAGAATTCCCCCTCGCCGCAAAATGAGTCCCGATTCCCCTGCACTGCGTGCAGAGCAATTCCGTGTTGCACATCACACATGAAAGGAGCCTTGATTTCTTTCATGGCACTCCAGAGAAACCCCAAGAACACTGTTTTAAGGCTAGAGGGATCCTGAGGTCACTGTAGCAACACGAAAGAGCTCCGTGGACCAAAAATCAACTCGAGATGAGAGGTTAGTCCCTGGCTTCGACTCCAGAGGAATACCACCTTACCACAAGCACCTCAAGAGGAGGCTTCTCTCAGCTCTATCTATGTGAGAGGGACCCTGAGTTTGCGGCCTCAAGTGGAATGGACACCGCGATGCCCTGACTCGAAATAAGGCCGGATATCCCTGCAGTGACTTGAATGCAGGCTCGTCTTGCATCTCCCAAGACGAAAGGATGTCTGAATCCCCTGTGGAGACCACAGAAAAAGAACTAGTTCCCCACCTCATTGCGACCGGAAGCCTCACATCTATTGAAAACTCCAGAGGTACGCGGAGATCAGTGCCTCCAAAGGAGACGATGCCTGACTCTTCGTGAAACTTGATAGGAGTCCCAGGATTCCTGTGGCACGTGGAAAGGGACCCTTGGTCTCCCGCCTCAGCTGGAGAGGCGTTATAATTGCCCGGCCAAGCCTCGAGGAGAATCACGAGTTGTCCTTCGCAACTAGGCAGGAGTCCTGACGTCGCTGAACAAACACGTGGGTGAAAGGGCCATCCCCATCGTAACTCGAGAATATACCCCAGGTTCCCGCCGCAACTCGAGAAAAACCATGAGACTTCCCCCTCGCCGTGAGATGAGGCCCGATTCCCCTACACTGCGTGGAGAGCAATTCCGTGTTGCACATCACACATGAAAGGAGCCTTGATTTCCTTGATGGCACTCCAGAGAAACCCCAAGAACACTGTTTCCAGGCTAGAAGGATCCTGAGGTCACTGTAGTAACACGACGGACCTCCGAGGACCAAAAAATCAACTCGAGATGAGAGGTTACTCCCTAACTTCGATTCCAGAGGAATACCACCTTACCACAAGCACCTCAAAAGGAGGCTTCTCACAGCTTTAGGTATGTGAGAGGGACCCTGAGTTTGCAGCCTCAAGTGGAATGGACACCGCGATGCCCTGACTCGAAATAAGGCCGGATATCCCTGCAGTGACTTGAATGCAGGCTCGTCTTGCATCTCCCAAGACGAAAGGATGTCTGAATCCCCTGTGGAGACCACAGAGAAAGATCTAGTTCCCCACCTCATGGCGACCGGAGGCCTCAAATCCTTTGAAAACTCCAGAGGAACGCGGAGTTCAGTGCCTCCAAAGGAGACAATGCCTGACTCCTCGTGAAACTTGATAGGAGTCCCAGGATTCCTGTGGCACGTGGAAAGGGACCCTTGGTCTCCCGCCTCAGCTGGAGAGGCATCCCAATTTCCCTGCCATGCCTCGAGGACAATTCCGAGTTGTCCCACGCAACTAGGCAGGAGTCCTGACGTTGCTGAACAAACACGTGGGTGAAAGGGCCATCTCCATCGTAACTCGAGAATGTACCCCAGGTTCCCGCCGCAACTCGAGAGAAACCATGAGACTTCCCCCTCGCCGCGAGATGAGGCCCGATTCCCTTACAATGCGTGCACAGCAATTCCGTGTTGCACATCACACATGAAAGGAGCCTTGATTTCCTTGATGGCACAAGAGAGAAACCCAAAGCACACTGTTTCAAGGCTAGAGGGATCCTGAGGTCACTGTAGCAACAAGAAAGAGCTCCGTGGACCAAAATTCAACTCGAGATGAGAGGTTAGTCCCTAACTTCGACTCCAGACGAATACCACCTTACCACAAGCACCTCAAAAGGAGGCTTCTCATAGCTTTAGGTATGTGAGAGGGACCCTGAGTTTGCGGCCTCAAGTGGAATGGACACCGCGATGCCCTGACTCGAAATAAGGCCGGATATCCCTGCAGTGACTTGAATGCAGGCTCGTCTTGCATCTCCCAAGACGAAAGGATGTCTGAATCCCCTGTGGAGACCACAGAGAAAGACCTAGTTCCCCACCTCAACGCGACCGGAGGCCTCACATCCTTTGAAAACTCCAGAGGTACGCGGAGATCAGTGCCTCCAAAGGAGACGATGCCTGACTCCTCGTGAAACTTGATAGGAGTCCCAGGATTCCTGTGGCACGTGGAAAGGGACCCTTGGTCTCCCGCCTCAGCTGGAGAGGTGTCCCAATTGCCCTGACAAGCCTCGAGGAGAATCCCGAGTTGACACTCGCAACTAAGCAGGAGTCCTGACGTGGCTGAACAAACACGTGGGTGGAAGGGCCATCACCGTGGTAACTCGAGAATATACCCCAGGTTCCCACCGCAACTCGAGAAAAACCATGAGACTTCCCCCTCGCTGTGAGATGAGGCCCGATTCCCCTGCACTGCATGCAGAGCAATTCCGTATTGCACATCACACATGAAAGGAGCCTTGATTTCCTTGATGGCACTCCAGAGAAACCCCAAGAACACTGTTTCAAGGCTAGAGGGAACCTGAGGTCACTGTAGCAACACGAAAGAGCTCCGTGGACCAAGAATCAACTCGAGATGAGAGGTTAGTCCCTGGCTTCGACTCCAGAGGAATACCAGGTTACCACAAGCACCTCAAGAGGAGGCTTCTCTCAGCTCTAGGTATGTGAGAGGGACCCTGAGTTTGCGGCCTCAAGTGGAATGGACACCGCGATGCCCTGACTCGAAATAAGGCCGGATGTCCCTGCAGTGACTTGAATGCAGGCTCGTCTTGCATCTCCCAAGACGAAAGGGTGTCTGAATCCCCTGTGGAGACCACAGAAAAAGACCTAGTTCCCCACCTCATTGCGACCGGAAGCCTCACATCCTTTGAAAACTCCAGAGGTACGCGGAGATCAGTGCCTCGAAAGGAGACGATGCATGACTCCTCGTGAAACTTGATAGGAGTCCCAGGATTCCTGTGGCACGTGGAAAGGGACCCTTGGTCTCCCGCCTCAGCTGGAGAGGCGTCCCAAATGCCCTGCCAAGCCTCGAGGAGAATCCCGAGTTGTCCCTCGCAACTACGCAGGAGTCCTGACGTCGCTGAACAAACACGTGGGTGGGAGGGCCATCCCCGTCGTAACTCGAGAATATACCCCAGGTTCTCGCCGCAACTCGAGAAAAACCATGAGACTTCCCCCTCGCCGCGAGATGAGGCCCGATTCCCCTGCACTGCGTGCAGAGCAATTCCGTGTTGCACATCAAAAATGAAAGGAGCCTTGATTTCCTTGATGGCACTCCAGAGAAACCCCAAGAACACTGTTTCAAGGCTAGAGGGATCCTGAGGTCACTGTAGCAACACGAAAGAGTTCCGTGGATCAAAAATCAACTCGAGATGAGAGGTTAGTCCCTGGCTTTGACTCCAGAGGAATACCACCTAACCACAAGCACCTCAAGAGGAGGCTTCTCTCAGCTCTAGGTATGTGAGAGGGACCCTGAGTTTGCGGCCTGAAGTGGAATGGACATCGCGATGCCCTGACTCGAAATAAGGCCAGTTATCCATGCAGTGACTTGAATGCAGGCTCGTCGTGCATCTTCCAAGACGAAAGGATGTCTGAATCCCCTGTGGAGACCACAGAGAAAGACCTAGTTCCCCACCTCATCGCGACGGGAGGCCTCACATCCTATGAAAACTCCAGAGGTACGCGGAGATCAGTGCCTCCAAAGGAGACGATGCCTGACTCCTCGTGAAACTTGATAGGAGTCCCAGAATTCCTGTGGCACGTGGAAAGGGACCCTTGGTCTCTCGCCTCAGCTGGAGAGGCATCCCAATTGCCCTGCCAAGCCTCGAGGAGAATCCCGAGTTGTCCCTCGCAAATAGGCAGAAGTCCTGACATGGCTGAAGAAACACGTGGGTGGAAGGGCCATCCCCGTCGAAACTCGAGAATATACCCCAGTTTCCCGCCACATCTCGAGAAAAACCATGAGAATTCCCCCTCGCCGCGAGATGAGGCCCGATTCCCCTGCACTGCGTGCAGAGCAATTCCGTCTTGCACATCGCACATCAAAGGATCCTTGATTTCCGTGATGGCACTCCAGAGAAACCCCAAGAACACTGTTTCAAGGCTAGAGGGATCCTGAGGTCACTGTAGCAACACGAAAGAGCTCCGTGGACCAAAAATCAACTCGAGATGAGAGGTTAGTCCCTGGCTTCGACTCCAGAGGAATACCACCTTACCACAAGCACCTAAAGAGGAGGCTTCTCTCAGCTCTAGGTATGTGAGAGGGACCCTGATTTTGTGGCCTCAAGTGGAATAGACACTGCGATGCCCTGACGCGAAATAAGGCCGGATATCCCTGCAGTGAGTTGAATGCAGGCTCGTCTTACACCTCACAAGATGAAACGTTGTCTGATCCCCTGTGGAGACCACAGAGAAAGACCTAGTTCCCCACCTCATCGCGACCGGAGGCCTCACATCCTTTGAAAAGTCCAGAGGGACGCAGAGATGAGCGCGTCCAAAGGAGATGATGCCTGACTCCTCGTGAAACTTGATAGGAGTCCCAGGATTCCTGTGGCACGTGGAAAGGGACCCTTGGTCTCCCGCCTCAGCTGGAGAGGCGTCCCAATTGCCCTGCCAAGCCTCGAGGAGAATCCCGAGTTGTCCCTCGCAACTAGGCAGGAGTCCTGACGTCGCTGAACAAACACGTATCTGGAAGGGCCATTCCCGTCGTAACTCGAGAATATACCCCAGGTTCCCGCCGCAACTCGAACAAAACCATGAGACTTCCCCCTCGCCGCGAGATGAGGCCCGATTCCCCTGCACTGCGTGCAGAGCAATTCCGAGTTGCACATCACACATGAAAGGAGCCTTGATTTCCTTGATGGCACTCCAGAGAAACCCCAAGAACACTGTTTCAAGGCTAGAGGGATCCTGAGGTCACTGTAGCAACACTAAAAAGCTCCGTGGACCAAAAATCAACTCGAGATGAGAGGTTAGTCCCTGGCTTCGACTCCAGAGGAATACCACCTTACCACAAGCACCTCAAGAGGAGGCTTCTCTCAGCTCTAGGTATATGAGAGGGACCCTGAGTTTGCGGCCTCAAATGGAATGGACACCGCGATGCCCTGACTCGAAATAAGGCCGGTTATCCCTGCAGTGACTTGAAGGCAGGCTCGTCTTGCATCTCCCAAGACGAAAGGATGGCTGAATCCCCTGTGGAGACCACAGAGAAAGACCTAGTTCCCCACCTCATCGCGACCGGAGGCCTCACATCCTTTGAAAACTTCAGAGGTACGCGGAGATCAGTGCCTCCAAAGGAGACGATGCCTGACTCCTCGTGAAACTTGATAGGAGTCCCAGGATTCCTGTGGCACGTGGAAAGGGACCCTTGTTCTCCCGGCTCAGCTGGAGAGGCGTCCCACTTGCCCTGGCCAACCCCGACGAGAATCCCCAGTTGTCCCTCGCAACTAGGCAGGAGTCCTGACATCGCAGAACAATGACGTGTGTGAAAGGGCCATCCCCATCGTATCTCGAGAATATACCCCAGGTTCCCGCCGCAACTCGAGAAAAACCATGAGACTTCCCCCTCGCCGCGAGATGAGGCCCGATTCCCCTGCATTGTGTGCAGAGCAATTCCGTGTTGCACATCACACATGAAAGGAGCCTTGATTTCCTTGATGGCACTCCAGGGAAACCCCAAGAACACTGTTTCAAGGCTAGAGGGATCCTCAGGTCACTGTAGCAACACGAAAGAGCTCCGTGGACCAGGAATCAACTCGAGATGAGAGGTTAGTCCCTGGCTTCGACTCCAGAGGAATACCACCTTACCACAAGCACCTCAAGAGGAGGCTTCTCTCAGCTCTAGGTATGTGAGAGGGACCCTGAGTTTGCGGCCTCAAGTGGAATGGACACCGCGATGCCCTGACTTGAAATAAGTCCGGATATTCCTGCAGTGACTTGAATGCAGGCTCGTCTTGCATCTCCCAAGATGAAAGGATGTCTGAATCCCCTGTGGGGACCACAGAGAAAGACCTAGTTCCCCACCTCATTGCGACCGGAGGCCTCACATCCTTTGAAAACTCCAGAGGTACGCGGAGATCAGTGCCTCGAAAGGAGACGATGCCTGACTCCTCGTGAAACTTGATAGGAGTCCCAGGATTCCTGTGGCACGTGGAAAGGGACCCTTGGTCTCCCGCCTCAGCTGGAGAGGCGTCCCAAATGCCCTGCCAACCCTCGAGGAGAATCCCGAGTTGTCCCTCGCAACTACGCAGGAGTCCTGACGTCGCTGAACAAACACGTGGGTGGGAGGGCCATCCCCGTCGTAACTCGAGAATATACCCCAGGTTCTCGCCGCAACTCGAGAAAAACCATGAGACTTCCCCCTCGCCGCGAGATGAGGCCCATTTCTCCTGCACTGCGTGCAGAGCAATTCCGTGTTGCACATCAAACATGAAAGGAGCCTTGATTTCCTTGATGGCACTCCAGAGAAACCCCAAGAACACTGTTTCAAGGCTAGAGGGATCCTGAGGTCACTGTAGCAACACGAAAGAGTTCCGTGGACCAAAAATCAACTCGAGATGAGAGGTTAGTCCCTGGCTTCGACTCCAGAGGAATACCACCTAACCACAAGCACCTCAAGAGGAGGCTTCTCTCAGCTCTAGGTATGTGAGAGGGACCCTGAATTTGCGGCCTCAAGTGGAATGGACATCGCGATGCCCTGACTCGAAATAAGGCCGGTTATCCATGCAGTGACTTGAATGCAGGCTCGTCTTGCATCTTCCAAGACGAAAGGATGTCTGAATCCCCTGTGGAGACCACAGAGAAAGACCTAGTTCCCCACCTCATCGCGACCGGAGGCCTCACATCCTTTGAAAAGTCCAGAGGGACGCAGAGATGAGTGCCTCCAAAGGAGACGATGCCTGACTCCTCGTGAAACTTGATAGGGGTCCCAGGATTCCTGTGGCACGTGGAAAGGGACCCTTGGTCTCCCGCCTCAGCTGGAGAGGCGTCCCAATTGCCCTGCCAAGCCTCGAGGAGAATCCCGAGTTGTCCGTCGCAACTAGGCAGGAGTCCTGACATGGCTGAACAAACACGTGTCTGGAAGGGCCATTCCCGTCGTAACTCGAGAATATACCCCATTTCCACCGCAACTCGAGAAAAACCATGAGACTTCCACCTCGCCGCGAGATGAGGCCCGATTCCCCTGCACTGCGTGCAGAGCAATTCCGAGTTGCACATCACACATGAAAGGAGCCTTGATTTCCTTGATGGCACTCCAGAGAAACCCCAAGAACACTGTTTCAAGGCTAGAGGGATCCTGAGGTCACTGTAGCAACACGAAAGAGCTCCGAGGACCAAAAATCAACTCGAGATGAGAGGTTAGTCCCTAACTTCGACTCCAGAGGAATACCACCTTACCACAAGCACCTCAAAAGAAGGCTTCTCGCAGCTCTAGGTATGTGAGAGGGACCCTGAGTTTGCGGCCTCAAGTGGAATGGACACCGCGATGCCCTGACTCGAAATAAGGCCGGATATCCCTGCAGTGACTTGAATGCAGGCTCGTCTTGCATCTCCCAAGACGAAAGGATGTCTGAATCCCCTGTGGAGACCACAGAGAAAGACCTAGTTCCCCACCTCATGGCGACCGGAGGCCTCACATCCTTTGAAAACTCCAGAGGAACGCGGAGTTCAGTGCCTCCAAAGGAGACAATGCCTGACTCCTCGTGAAACTTGATAGGAGTCCCAGGATTCCTGTTGCACGTGGAAAGGGACGCTTGGTCTCCCGCCTCAGCTGGAGAGGCATCCCAATTGCCCTGCCAAGCCTCGAGGAGAATCCCGAGTTGTCCCTCGCAACTACGCAGGAGTCCTGACGTCGCTGAACAAACACGGGGGTGGGAGGGCCATCCCCGTCGTAACTCGAGAATATACCCCAGGTTCTCGCCGCAACTCGAGAAAAACCATGAGACTTCCCCCTCGCCGGGAGATGAGGCCCGATTCTCCTGCACTGCGTGCAGAGCAATTCCGTGTTGCACATCAAACATGAAAGGAGCCTTGATTTCCTTGATGGCACTCCAGAGAAACCCCAAGAACACTGTTTCAAGGCTAGAGGGATCCTGAGGTCACTGTAGCAACACGAAAGAGTTCCGTGGACCAAAAATCAACTCGAGATGAGAGGTTAGTCCCTGGCTTCGACTCCAGAGGAATACCACCTAACCACAAGCACCTCAAGAGGAGGCTTCTCTCAGCTCTAGGTATGTGGGAGGGACCCTGAATTTGCGGCCTCCAGTGGAATGGACATCGCGATGCCCTGACTCGAAATAAGGCCGGTTATCCATGCAGTGACTTGAATGCAGGCTCGTCTTGCATCTTCCAAGACGAAAGGATGTCTGAATCCCCTGTGGAGACCACAGAGAAAGACCTAGTTGCCCACCTCATCGCGACCGGAGGCCTCACATCCTTTGAAAACTCCAGAGGTACGCGGAGATCAGTGCCTCCAAAGGAGACGATGCCTGACTCCTCGTGAAACTTGATAGGAGTCCCAGAATTCCTGTGGCACGTGGAAAGGGACCCTTGGTCTCCCGCCTCAGCTGGAGAGGCATCCCAATTGCCCTGCCTAGCCTCGAGGAGAATCCCGAGTTGTCCCTCGCAACTAGGCAGAAGTCCTGACATGGCTGAAGAAACACGTGGGTGGAAGGGCCATCCCCGTCGAAACTCGAGAATATACCCCAGTTTCCCGCCACAACTCGAGAAAAACCATGAGACTTCCCCCTCGCCGCGAGATGAGGCCCGATTCCGCTGCACTGCGTGCAGAGCTATTCCGTGTTGCACATCACACATGAAAGGAGCCTTGATTTCCTTGATGGCACTCCAGAGAAACACCAAGAACACTGTTTCAAGGCTAGAGGGATCCTGAGGTCACTGTAGCAACAGGAAAGAGCTCCGTGGACCAAAAATCAACTCGAGATGAGAGGTTAGTCCCTGGCTTCGACTCCAGAGGAATACCACCTTACCACAAACACCTCAAGCGGAGGCTTCTCTCAGCTATAGGTATGTGAGAGGGACCCTGAGTTTGCGGCCTCAAGTGGAATGGACACCGCGATGCCCTGACTCGCAATAAGGCAAGATATCTCTGCAGTGACTTGAATGCAGGCTCGTCTTGCATCTCCCAAGATGAAAGGATGTTTGAATCCCCTGTGGAGAATACAGAGAAAGACCTAGTTCCCCAGCTCATCGCGACCTGAGGCCTCACATCCTTTGAAAACTCCAGAGGTACACGGAGATCAGTGCCTCCAAAAGGAACAGTGCCTGACTCCTCGTGAAACTTGATAGGAGTCCCAGGATTCCTGTGGCACGTGGAAAGGGACCCTTGGTCTGCCGCCTCAGCTGGAGAGGCGTCCAAATTGCCCTGCCCAGCCTCAAGGAGAATCCCGACTTGTCCCTCGCAACTAGGCAGGAGTCCTGATGTGGCTGAACAAACACGTGGGTGGAAGGGCCATCCCCTTCGTAACTCGAGAATATACCCCAGGTTCCCCCCGCCACTCGAGAAAAACTTTGAGACTTCCCCCTCCCCGCGAGATGAGGCCCGATTCCACTGCCCTGCGTAAAGAGCAATTCCGTGTTGCACATCACACATGAAAGGAGCCTTGATTTCCTTGATGGCACTCCAGAGAAACCCCAAGAACACTGTTTCAAGGCTAGAGGATCCTGAGGTCACTGAAGCAACACGAAAGAGCTCCGTGGACCAAGAATCAACTCGAGATGAGAGGTTAGTCCCTGGCTTCGACTCCAGAGGAATACCACCTTACCACAAGAACCTCAAGAGGAGGCTTCTCTCAGCTATAGGTATGTGAGAGGGACCCTGAGTTTGCGGCCTCAAGTGGAAATTACACCGCAATGCCCTGACTCGAAATAAGGCTGGATATCCCTGCAGTGACTTGAATCCAGGCTCGTTTTGCATCTCCCAAGACTAAAGGATGTCTGAATCCCCTATGGAGACCACAGAGAAAGACCTAGTTCTCCACCTCATCGCGACCGGAGGCCTCAAATCCTTTGAAAACTCCAGAGGTACGCGGAGATCAGTGCCTCCAAAGGAGACGATGCCTGACTCCTCGTCAAACTTGATAGGAGTCCCTGGATTCCTGTGGCACGTGGAAAGGGACACTTGGTCTCCCGCCTCAGCTG
Source organism: Cervus elaphus (assembly GCF_910594005.1). Classification (NCBI taxonomy): domain Eukaryota; kingdom Metazoa; phylum Chordata; class Mammalia; order Artiodactyla; family Cervidae; genus Cervus; species Cervus elaphus. The sequence goes on from NW_025316787.1 coordinate 459,966, forward strand.
GAGAGGCCTCCCAATTGCCCTGCCAAGCCTCGAAGAGAATCCCGAGTTGTCCCTCGCAACTAGGCAGGAGTCCTGACGTCACTGAACAAGCACGTGTGTGGAAGGGCCTTCCCCGTCGTAACTCGAGAATATTCCCCAGGTTCCCATCGCAACTCGAGAAAGACCATGAGACTTCCCCCTCGCCGCAAAATGAGGCCCGATACCCTGCATTGCATGCAGAGCAATTCCGTGTTGCACATCACACATGAAAGGAGCCTTGATTTCCTTGATGGCACTCCAAAGAAACCCCAAGAACACTGTTTCAAGGCTAGAGGGATCCTGAGGTCACTGTAGCAACACGAAAGAGCTCCGTGGACCAAAAGTCAACTCGAGATGAGAGGTTAGTCTCTGGCTTCTACTCCAGAGGAATTCCACCTTACCACAAGCACCTCAAGAGGAGGCTTCTCTCAGCTCTAGGTATGTGAGAGGGACCCTGAGTTTGCAGCCTCAAGTGGACTGGACACCGCGATGCCCTGACTCGATATAAGGCCGGATATCCCTGCAGTGACTTGAATGCCGGCTCGTCTTGCATCTCCCAAGACGAAAGGATGTCTGAATCCCCTGTGGAGGCCACAGAGAAAGACCTAGTTCCCCACCTCATCGCGACCGGAGGCCTCACATCCTTTGAAAATTCCAGAGGTACGCGGAGATCTGTGCCTCCAAAGGAGACGATGCCTGACTCTTCGTGAAACTTGATAGGAGTCCCAGGATTCCTCTGGCACGTGGAAAGGGACCCTTGGTCTCCCGCCTCAGCTGGAGAGGCGTCCCAATTGCCCTGCCAAGCCTCGAGGAGAATCCCGAGCTGTCCCTCGCAACTAGGCAGGAGTCCTGACGTCGCTGAACAAACACGTGGGTGGAAGGGCCATCTTGGTCGTAACTCGAGAATATAGCACAGGTTCCCGCCGCAACTCGAGAAAAACCATGAGACATTTCCCTTGCCGCGAGATGAGGCCCGATTCCCCTGCACTGCGTGCAGAGCAATTCCGTGTTGCACATCACACATTAAAGGAGCCTTGATTTCCTTGATGGCACTCCAGAGAAACCGCAAGAACACTGTTTCAAGGCTAGAGGGATCCTGAAGTCACTGTAGCAACACGAAAGAGCTCCGTGGCCAAAAAATCAACTCGAGATGAGAGGTTAGTCCCTGGCTTCGACTCCAGAGGAATACCACCTTACCACAAGCACCTCAAGAGGAGGCTTCTCTCAGCTCTAGGTATGTGAGAGGGACCCTGATTTTGTGGCCTCAAGTGGAATGGACACTGCGATGCCCTGACGCGATATAAGGCCGGATATCCCTGCAGTGAGTTGAATGCAGGCTCGTCTTACACCTCACAAGATGAAACGTTGTCTGATCCCCTGTGGAGACCACAGAGAAAGACCTAGTTCCCCACCTCATCGCGACCGGAGGCCTCACATCCTTTGAAAACTCCAGAGGTACGCGGAGATCAGTGCCTCCAAAGGAGACGATGCCTGACTCCTCGTGAAACTTGATAGGAGTCCCAGGATTCCAGTGGCACTTGGAAAGGGACCCTTGGTCACCCGCCTCGGCTGAAGAGGCGTCACAATTGCCCTGCCAACCCTCGAGGGGAATCCCGAGTTGTCCCACGCAACTAGGCAGGAGTCCTGACGTCGCTGAACAAACACGTGGGTAGAAGGGCCATTTACGTCGTAACTCGAGAATATACCCCAGGTTCGCATCGCAACTCGAGAAAAACCATGAGACTTCAACCTAGCCGCAAAATGAGGCCCGATACCCTGCACTGCATGCAGAGCAATTCCGTGTTGCACATCACACATGAAAGGAGCCTTGATTTCCTTGATGGCACTCCAGAGAAACCCCAAGAACACTGTTTCAAGGCTAGAGGGATCCTGAGGTCACTGAAGCAACACGAAAGAGCTCCGTGGACCAAGAATTAACTCGAGATGAGAGGTTAGTCCCTGGCTTCGACTCCAGAGGAATACCACCTTACCACAAGCACCTCAAGAGGAGGCTTCTCTCAGCTCTAGCTATGTGAGAGGGACCCTGAGTTTGCGGCCTCAAGTGGAATGGACACCGCGATGCCCTGACTCCAAATAAGGCCGGGTATCCCTGCAGTCAATTGAATCCAGGCTCGTTTTGCATCTCCCAAGACGAAAGGATGTCTGAATCCAATGTGGAGACCACAGAGAAAGACCTAGTTCCCCACCTCATCGCGACCGGAGGCCTCACATCTTTTGAAAACTCCAGAGGTACGCGGAGATCAGTGCCTGCAAAGGCGACGATGCCTGACTCCTCGACAAACTTGATAGGAGTGCCAGGATTCCTGTGGCACGTGGAAAGGGACACTTGGTCTCCCGCCTCAGCTGGAGAGGCCTCCAAATTGCCCTGCCAAGCCTCGAAGAGAATCCCGAGTTGTCCCTCGCAACTAGGCAGGAGTCCTGCCGTCGCTGAACAAGCACGTGTGTGGAAGGACCTTCCCCGTCGTAACTCGAGAATATACCCCAGGTTCCCGGCGCAACTCGAGAAAAAACATGAGACTTCCCCCTCGCCGTGAGATGAGGCCCGATTCCCCTACACTGCGTGCAGAGTAATTCCGTGTTGCACATCACACATGAAAGGAGCCTTGATTTCCTTGATTGCACTCCAGAGAAACCCCAAGAACACTGTTTCAAGGCTAGAGGGATCCTGAGGTCACTGTAGCAACACGAAAGAGCTCCATGGACCAAAAATCAACTCGAGATGAGAGGTTAGTCCCTGGCTTCGACTCCAGAGGAATACCACCTTACCACAAGCACCTCAAGAGGAGGCTTCTCTCAGCTCTAGGTATGTGAGAGGGACCCTGAGTTTGCGGCCTCAAGTGGAATGGACAATGCGATGCCCTGTCGCGAAATAAGGCCAGATATCCCTGCAGTGACTTGAATACAGGCTCGTCTTGCATCTCCCAAGATGAAAGGATGTTTGAATCCCCTGTGGAGACCACAGAGAAAGACCTAGTTCCCCACCTCATCGCGACCGGAGGCCTCACATCCTTTGAAAATTCCAGAGGTACGCGGAGATCTGTGCCTCCAAAGGAGACGATGCCTGACTCCTCGTGAAACTTGATAGGAGTCCCAGGATTCCTGTGGCACGTGGAAAGGGACACTTGGTCTCCCGCCTCAGCTGGACAGGCGTCCCAATTGCCCTGCCAAGCCTCGAGGAGAATCCCGAGTTGTCCCTCGCAACTAGGCAGGAGTCCTGACGTCGCTGAACAAACACGTGGGTGGAAGGGCCATCCCCTTCGTAACTCGAGAATATACCCCAGGTTCCCCCCGCAACTCGAGAAAAACTTTGAGACTTCCCCCTCGCCGCGAGATGAGGCCTGATTCCACTGCACTGCGTGCAGAGCAATTCCGTGTTGCACATCACACATGAAAGGAGCCTTGATTTCCTTGATGGCACTCCATAGACACCCCAAGAACACTGATTCAAGGCTAGAGGATCCTGAGGTCACTGAAGCAACACGAACGGGCTCCGTGGACCAAGAATCAACTCGAGATGAGAGGTTAGTCCCTGGCTTCGACTCCAGAGGAATACCACCTTACCACAAGCACCTCAAGAGGAGGCTTCTCTCAGCTATAGGTATGTGAGAGGGACCCTGAGTTTGCGGCCTCAAGTGGAAATTACACCGCAATGCCCTGACTCGAAATAAGGCTGGATATCCCTGCAGTGACTTGAATCCAGGCTCGTTTTGCATCTCCCAAGACTAAAGGATGTCTGAATCCCCTGTGGAGACCACAGAGAAAGACCTAGTTCTCCACCTCATCGCGACCGGAGGCCTCAAATCCTTTGAAAACTCCAGAGGTACGCGGAGATCAGTGCCTCCAAAGGAGACGATGCCTGACTCCTCGTCAAACTTGATAGGAGTCCCTGGATTCCTGTGGCACGTGGAAAGGGACACTTGGTCTCCCGCCTCAGCTGGAGAGGCCTCCCAATTGCCCTGCCAAGCCTTGAAGAGAATCCCGAGTTGTCCCTCGCAACTAGGCAGGAGTCCTGACGTCGCTGAACAAGCACGTGTGTGGAAGGGCCTTCCCCGTCGTAACTCGAGAATATGCCCCAGGTTCCCATCGCAACTCGAGAAAGACCATGAGACTTCCCCCTCGCTGCAAAATGAGGCCCGATTCCCTGCATTGCATGCAGAGCAATTCCGTGTTGCACATCACACATGAAAGGAGCCTTGATTTCCTTGATGGCACTCCAAAGAAACCCCAAGAACACTGTTTCAAGGCTAGAGGGATCCTGAGGTCACTGTAGCAACACGAAAGAGCTCCGTGGACCAAAAGTCAACTCGAGATGAGAGGTTAGTCTCTGGCTTCTACTCCAGAGGAATTCCACCTTACCACAAGCACCTCAAGAGGAGGCTTCTCTCAGCTCTAGGTATGTGAGAGGGACCCTGAGTTTGCAGCCTCAAGTGGACTGGACACCGCGATTTCCTGACTCGATATAAGGCCGAATATCCCTGCAGTGACTTGAATGCCGGCTCGTCTTGCATCTCCCAAGATGAAAGGATGTCTGAATCCCCTGTGGAGACCACAGAGAAAGACCTAGTTCCCCACCTCATCGCGACCGGAGGCCTCACATCCTTTGAAAATTCCAGAGGTACGCGGAGATCTGTGCCTCCAAAGGAGACGATGCCTGACTCTTCGTGAAACTTGATAGGAGTCCCAGGATTCCTGTGGCCCGTGGAAAGGGACCCTTGGTCTCCCGCCTCAGCTGGAGAGGCGTCCCAATTGCCCTGCCAAGCCTCGAGGAGAATCCCGAGTTGTCCGTCGCAACTAGGCAGGAGTCCTGACGTCGCTGAACAAACACGTGTCTGGAAGGGCCATTCCCGTCGTAACTCGAGAATATACCCCAGGTTCCCGCCGCAACTCGAGAAAAACCATGAGACTTCCCCCTCGCCGCGAGATGAGGCCCGATTCCCCTGCACTGCGTGCAGAGCAATTCCGAGTTGCACATCACACATGAAAGGAGCCTTGATTTCCTTGATGGCACTCCAGAGAAACCCCAAGAACACTGTTTCAAGGCTAGAGGGATCCTGAGGTCACTGTAGCAACACGAAAGAGCTCCGTGGACCAAAAATCAACTCGAGATGAGAGGTTAGTCCCTGGCTTCGACTCCAGAGGAATACCACCTTACCACAAGCACCTCAAGAGGAGGCTTCTCTCAGCTCTAAGTATGTGAGAGGGACCCTGATTTTGCGGCCTCAAGTGGAATGGACACTGCGATGCCCTGACGCAAAATAAGGCCGGATATCCCTGCAGTGACTTGAATCCAGGCTCGTTTTGCATCTCCCAAGAAGAAAGGATGTCTGAATCCCCTGTGGAGAGTACAGAGAAAGACCTAGTTCCCCACCTCATGGCGACCGGAGGCCTCACATCCTTTGAAAACTCCAGAGGTTCGCGGAGATCAGTGCCTCCAAAGGAGACGATGCCTGACTCCTCGTGAAACTTGATAGGAGTCCCAGGATTCCTGTGGCACGTGGAAAGGGACCCGTGGTCTCCCGCCTCAGGTGGAGAGGCGTCCCAATTGCCCTGCCAAGCCTCGAGGAGAATCCCGAGATGTCCCTGGCAACTAGGCAGGAGTCCTGACGTCGCTGAACAAACACGTGGGTGGAAGGGCTATCCCCGTCGTAACTCGAGAATATACCCCAGGTTCCCACCGCAACTCGAGAAAACCATGAGACTTCCACCTCGCCGCAAAATGAGACCCGATACCCTGCACTGCATGCAGGGCAATTCCGTCTTGCACATCACACATGAAAGGAGCCTTGATTTCCTTGATGGCACTCCAGAGAAACCCCAAGAACACTGTTTCAAGGCTAGAGGGATCCTGAGGTCACTGTAGCAACAGGAAAGAGCTCCGTGGACCAAAAATCAACTCGAGATGAGAGGTTAGTCCCTGATTTCGACTCCAGAGGAATACCACCTTACCACAAGCACCTCAAGAGGAGGCTTCTCTCAGCTCTATCTATGTGAGAGGGACCCTGAGTTTGGGGCCTCAAGTGGAATGGACACCGCGATGCCCTGACTCGAAATAAGGCCGGATATCCCTGCAGTGACTTGAATGCAGGCTCGTCTTGCATCTCCCAAGATGAAAGGATGTCTGAATCCCCTGTGGAGACCACAGAGAAAGACCTAGTTCCCCACCTCATTGCGACCGGAGGCCTCACATCCTTTGAAAATTCCAGAGGTACGCGGAGATCAGTGCCTCCAAAGGAGACGATGCCTGACTCCTCGTGAAACTTGATAGGAATCCCGGGATTCCTGTGGCACGTGGAAAGGGACCCTTGGTCTCCCGCCTCAGCTGGAGAGGCGTCCCAATTGCCCTGCCAAGCCTCGAGGAGAATCCCGAGTTGTCCCTCGCAACTAGGCAGGAGTCCTGCCGTCGCTGAACAAACACGTGTGTGGAAGGGCCATCCCCGTCGTAACTCGAGAATATAACCCAGGTTTCCGCCACAAGTCGAGAAAAACCATGAGACTTTCCCCTCACCGCGAGATGAGGCCTGATTCCCCTGCACTGCGTGCAGAGCAATTCCGTGTTGCACATCACACATGAAAGGAGCCTTGATTTCCTTGATGGCACTCCAGAGAATCCCCAAGAACACTGTTTCAAGGCTAGAGGGATCCTGAGGTCACTGTAGCAACAAGAAAGAGCTCCGTGGACCAAAAATCAACTCGAGATGAGAGGTTAGACCCTGGCTTCGACTCCAGAGGAATACCACCTTACCACAAGCACCTCAAGAGGAGGCATCTCTTAGCTCTAGGTATGTGAGAGGGACCCTGATTTTGCGGCCTCAAGTGGAATGGACACTGCGATGCCCTGACGCAAAATACGGCCGGATATCCCTGCAGTGACTTGAGTGCAGGCTCGTCTTGCATCTCCCAAGATGAAAGGATGTCTGAATCCCCTGTGGAGACCACAGAGAAAGACCTAGTTCCCCACCTCATCGCGACCGGAGGCCTCACATCCTTTGAAAACTCCAGAGGTACGCGGAGATCAGTGCCTCCAAAGGAGACGATGCCTGACTCCTCGTAAAACTTGATAGGAGTCCCAGGATTCCTGTGGCACTTGGAAAGGGACCCCTGGTCTCCCGCCTCAGCTGGAGAGGCGTCCCAATTGCCCTGCCAAGCCTCGAGGAGAATCCCGAGTTGTCCCTCGCAACTAGGCAGGAGTCCTGACGTCGCTGAACAAACACGTGGATGGAAGGGCCATCCCTGTCGTAACTCGAGAATATACCCCAGGTTCCCGCCGCAACTCGAGAAAAAGCATGAGACTTTCCCCTCACCGCGAGATGAGTCCCGATTCCCCTGCACTGCGTGCAGAGCAATTCCGTGTTGCACATCACACATGAAAGGAGCCTTGATTTCCTTGATGGCACTCCAGAGAAACCCCAAGAACACTGTTTCAAGGCTAGAGGGATCCTGAGGTCACTGTAGCAACACGAAAGAGATCCGTGCACCAAAAATCAACTCGAGATGAGAGGTTAGTCCCTGGCTTCGACTCCAGAGGAATACCACCTTACCACAAGCACCTCAAGAGGAGGCTTCTCTCAGCTCTAGGTATGTGAGAGGGACCATGATTTTGCGGCCTCAAGTGGAATGGACACTGCGAAGCCCAGACTCGAAATACGGCCGGATATCCCTGCAGTGACTTGAATGCAGGCTCGTCTTGCATCTCCCAAGGAGAAAGGATGTCTGAATCCCCTGTGGAGACCACAGAGAAAGACCTAGTTCTCCACCTCATGGCGACCGGAGGCCTCACATCCTTTGAAAACTCCAGAGGTACGCCGAGATCACTGCCTCCAAAGGAGACGATGCCTTACTCTTCGTGAAACTTGATAGGAGTCCCAGGATTCCTGTGGCACGTGGAAAGGGACCCGTGGTCTCCCGCCTCAGCTGGAGAGGCGTCCCAATTGCCTTGCCAAGCCTCGAGGAGAATCCCGAGTTGTCCCTGGCAACTAGGCAGGAGTCCTGCCGTCGCTGAACAAACACGTTGGTGGAAGGGCTATCCCCGTCGTAACTCGAGAATATACCCCAGGTTCCCGCGGCAACTAGAGAAAAACCATGAGACTTCCCGCTCGCCAAGAGATGAGGCCTGATTCCCCTGCACTGCGTGCAGAGCAATTCCGTGTTGCACATCACACATGAAAGGAGCCTTGATTTCCTTGATGGCACTCCAGAGAAAACCCAAGAACGCTGTTTCAAGGCTAGAGGGATCCTGAGGTTACTGTAGCAACACGAAAGAGCTCCGTGGACCAAAAATCAACTCGAGATGAGAGGTTAGTCCCTGGCTTCGACTCCAGAGGAATACCACCTTACCACAAGCACCTCAAGAGGAGGCTTCTCTCAGCTCTAGGTATGTGAGAGGGACCCTGATTTTGCGCCCTCAAGTGGAAAGGACACTGCGATGCCCTGACTCGAAATAAGGCCGGATATCCCTGCAGTGACTTTAATGCAGGCTCGTCTTGCATCTCCCAAGATGAAAGGATGTCTGAATCCCCTGTGGAGACCACAGAGAAAGACCTAGTTCCCCAACTCATCGCGAACGGAGGCCTCATATCCTTTGAAAACTCCAGAGGCAGGCGGAGATCAGTGCCTCTACAGGAGACGATACCTGACTCCTCGTGAAACTTGATAGGAGTCCCAGGATTCCTGTGGCACGTGGAAAGGGACCCTTGGTCTCCCGCCTCAGCTGTAGAGGCATCCCAATTGCCCTGCAAAGCCTCGAGGAGAATCCCGAGTTGTCCCTCGCAACTAGGCAGGAGTCCTGACGTCGCTGAACAAACACGTGTGTGGAAGGGCCATCCCCGTCGTAACTCGAGAATATACCCCAGGTTCCCGCCGCAACTCGAGAAAAAGCATGAGACTTTCCCCTCACCGCGAGATGAGGCCCGATTCCCCTGCACTGCGGGCAGAGCAATTCCGTGTTGCACATCCCACATGAAAGGAGCCTAGATTTCCTTGATGGCACTCCAGAGAAACCCCAAGAACACTGTTTCAAGGCTAGAGGGATCCTGAGGTCACTGTAGCAACACGAAAGAGCTCCGTGGACCAAAAATCAACTCGAGATGAGAGGTTAGTCCCTGGGTTCGACTCCAGAGGAATACCACCTTACCACAAGCACCTCAAGAGGAGGCTTCTCTCAGCTCTAAGTATGTGAGAGGGACCCTGATTTTGCGGCCTCAAGTGGAATGGACACTGCAAGGCCCTGACGCAAAATAAGGCCGGATATCCCTGCAGTGACTTGAATGCAGGCTCGTCTTGCATCTCCCAAGAAGAAAGGATGTCTGAATCCCCTGTGGAGACTACAGAGAAAGACCTAGTTCCCCACCTCATGGCGACCGGAGGCCTCACATCCTTTGAAAACTTCAGAGGTACGCGGAGATCAGTGCCTCCAAAGGAGACGATGCCTGACTCCTCGTGAAACTTCATAGGAGTCCCAGGATTCCTGTGGCACGTGGAAAGGGACCCCTGGTCTCCCGCCTCAGCTGGAGAGGCGTCCCAATTGCCCTGCCAAGCCTCGAGGAGAATCCCGAGATGTCCCTGGCAACTAGGCAGGAGTCCTGCCGTCGCTGAACAAACACGTGTATGAAAGGGCCATCCCCGTCGTAACTCGAGAATATACCCCAGGATCCCGCGGCAACTCGAGAAAAACCATGAGACATCCCGCTCGCCAAGAGATGAGGCCCGATTCCCCTGCACTGCGTGCAGAGCAATTCCGTGTTGCACATCACACATGAAAGGAGCCTTGATTTCCTTGATGGCACTCCAGAGAAACCCCAAGAACACTGTTTCAAGGCTAGAGGGATCCTGAGGTCACTGTAGCAACACGAAAGAGCTCCGTGGACCAAAAATCAACTCGAGATGAGACGTTAGTCCCTGTCTTCGACTCCAGAGAAATACCACCTTCCCACAAGCACCTCAAGAGGAGGCTTCTCTCAGCTCTAGGTATGTGAGAGGGACCGTGAGTTTGCGGCCTCAAGTGGAATGGACACCGCGATGCCCTGACTCGAAATAAGGCCGGATATCCCTGCAGTGACTTGAATGCAGGCTCGTCTTGCATCTCCCAAGATGAAAGGATGTCTGAATCCCCTGTGGAGACCACAGAGAAAGACCTAGTTCCCCACCTCATCGCGACCGGAGGCCTCACATCCTTTGAAAACTCCAGAGGTACGCGGAGATAACTGCCTCCAAAGGAGACGATGCCTGACTCCTCGTGAAACTTGATAGGAGTCCCAGGATACCTGTGGCACGTGGAAAGGGACCCGTGGTCTCCCGCCGCAGCTGGAGAGGCGTCCCAATTGCCCTGCTAAGCCTCGAGGAGAATCCCGAGTTGTCCCTGGCAACTAGGCAGGAGTCCTGCCGTAGCTGAACAAACACGTGGGTGGAAGGTCCAGCCCCGTCATAACTCGGGAATATACCCCAGGTTCCCGCCGCAACTCGAGAAAAACCATGAGACTTCCCGCTCGCCAAGAGATGAGGCCTGATTCCCCTGCACTGCGTGCAGAGCAATTCCGTGTTGCACATCACACATGAAAGGAGCCTTGATTTCCTTGATGGCACTCCAGAGAATCCCCAAGAACACTGTTTCAAGGCTAGAGGGATCCTGAGGTCACTGTAGCAACAAGAAAGAGCTCCGTGGACCAAAAATCAACTCGAGATGAGAGGTTAGACCCTGGCTTCGACTCCAGAGGAATACCACCTTACCACAAGCACCTCAAGAGGAGGCATCTCTCAGCTCTAGGTATGTGAGAGGGACCCTGATTTTGCGGCCTCAAGTGGAATGGACACTGCGATGCCCTGACGCAAAATACGGCCGGATATCCCTGCAGTGACTTGAGTGCAGGCTCGTCTTGCATCTCCCAAGATGAAAGGATGTCTGAATCCCCTGTGGAGACCACAGAGAAAGACCTAGTTCCCCACCTCATCGCGACGGGAGGCCTCACATCCTTTGAAAACTCCAGAGGTACGCCGAGATCACTGCCTCCAAAGGAGACGATGCCTTACTCTTCGTGAAACTTGATAGGAGTCCCAGGATTCCTGTGGCACGTGGAAAGGGACCCGTGGTCTCCCGCCTCAGCTGGAGAGGCGTCCCAATTGCCTTGCCAAGCCTCGAGGAGAATCCCGAGTTGTCCCTGGCAACTAGGCAGGAGTCGTGCCGTCGCTGAACAAACACGTTGGTGGAAGGGCTATCCCCGTCGTAACTCGAGAATATACCCCAGGTTCCCGCGGCAACTAGAGAAAAACCATGAGACTTCCCGCTCGCCAAGAGATGAGGCCTGATTCCCCTGCACTGCGTGCAGAGCAATTCCGTGTTGCACATCACACATGAAAGGAGCCTTGATTTCCTTGATGGCACTCCAGAGAAAACCCAAGAACGCTGTTTCAAGGCTAGAGGGATCCTGAGGTTACTGTAGCAACACAAAAGAGCTCCGTGAACCAAAAATCAACTCGAGATGAGAGGTTAGTCCCTGGCTTCGACTCCAGAGGAATACCACCTTACCACAAGCACCTCAAGAGGAGGCTTCTCTCAGCTCTAGGTATGTGAGAGGGACCCTGATTTTGCGCCCTCAAGTGGAAAGGACACTGCGATGCCCTGACGCGAAATAAGGCCGGATATCCCTGCAGTGACTTTAATGCAGGCTCGTCTTGCATCTCCCAAGATGAAAGGATGTCTGAATCCCCTGTGGAGACCACAGAGAAAGACCTAGTTCCCCAACTCATCGCGAACGGAGGCCTCATATCCTTTGAAAACTCCAGAGGCAGGCGGAGATCAGTGCCTCTACAGGAGACGATACCTGACTCCTCGTGAAACTTGATAGGAGTCCCAGGATTCCTGTGGCACGTGGAAAGGGACCCTTGGTCTCCCGCCTCAGCTGTAGAGGCATCCCAATTGCCCTGCAAAGCCTCGAGGAGAATCCCGAGTTGTCCCTCGCAACTAGGCAGGAGTCCTGACGTCGCTGAACAAACACGTGTGTGGAAGGGCCATCCCCGTCGTAACTCGAGAGTATACCCCAGGTTCCCGCCGCAACTCGAGAAAAAGCATGAGACTTTCCCCTCACCGCGAGATGAGGCCCGATTCCCCTGCACTGCGGGCAGAGCAATTCCGTGTTGCACATCACACATGAAAGGAGCCTTGATTTCCTTGATGGCACTCCAGAGAAACCCCAAGAACACTGTTTCAAGGCTAGAGGGATCCTGAGGTCACTGTAGCAACACGAAAGAGCTCCGTGGACCAAAAATCAACTCGAGATGAGAGGTTAGTCCCTGGGTTCGACTCCAGAGGAATACCACCTTACCACAAGCACCTCAAGAGGAGGCTTCTCTCAGCTCTAAGTATGTGAGAGGGACCCTGATTTTGCGGCCTCAAGTGGAATGGACACTGCGAGGCCCTGACGCAAAATAAGGCCGGATATCCCTGCAGTGACTTGAATGCAGGCTCGTCTTGCATCTCCCAAGAAGAAAGGATGTCTGAATCCCCTGTGGAGACTACAGAGAAAGACCTAGTTCCCCACCTCATGGCGACCGGAGGCCTCACATCCTTTGAAAACTTCAGAGGTACGCGGAGATCAGTGCCTCCAAAGGAGACGATGCCTGACTCCTCGTGAAACTTCATAGGAGTCCCAGGATTCCTGTGGCACGTGGAAAGGGACCCCTGGTCTCCCGCCTCAGCTGGAGAGGCGTCCCAATTGCCCTGCCAAGCCTCGAGGAGAATCCCGAGATGTCCCTGGCAACTAGGCAGGAGTCCTGCCGTCGCTGAACAAACACGTGTATGAAAGGGCCATCCCCGTCGTAACTCGAGAATATACCCCAGGATCCCGCGGCAACTCGAGAAAAACCATGAGACATCCCGCTCGCCAAGAGATGAGGCCCGATTCCCCTGCACTGCGTGCAGAGCAATTCCGTGTTGCACATCACACATGAAAGGAGCCTTGATTTCCTTGATGGCACTCCAGAGAAACCCCAAGAACACTGTTTCAAGGCTAGAGGGATCCTGAGGTCACTGTAGCAACACGAAAGAGCTCCGTGGACCAAAAATCAACTCGAGATGAGACGTTAGTCCCTGTCTTCGACTCCAGAGAAATACCACCTTCCCACAAGCACCTCAAGAGGAGGCTTCTCTCAGCTCTAGGTATGTGAGAGGGACCGTGAGTTTGCGGCCTCAAGTGGAATGGACACCGCGATGCCCTGACTCGAAATAAGGCCGGATATCCCTGCAGTGACTTGAATGCAGGCTCGTCTTGCATCTCCCAAGATGAAAGGATGTCTGAATCCCCTGTGGAGACCACAGAGAAAGACCTAGTTCCCCACCTCATCGCGACCGGAGGCCTCACATCCTTTGAAAACTCCAGAGGTACGCGGAGATAACTGCCTCCAAAGGAGACGATGCCTGACTCCTCGTGAAACTTGATAGGAGTCCCAGGATACCTGTGGCACGTGGAAAGGGACCCGTGGTCTCCCGCCGCAGCTGGAGAGGCGTCCCAATTGCCCTGCTAAGCCTCGAGGAGAATCCCGAGTTGTCCCTGGCAACTAGGCAAGAGTCCTGCCGTAGCTGAACAAACACGTGGGTGGAAGGTCCAGCCCCGTCATAACTCGGGAATATACCCCAGGTTCCCGCCGCAACTCGAGAAAAACCATGAGACTTCCCGCTCGCCAAGAGATGAGGCCTGATTCCCCTGCACTGCGTGCAGAGCAATTCCGTGTTGCACATCACACATGAAAGGAGCCTTGATTTCCTTGATGGCACTCCAGAGAAACCCCAAGAACACTGTTTCAAGGCTAGAGGGATCCTGAGGTTACTGTAGCAACACGAAAGAGATCCGTGCACCAAAAATCAACCCGAGATGAGAGGTTAGTCCCTGGCTTCGACTTCAGAGGAATACCACCTTACCACAAGCACCTCAAGAGGAGGCTTCTCTCAGCTCTAGGTATGTGAGAGGGACCCTGATTTTGCGCCCTCAAGTGGAATGGACACTGCGATGCCCTGACGCGAAATAAGGCCGGATATCCCTGCAGTGACTTGAATGCAGGCTCGTCTTGCATCTCCCAAGATGAAAGGATGTCTGAATCCCCTGTGGAGACCACAGAGAAAGACCTAGTTCCCCACCTCATCGCGACCGGAGGCCTCACATTCTTTGAAAACTCCAGAGGTACACGGAGATCAGTGCCTCCAAAGGAGACGATGCCTGACTCCTCATGAAACTTGATACGAGTCCCAGGATTCCTGTGGCACGTGGAAAGGGACCCTTGGTCTCCCGCCTCAGCTGGAGAGGCGTCCCAATTGCCCTGCCAAGCCTCGAGGAGAATCCCGAGTTGTCCCTCGCAACTAGGCAGGAGTCCTGACGTCGCTGAAGAAACACGTGGGTGGAAGGGCCATCCCCGTCGTAACTCGAGAATATAGCCTAGGTTCCCGCCTCAACTCGAGAAAAACTATGAGACTTCCCCCTCGCCGTGAGATGAGGCCCGATTCCCCTGCACTGCGTGCAGAGCAATTCCGTGTTGCACATCACACATGAAAGGAGCCTTGATTTCCTTGATGGCACTCCAGAGAAACCCCAAAAACAGTGTTTCAAGGCTAGAGGGATCCTGAGGTCACTGTAGCAACACGAAAGAGCTCCGTCGACCAAAAATCAACTCGAGATGTGAGGTTAGTCCCTGGCTTCGACTCCAGAGGAATACCACCTTACCACATGCACCTCAAGAGGAGGCTTCTCTCAGCTCTAGGTATGGAGAGGGACCCTGAGATTGCGGTCTCAAGTGGAATGGACACCGCGATGCCCTGACGCAAAATACGGCCGGATATCCCTGCAGTGACTTGAGTGCAGGCTCGTCTTGCATCTCCCAAGAAGAAAGGATGTCTGAATCCCCTGTGGAGAGCACAGAGAAAGACCTAGTTCCCCACCTCATCGCGACCGGAGGCCTCACATCCTTTGAAAACTCCAGAGGTACGCGGAGATCAGTTCCTCCAAAGGAGACGATGCCTTACTCCTCGTGAAACTTGATAGGAGTCCCCGGATTCCTGTGGCACGTGGAAAGGGACCCTTGGTCTCCCGCCTCAGCTGGAGAGGCGTCCCAATTGCCCTGCCAAGCCTCGAGGAGAATCCCGAGTTGTCCCTCGCAACTAGGCAGGAGTCCTGACGTCGCTGAACAAACACGTGGATGGAAGGGCCATCCCTGTCGTAACTCGAGAGTATACCCCAGGTTCCCGCCGCAACTCGAGAAAAAGCATGAGACTTTCCCCTCACCGCGAGATGAGGCCCGATTCCCCTGCACTGCGTGCAGAGCAATTCCGTGTTGCACATCACACATGAAAGGAGCCTTGATTTCCTTGATGGCACTCCAGAGAAACCCCAAGAACACTGTTTCAAGGCTAGAGGGATCCTGAGGTCACTGTAGCAACACGAAAGAGCTCCGTGGACCAAAAATCAACTCGAGATGAGAGGTTAGTCCCTGGCTTCGACTCCAGAGGAATACCACCTTTCCACAAGCACCTCAAGAGGAGGCTTCTCTCAGCTCTAGGTATGTGAGAGGGACCAAGATTTTGCGGCCTCAAGTGGAATGGAAACTGCGAAGCCCAGACTCGAAATACGGCCGGATATCCCTGCAGTGACTTGAATGCAGGCTCGTCTTGCATCTCCCAAGGAGAAAGGATGTCTGAATCCCCTGTGGAGACCACAGAGAAAGACCTAGTTCTCCACCTCATGGCGAACGGAGGCCTCACATCCTTTGAAAACTCCAGAGGTACGCCGAGATCACTGCCTCCAAAGGAGACGATGCCTTACTCTTCGTGAAACTTGATAGGAGTCCCAGGATTGCTGTGGCACGTGGAAAGGGACCCGTGGTCTCCCGCCTCAGCTGGAGAGGCGTCCCAATTGCCCTGCCAAACCTCGAGGAGAATCCCGAGTTGTCCCTGGCAACTAGGCAGGAGTCCTGCCGTCGCTGAACAAACACGTTGGTGGAAGGGCTATCCCCGTCGTAACTCGAGAATATACCACAGGTTCCCGCGGCAACTAGAGAAAAACCATGAGACTTCCTGCTCGCCAAGAGATGAGGCCTGATTCCCCTGACTGCGTGCAGAGCAATTCCGTGTTGCACATCACACATGAAAGGAGCCTTGATTTCCTTGATGGCACTCCAGAGAAACCCCAAGAACACTGTTTCAAGGCTAGAGGGATCCTGAGGTTACTGTAGCAACACGAAAGAGCTCCGTGGACCAAAAATCAACTCGAGATGAGAGGTTAGTCCCTGGCTTCGACTCCAGAGGAATACCACCTTACCACAAGCACCTCAAGAGGAGGCTTCTCTCAGCTCTAGGTATGTGAGAGGGACCCTGATTTTGCGCCCTCAAGTGGAATGGACACTGCGATGCCCTGACGCGAAATAAGGCCGGATATCCCTGCAGTGACTTGAATGCAGGCTCGTCTTGCATCTCCCAAGATGAAAGGATGTCTGAATACCCTGTGGAGACCACAGAGAAAGACCTAGTTCCCCAACTCATCGCGAACGGAGGCCTCATATCCTTTGAAAACTCCAGAGGCAGGCGGAGATCAGTGCCTCTACAGGAGACGATACCTGACTCCTCGTGAAACTTGATAGGAGTCCCAGGATTCCTGTGGCACGTGGAAAGGGACCCTTGGTCTCCCGCCTCAGCTGTAGAGGCGTCCCAATTGCCCTGCCAAGCCTCGAGGAGAATCCCGAGTTGTCCCTCGCAACTAGGCAGGAGTCCTGACGTCGCTGAACAAACACGTGTGTGGAAGGGCCATCCCCGTCGTAACTCGAGAATATACCCCAGGTTCCCGCCGCAACTCGAGAAAAAGCATGAGACTTTCCCCTCACCGCGAGATGAGGCCCGATTCCCCTGCACTGCGGGCAGAGCAATTCCGTGTTGCACATCACACATGAAAGGAGCCTTGATTTCCTTGATGGCACTCCAGAGAAACCCCAAGAACACTGTTTCAAGGCTAGAGGGATCCTGAGGTCACTGTAGCAACACGAAAGAGCTCCGTGGACCAAAAATCAACTCGAGATGAGACGTTAGTCCCTGTCTTCGACTCCAGAGAAATACCACCTTACCACAAGCACCTCAAGAGGAGGCTTCTCTCAGCTCTAGGTATGTGAGAGGGACCGTGAATTTGCGGCCTCAAGTGGAATGGACACCGCGATGCCCTGACTCGAAATAAGGCCGGATATCCCTGCAGTGACTTGAATGCAGGCTCGTCTTGCATCTCCCAAGATGAAAGGATGTCTGAATCCCCTGTGGAGACCACAGAGAAAGACCTAGTTCTCCACCTCATGGCGACCGGAGGCCTCACATCCTTTGAAAACTACAGAGGTACGCGGAGATAACTGCCTCCAAAGGAGACGATGCCTGACTCCTCGTGAAACTTGATAGGAGTCCCAGGATACCTGTGGCACGTGGAAAGGGACCCCTGGTCTCCCGCCTCAGCTGGAGAGGCGTCCCAATTGCCCTGCTAAGCCTCGAGAAGAATCCCGAGTTGTCCCTGGCAACTAGGCAGGAGTCCTGCCGTCGCTGAACAAACACGTGTATGGAAGGGCCATCCCCGTCGTAACTCGAGAATATACACCAGGTTCCCGCGGCAACTCGAGAAAAACCATGAGACTTAACGCTCGCCAAGAGATGAGGCCTGATTCCCCTGCACTGCGTGCAGAGCAATTCCGTGTTGCACATCACACATGAAAGGAGCCTTGATTTCCTTGATGGCACTCCAGAGAAACCCCAAGAACACTGTTTCAAGGCTAGAGGGATCCTGAGGTTACTGTAGCAACACGAAAGAGATCCGTGCACCAAAAATCAACTCGAGATGAGAGGTTAGTCCCTGGCTTCGACTTCAGAGGAATACCACCTTACCACAAGCACCTCAAGAGGAGGCTTCTCTCAGCTCTAGGTATGTGAGAGGGACCCTGATTTTGCGCCCTCAAGTGGAATGGACACTGCGATGCCCTGACGCGAAATAAGGCCGGATATCCCTGCAGTGACTTGAATGCAGGCTCGTCTTGCATCTCCCAAGATGAAAGGATGTCTGAATCCCCTGTGGAGACCACAGAGAAAGACCTAGTTCCCCACCTCATCGCGACCAGAGGCCTCACATCCTTTGAAAACTCCAGAGGTACGCAGAGATCAGTGCCTCCAAGGGGGACGATGCCTGACTCCTCGTGAAACTTGATAGGAGTCCCAGGATTCCTGTGGCACGTGGAAAGGGGCCCTTGGTCTCCCGCCTCAGCTGGAGAGGCGTCCCAATTGCCCTGCCAAGCTTCGAGGAGAATCCCGAGTTGTCCCTCGCAACTAGGCAGGAGTCCTGACGGCGCTGAACAAACACGTGTGTGGAAGGGCCATCCCCGTCGTAACTCGAGAATATACCCCAGGTTCCCGCCGCAACTCGAGAAAAACCATGAGACTTCCCCCTCGCCGCGAGATGAGGCCCGATTCCCCTGCACTGCGGGAGAGCAATTCCGTGTTGCACATCACACACGAAAGGAGCCTAGATTTCCTTGATGGCACTCCAGAGAAACCCCAAGAACACTGTTTCAAGGCTAGAGGGATCCTGAGGTCACTGTAGCAACACGAAAGATCTCCGTGGACTAAAAATCAACTCGAGATGAGAGGTTAGTCCCTGGCTTCGACTCCAGAGGAATACCACCTTACCACAAGCACCTCAAGAGGAGGCTTCTCTCAGCTCTAAGTATGTGAGAGGGACCCTGATTTTGCGGCCTCAAGTGGAATGGACACTGCGATGCCCTGACGCAAAATAAGGCCGGATATCCCTGCAGTGACTTGAATGCAGGCTCGTCTTGCATCTCCCAAGATGAAAGGATGTCTGAATCCCCTGTGGAGACTACAGAGAAAGACCTAGTTCCCCACCTCATGGCGACCAGAGGCCTCACATCCTTTGAAAACTTCAGAGGTACGCGGAGATCAGTGCCTCCAAAGGAGACGATGCCTGACTCCTCGTGAAACTTGATAGGAGTCCCAGGATTCCTGTGGCACGTGGAAAGGAACCCGTGGTCTCCCGCCTCAGCTGGAGAGGCGTCCCAATTGCCCTGCCAAGCCTCGAGGAGAATCCCGAGATGTCCCTGGCAACTAGGCAGGAGTCCTGCCGTCGCTGAACAAACACGTGTATGAAAGGGCCATCCCCGTCGTAACTCGAGAATATACCCCAGGTTCCCGCGGCAACTCGAGAAAAACCATGAGACATCCCCCTCGCCAAGAGATGAGGCCCGATTCCCCTGCACTGCGTGCAGAGCAATTCCGTGTTGCACATCACACATGAAAGGAGCCTTGATTTCCTTGATGGCACTCCAGAGAAACCCCAAGAACACTGTTTCAAGGCTAGAGGGATCCTGAGGTCACTGTAGCAACACGAAAGAGCTCCGTGGACCAAAAATCAACTCGAGATGAGAGGTTAGTCCCCGGCTTCGACTCCAGAGGAATACCACCTTACCACAAGCACCTCAAGAGGAGGCTTCTCTCAGCTCTAGGTATGTGAGGGGGTCCCTGAGTTTGCGGCCTCAAGTGGAATGGACACCGCGATGCCCTGACTCGAAATAAGGCCGGATATCCATGCAGTGACTTGAATGCAGGCTCGTCTTGCATCTCCCAAGATGAAAGGATGCCTGAATCCCCTGTGGAGACCACAGAGAAAGACCTAGTTCCCCACCTCATCGCGACCGGAGGCCTCACATCCTTTGAAAACTCCAGAGGTACGCAGAGATCAGTGCCTCCAAAGGGGACGATGCCTGACTCCTCGTGAAACTTGATAGGAGTTCCAGGATTCCTGTGGCACGTGGAAAGGGACCCTTGGTCTCCCGCCTCAGCTGGAGAGGCGTCCCAATTGCCCTGCCAAGCCTCGAGGTGAATCCCGAGTTGTCCCTCGCAACTAGGCAGGAGTCCTGACGTCGCTGAACAAACACGTGTGTGGAAGGGCCATCCCCGTCGTAACTCGAGAATATACCCCAGGTTCCCGCCGCAACTCGGGAAAAAGCATGAGACTTTCCGCTCACCGCGAGATGAGGCCCGATTCCCCTGCACTGCGTGCAGAGCAATTCCGTGTTGCACATCACACATGAAAGGAGCCTTGATTTCCTTGATGGCACTCCAGAGAAACCCCAAAAACAGTGTTTCAAGGCTAGAGGGATCCTGAGGTCACTGGAGCAACACGAAAGAGCTCCGTGGACCAAAAATCAACTCGAGATGTGAGGTTAGTCCCTGGCTTCGACTCCAGAGGAATACCACCTTACCACAAGCACCTCAAGAGGAGGCTTCTCTCAGCTCTAGGTATGTGAGAGGGACCCTGAGTTTGGGGCTTCAAGTGGAATGGACACCGCGATGCCCTGACTCGAAATAAGGCCGGATATCCCTGCAGTGACTTGAATGCAGGCTCGTCTTGCATCTCCCAAGATGAAAGGATGTCTGAATCCCCTGTGGAGACCACAGAGAAAGACCTAGTTCCCCACCTCATCGCGACCGGAGGCCTCACATCCTTTGAAAATTCCAGAGGTACGCGGAGATCAGTGCCTCCAAAGGAGACGATGCCTGACTCCTCGTGAAACTTGATAGGAATCCCGGGATTCCTGTGGCACGTGGAAAGGGACCCTTGGTCTCCCGCCTCAGCTGGAGAGGCGTCCCAATTGCCCTGCCAAGCCTCGAGGAGAATCCCGAGTTGTCCCTCGCAACTAGGCAGGAGTCCTGCCGTCGCTGAACAAACACGTGTGTGGAAGGGCCATCCCCGTCGTAACTCGAGAATATACCCCAGGTTTCCGCCACAAGTCGAGAAAAACCATGAGACTTTCCCCTCACCGCGAGATGAGGCCTGATTCCCCTGCACTGCGTGCAGAGCAATTCCGTGTTGCACATCACACATGAAAGGAGCCTTGATTTCCTTGATGGCACTCCAGAGAATCCCCAAGAACACTGTTTCAAGGCTAGAGGGATCCTGAGGTCACTGTAGCAACAAGAAAGAGCTCCGTGGACCAAAAATCAACTCGAGATGAGAGGTTAGACCCTGGCTTCGACTCCAGAGGAATACCGCCTTACCACAAGCACCTGAAGAGGAGGCTTCTCTCAGCTCTAGGTATGTGAGAGGGACCCTGAATTTGCGGCCTCAAGTGGAATGGACACTGCGATGCCCTGACGCAAAATACGGCCGGATATCCCTGCAGTGACTTGAGTGCAGGCTCGTCTTGCATCTCCCAAGATGAAAGGATGTCTGAATCCCCTGTGGAGACCACAGAGAAAGACCTAGTTCCCCACCTCATCGCGACCGGAGGCCTCACATCCTTTGAAAACTCCAGAGGTACGCGGAGATCAGTGCCTCCAAAGGAGACGATGCCTTACTCCTCGTGAAACTTGATAGGAGTCCCAGGATTCCTGTGGCACGTGGAAAGGGACCCCTGGTCTCCCGCCTCAGCTGGAGAGGCGTCCCAATTGCCCTGCCAAGCCTCGAGGAGAATCCCGAGTTGTCCCTCGCAACTAGGCAGGAGTCCTGACGTCGCTGAACAAACACGTGGATGGAAGGGCCATCCCTGTCGTAACTCGAGAATATACCCCAGGTTCCCGCCGCAACTCGAGAAAAAGCATGAGACTTTCCCCTCACCGCGAGATGAGGCCCGATTCCCCTGCACTGCGTGCAGAGCAATTCCGTGTTGCACATCACACATGAAAGGAGCCTTGATTTCCTTGATGGCACTCCAGAGAAACCCCAAGAACACTGTTTCAAGGCTAGAGGGATCCTGAGGTCACTGTAGCAACACGAAAGAGCTCCGTGGACCAAAAATCAACTCGAGATGAGAGGTTAGTCCCTGGCTTCGACTCCAGAGGAATACCACCTTACCACAAGCACCTCAAGAGGAGGCTTCTCTCAGCTCTAGGTATGTGAGAGGGACCATGATTTTGCGGCCTCAAGTGGAATGGACACTGCGAAGCCCAGACTCGAAATACGGCCGGATATCCCTGCAGTGACTTGAATGCAGGCTCGTCTTGCATCTCCCAAGGAGAAAGGATGTCTGAATCCCCTGTGGAGACCACAGAGAAAGACCTAGTTCTCCACCTCATGGCGACCGGAGGCCTCACATCCTTTGAAAACTCCAGAGGTACGCCGAGATCACTGCCTCCAAAGGACACGATGCCTTACTCTTCGTGAAACTTGATAGGAGTCCCAGGATTCCTGTGGCACGTGGAAAGGGACCCGTGGTCTCCCGCCTCAGCTGGAGAGGCGTCCCAATTGCCCTGCCAAGCCTCGAGGAGAATCCCGAGTTGTCCCTGGCAACTAGGCAGGAGTCCTGCCGTCGCTGAACAAACACGTTGGTGGAAGGGCTATCCCCGTCGTAACTCGAGAATATACCCCAGGTTCCCGCGGCAACTAGAGAAAAACCATGAGACGTCCCGCTCGCCAAGAGATGAGGCCTGATTCCCCTGCAGTGCGTGCAGAACAATTCCGTGTTGCACATCACACATGAAAGGAGCCTTGATTTCCTTGATGGCACTCCAGAGAAACCCCAAGAACACTGTTTCAAGGCTACAGGGATCCTGAGGTTACTGTAGCAACACAAAAGAGCTCCGTGGACCAAAAATCAACTCGAGATGAGAGGTTAGTCCCTGGCTTCGACTCCAGAGGAATACCACCTTACCACAAGCACCTCAAGAGGAGGCTTCTCTCAGCTCTAGGTATGTGAGAGGGACCCTGATTTTGCGCCCTGAAGTGGAAAGGACACTGCGATGCCCTGACGCGAAATAAGGCCGGATATCCCTGCAGTGACTTTAATGCAGGCTCGTCTTGCATCTCCCAAGATGAAAGGATGTCTGAATCCCCTGTGGAGACCACAGAGAAAGACCTAGTTGCCCAACTCATCGCGAACGGAGGCCTCATATCCTTTGAAAACTCCAGAGGCAGGCGGAGATCAGTGCCTCTACTGGAGACGATACCTGACTCCTCGTGAAACTTGATAGGAGTCCCAGGATTCCTGTGGCACGTGGAAAGGGACCCTTGGTCTCCCGCCTCAGCTGTAGAGGCGTCCCAATTGCCCTGCCAAGCCTCGAGGAGAATCCCGAGTTGTCGCTCGCAACTAGGCAGGAGTCCTGACGTCGCTGAACAAACACGTGTGTGGAAGGGCCATCCCCGTCGTAACTCGAGAATATACCCCAGGTTCCCGCCGCAACTCGAGAAAAAGCATGAGACTTTCCCCTCACCGTGAGATGAGGCCCGATTCCCCTGCACTGCGGGCAGAGCAATTCCGTGTTGCACATCACACATGAAAGGAGCCTTGATTTCCTTGATGGCACTCCAGAGAAACCCCAAGAACACTGTTTCAAGGCTAGAGGGATCCTGAGGTCACTGTAGCAACACGAAAGAGCTCCGTGGACCAAAAATCAACTCGAGATGAGAGGTTAGTCCCTGGCTTCGACTCCAGAGGAATACCACCTTACCACAAGCACCTCAAGAGGAGGCTTCTCTCAGCTCTAGGTATGTGAGAGGGACCCTGATTTTGCGGCCTCAAGTGGAATGGACACTGCGATGCCCTGACGCAAAATAAGGCCGGATATCCCTGAAGTGACTTGAATGCAGGCTCGTCTTGCATCTCCCAAGAAGAAAGGATGTCTGAATCCCCTGTGGAGACTACAGAGAAAGACCTAGTTCCCCACCTCATGGCGATGGAGGCCTCACATCCTTTGAAAACTTCAGAGGTACGCGGAGATCAGTGCCTCCAAAGGAGACGATGCCTGACTCCTCGTGAAACTTCATAGGAGTCCCAGGATTCCTGTGGCACGTGGAAAGGGACCCCTGGTCTCCCGCCTCAGCTGGAGAGGCGTCCCAATTGCCCTGCCAAGCCTCGAGGAGAATCCCGAGATGTCCCTGGCAACTAGGCAGGAGTCCTGCCGTCGCTGAACAAACACGTGTATGAAAGGGCCATCCCCGTCGTAACTCGAGAATATACCCCAGGATCCCGCGGCAACTCGAGAAAAACCATGAGACATCCCCCTCGCCAAGAGATGAGGCCCGATTCCCCTGCACTGCGTGCAGAGCAATTCCGTGTTGCACATCACACATGAAAGGAGCCTTGATTTCCTTGATGGCACTCCAGAGAAACCCCAAGAACACTGTTTCAAGGCTAGAGGGATCCTGAGGTCACTGTAGCAACACGAAAGAGCTCCGTGGACCAAAAATCAACTCGAGATGGGACGTTAGTCCCTGTCTTCGACTCCAGAGAAATACCACCTTCCCACAAGCACCTCAAGAGGAGGCTTCTCTCAGCTCTAGGTATGTGAGAGGGACCGTGAGTTTGCGGCCTCAAGTGGAATGGACACCGCGATGCCCTGACTCGAAATAAGGCCGGATATCCCTGCAGTGACTTGAATGCAGGCTCGTCTTGCATCTCCCAAGATGAAAGGATGTCTGAATCCCCTGTGGAGACCACAGAGAAAGACCTAGTTCCCCACCTCATCGCGACCGGAGGCCTCACATCCTTTGAAAACTCCAGAGGTACGCGGAGATAACTGCCTCCAAAGGAGACGATGCCTGACTCCTCGTGAAACTTGATAGGAGTCCCAGGATACCTGTGGCACGTGGAAAGGGACCCGTGGTCTCCCGCCTCAGCTGGAGAGGCGTCCCAATTGCCCTGCTAAGCCTCGAGGAGAATCCGGAGTTGTCCCTGGCAACTAGGCAGGAGTCCTGCCGTCGCTGAACAAACACGTGGGTGGAAGGTCCAGCCCCGTCGTAACTCGGGAATATACCCCAGGTTCCCGCCGCAACTCGAGAAAAACCATGAGACTTCCCGCTCGCCAAGAGATGAGGCCTGATTCCCCTGCACTGCGTGCAGAGCAATTCCGTGTTGCACATCACACATGAAAGGAGCCTTGATTTCCTTGATGGCACTCCAGAGAAACCCCAAGAACACTGTTTCAAGGCTAGAGGGATCCTGAGGTTACTGTAGCAACACGAAAGAGCTCCGTGGACCAAAAATCAACTCGAGATGAGAGGTTAGTCCCTGGCTTCGACTTCAGAGGAATACCACCTTACCACAAGCACCTCAAGAGGAGGCTTCTCTCAGCTCTAGGTATGTGAGAGGGACCCTGATTTTGCGCCCTCAAGTGGAATGGACACTGCGATGCCCTGACGCGAAATAAGGCCGGATATCCCTGCAGTGACTTGAATGCAGGCTCGTCTTGCATCTCCCAAGATGAAAGGATGTCTGAATCCCCTGTGGAGACCACAGAGAAAGACCTAGTTCCCCACCTCATCGCGACCGGAGGCTTCACATTCTTTGAAAACTCCAGAGGTACACGGAGATCAGTGCCTCCAAAGGAGACGATGCCTGACTCCTCATGAAACTTGATACGAGTCCCAGGATTCCTGTGGCACGTGGAAAGGGACCCTTGGTCTCCCGCCTCAGCTGGAGAGGCGTCCCAATTGCCCTGCCAAGCCTCGAGGAGAATCCCGAGATGTCCCTCGCAACTAGGCAGGAGTCCTGACGTCGCTGAAGAAACACGTGGGTGGAAGGGCCATCCCCGTCGTAACTCGAGAATATACCCCAGGTTCCCGCCGCAACTCGAGAAAAACCATGAGACTTCCCCCTCGCCGTGAGATGAGGCCCGATTCCCCTGCACTGCGTGCAGAGCAATTCCGTGTTGCACATCACACATGAAAGGAGCCTTGATTTCCTTGATGGCACTCCAGAGAAACCCCAAAAACAGTGTTTCAAGGCTAGAGGGATCCTGAGGTCACTGTAGCAACACGAAAGAGCTCCGTGGACCAAAAATCAACTCGAGATGTGAGGTTAGTCCCTGGCTTCGACTCCAGAGGAATACCACCTTACCACAAGCACCTCAAGAGGAGGCTTCTCTCAGCTCTAGGTATGGAGAGGGACCCTGAGATTGCGGTCTCAAGTGGAATGGACACTGCGATGCCCTGACGCAAAATACGGCCGGATATCCCTGCAGTGACTTGAGTGCAGGCTCGTCTTGCATCTCCCAAGAAGAAAGGATGTCTGAATCCCCTGTGGAGACCACAGAGAAAGACCAAGTTCCCCACCTCATCGCGACCGGAGGCCTCACATCCTTTGAAAACTCCAGAGGTACGCGGAGATCAGTTCCTCCAAAGGAGACGATGCCTGACTCCTCGTGAAACTTGATACGAGTCCCAGGATTCCTGTGGCACGTGGAAAGGGACCCTTGGTCTCCCGCCTCAGCTGGAGAGGCGTCCCAATTGCCCTGCCAAGCCTCGAGGAGAATCCCGAGTTGTCCCTCGCAACTAGGCAGGAGTCCTGCCGTCGCTGAAGAAACACGTGGGTGGAAGGTCCATCCCTGTCGTAACTCGAGAATATACCCCAGGTTCCCGCCGCAACTCGAGAAAAAGCATGAGACTTTCCCCTCACCGCGAGATGAGGCCCGATTCCCCTGCACTGCGTGCAGAGCAATTCCGTGTTGCACATCACACATGAAAGGAGCCTTGATTTCCTTGATGGCACTCCAGAGAAACCCCAAGAACACTGTTTCAAGGCTAGAGGGATCCTGAGGTCACTGTAGCAACACGAAAGAGCTCCGTGGACCAAAAATCAACTCGAGATGAGAGGTTAGTCCCTGGCTTCGACTCCAGAGGAATACCACCTTACCACAAGCACCTCAAGAGGAGGCTTCTCTCAGCTCTAGGTATGTGAGAGGGACCATGATTTTGTGGCCTCAAGTGGAATGGAAACTGCGAAGCCCAGACTCGAAATACGGCCGGATATCCCTGCAGTGACTTGAATGCAGGCTCGTCTTGCATCTCCCAAGGAGAAAGGATGTCTGAATCCCCTGTGGAGACCACAGAGAAAGACCTAGTTCTCCACCTCATGGCGACCGGAGGCCTCACATCCTTTGAAAACTCCAGAGGTACGCCGAGATCACTGCCTCCAAAGGAGACGATGCCTTACTCTTCATGAAACTTGATAGGAGTCCCAGGATTCCTGTGGCACGTGGAAAGGGACCCGTGGTCTCCCGCCTCAGCTGGAGAGGCGTCCCAATTGCCCTGCCAAGCCTCGAGGAGAATCCAGAGTTGTCCCTGGCAACTAGGCAGGAGTCCTGCCGTCGCTGAACAAACACGTTGGTGGAAGGGCTTTCCCCGTCGTAACTCGAGAATATACCACAGGTTCCCGCGGCAACTAGAGAAAAACCATGAGACTTCCTGCTCGCCAAGAGATGAGGCCTGATTCCACTGACTGCGTGCAGAGCAATTCCGTGTTGCACATCACACATGAAAGGAGCCTTGATTTCCTTGATGGCACTCCAGAGAAACCCCAAGAACACTGTTTCAAGGCTAGAGGGATCCTGAGGTCACTGTAGCAACATGAAAGAGCTCCGTGGACCAAAAATCAACTCGAGATGAGAGGTTAGTCCCTGGCTTCGACTCCAGAGGAATACCACCTTACCACAAGCACCTCAAGAGGAGGCTTCTCTCAGCTCTAGGTATGTGAGAGGGACCCTGATTTTGCGGCCTCAAGTGGAATGGACACCGCGATGCCCTGACGCGAAATAAGGCCGGATATCCCTGCAGTGACTTGAATGCAGGCTCGTCTTGCATCTCCCAAGATGAAAGGACGTCTGAATCCCCTGTGGAGACCACAGAGAAAGACCTAGTTCCCCAACTCATCGCGAACGGAGGCCTCATATCCTTTGAAAACTCCAGACGCAGGCGGAGATCAGTGCCTCTACAGGAGACGATACCTGACTCCTCGTGAAACTTGATAGGAGTCCCAGGATTCCTGTGGCACGTGGAAAGGGACCCTTGGTCTCCCGCCTCAGCTGTAGAGGCGTCCCAATTGCCGTGCCAAGCCTCGAGGAGAATCCCGAGTTGTCCCTCGCAACTAGGCAGGAGTCCTGACGTCGCTGAACAAACACGTGTGTGGAAGGGCCATCCCCGTCGTAACTCGAGAATATACCCCAGGTTCCCGCCGCAACTCGAGAAAAAGCATGAGACTTTCCCCTCACCGCGAGATGAGGCCCGATTCCCCTGCACTGCGGGCAGAGCAATTCCGTGTTGCACATCACACATGAAAGGAGCCTTGATTTCCTTGATGGCACTCCAGAGAAATCCCAAGAACACTGTTTCAAGGCTAGAGGGATCCTGAGGTCACTGTAGCAACACGAAAGAGCTCCGTGGACCAAAAATCAACTCAAGATGAGAGGTTAGTCCCTGGCTTCGACTCCAGAGGAATACCACCTTACCACAAGCACCTCAAGAGGAGGCTTCTCTCAGCTCTAAGTATGTGAGAGGGACCCTGATTTTGCGGCCTCAAGTGGAATGGACACTGCGATGCCCTGACGCAAAATAAGGCCGGATATCCCTGCAGTGACTTGAATGCAGGCTCGTCTTGCATCTCCCAAGAAGAAAGGATGTCTGAATCCCCTGTGGAGACTACAGAGAAAGACCTAGTTCCCCACCTCATGGCGACCGGAGGCCTCACATCCTTTGAAAACTTCAGAGGTACGCGGAGATCAGTGCCTCCAAAGGAGACGATGCCTGACTCCTCGTGAAACTTCATAGGAGTCCCAGGATTCCTGTGGCACGTGGAAAGGGACCCCTGGTCTCCCGCCTCAGCTGGAGAGGCGTCCCAATTGCCCTGCCAAGCCTCGAGGAGAATCCCGAGATGTCCCTGGCAACTTGGCAGGAGTCCTGACGTTGCTGAACAAACACGTGGGTGGAAGGGCCATCCCCGTCGTAACTCGAGAATATACCCCAGGATCCCGCGGCAACTCGAGAAAAACCATGAGACATCCCCCTCGCCAAGAGATGAGGCCCGATTCCCCTGCACTGCGTGCAGAGCAATTCCGTGTTGCACATCACACATGAAAGGAGCCTTGATTTCCTTGATGGCACTCCAGAGAAACCCCAAGAACACTGTTTCAAGGCTAGAGGGATCCTGAGGTCACTGTAACAACACGAAAGAGCTCCGTGGACCAAAAATCAACTCGAGATGTGAGGTTAGTCCCTGGGTTCGACTCCAGAGGAATACCACCTTACCACAAGCACCTCAAGAGGAGGCTTCTCTCAGCTCTAGGTATGTGAGAGGGACCCTGGGATTGCGGTCTCAAGTGGAATGGACACCGCGATGCCCTGACTCGAAATAAGGCCGGATATCCCTGCAGTGACTTGAATGTAGGCTCGTCTTGCATCTCCCAAGACGAAAGGATGTCTGAATCCCCTGTGGAGACCACAGAGAAAGACCTAGTTCCCCACATCATCGCGACCGGAGGCCTTACATCGTTTGAAAATTCCAGAGGTACGCGGAGATCAGTCCCTCCAAAAGAGACGATGCCTGACTCCTCGTGAAAATTGATAGGAGTCCCAGGATTCCTGTGGCACGTGGAAAGGGACACGTGGTTTCCCGCCTCAGCTGGAGAGGCGTCCCAATTGCGCTGCCAAGCCTCGAGGAGAATCCCGAGTTGTCCCTCGCAACTAGGCAGGAGTCCTGACGTCGCTAAACAAACACGTGGGTGGAAGGGCCATCCCCGTCGTAACTCGAGAATATACCCCAGGTTCCCGCGGCAACTCGAGAAAAACCATGAGACTTCGCCCTCGCCGCGAGATGAGGCCCGATTCCCCTGCACTGCGTGCAGAGCAATTCCGTGTTGCACATCACACATGAAAGGATCCTTGATTTCCTTGATGGCACTTCAGAGAATCCCCAAGAACACTGTTTCAAGGCTAGAGGGATCCTGAGGTCACTGTAGCAACACGAAAGAGCTCCGTGGACCAAAAATCAACTCGAGATGAGAGGTTACTTCCTGGCTTCGACTCCAGAGGAATACCACCTTACCATAAGCACCTCAAGAGGAGGCTTCTCTGAGCTCTAGGTATGTGAGAGGGACCCTGAGTTTGCGGCCTCAAGTGGAATGGACACCGCAAAGCCCTGACTCGAAATAAGGCCGGATATCCCTGCAGTGACTTGAATCTCCCAAGACGAAAGGATGTCTGAATCCCCTGTGGAGACCAAAGAGAAAGACATAGTTCCCCACCTCATCGCGACCGGAGGCCTCACATCTTTTGAAAACTCCAGAGGTACGCGGAGATCTGTGCCTCCAAAGGAGACGATGCCTGACTCCTCCTTAAACTTGATAGGAGTCCCAGGATTCCTGTGGCACGTGGAAAGGGACCCTTGGTCTCCCGCCTCAGCTGGAGAGGCGTCCCAATTGCCCTGCCAAGCCTCGAGGAGAATCCCGAGTTGTCCCTCGCAACTAGGCAGGAGTCCTGACGTCGCTGAACAAACACGTGGGTGGAAGGGCCATCCCCGTCGTAACTCGAGAATATACCCCAGGTTCCCGCCGCAACTCGAGAAAAACCATGAGACTTCCCCGTCGCCGAGAGATGAGGCCCAATTCCCCTGAACTGCGTGCAGAGCAATTCCATATTGCACATCACACATGAAAGGAGCCTTGATTTGCTTGATGGCACTTCAGAGAAACCCCAAGAACACTGTTTCAAGGCTAGAGGGATCCTGAGGTCACTGTAGCAACACGAAGGAGCTCCGTGGACCAAAAATCAACTCGAGATGAGAGGGTAGTCCCTGGCTTCGACTCCAGAGGAATACCACCTTAGTGCAAGCACCTCAAGAGGAGGTTTCTCTCAGCTCTAGGTATGTGAGAGGGACCCTGAGTTTGCGGCCTCAAGTGGAATGGACACCGCGAAGCCCTGACTCGAAATAAGGCCGGATATCCCTGCAGTGACTTGAATGCAGGCTCGTCTTGCATCTCCCAAGACGAAAGGATGTCTGAATCCCCTGTGGAGACCACAGAGAAAGACCTAGTTCCCCACCTCATCGCTACCGGAGGCCTCACATCCTTTGAAAACTCCAGAGGTACGCGGAGATCAGTGCCTCCAAAGGAGACGATGCCTGACTCCTCGTGAAACTTGATAGGAGTCCCAGGATTCCTGTGGCACGTGGAAAGGGACCCTTGGTCTCCCGCCTCAGCTGGAGAGGCGTTCCAATTGCCCTGCCAAGCCTCGAGGAGAATCCCGAGATGTCCCTCGCAACTAGGCAGGAGTCCTGACGTCGCTGAACAAACACGTGTGTGGAAGGGCCATCCCTGTCGTAACTCGAGAATATACCCCAGGTTCCCGCCGCAACTCGAGAAAAACCATGAGACTTCCCCCTCGCCGCGAGATGAGGCCCGATTCCCCTGCACTGCGTGCAGAGCAATTCCGTGTTGCACATCACACATGAAAGGAGCCTTGATTTCCTTGATGGCACTCCAGAGAAACCCCAAAACACTGTTTCAAGGCTAGAGGGATCCTGAGGTCACTGTAGCAACACGAAAGAGCTCCGTGGACCAAAAATCGACTCGAGATGAGAGGTTAGTCCCTGGCTTCGACTCCAGAGGAATACCACCTTCCCACAAGCACCTCAAGAGGAGGCTTCTCTCAGCTCTAGGTATGTGAGAGGGACCCTGAGTTTGCGGCCTCAAGTGGAATGGACACCGCGATGCCCTGACTCGAAATAAGGCCGGATATCCCTGCAGTGACTTGAATGCAGGCTCGTCTTGCATCTCCCAAGATGAAAGGATGTCTGAATCCCCTGTGGAGACCACAGAAAAAGACCTAGTTCCCCACCTCATCGCGACCGGATGACTCACATCCTTTGAAAACTCCAGAGGTACGCGGAGATCAGTGCCTCCAAAGGAGACGATGCCAGACTCCTCGTCAAACTTGATAGGAGTCCCAGGATTCCTGTGGCACGTGGAAAGGGACCCTTGGTCTCTCGCCTCAGCTGGAGAGGCTTCCCAATTGCCCTGCCAAGCCTCGAGGAGAATCCCGAGTTGTCCCTCGTAACTAGGCAAGAGTCCTGACGTCACTGAACAAACACGTGTGTGGAAGGGCCATCCCCGTCGTAACTCGAGAATATACCCCAGGTTCCCGACGCAACTCGAGAAAAACTGTAAGACTTTCCCCTCGCCGTTAGATGAGGCCCGATTCCCCTGCACTGCATGCAGAGCAATTCCGTGTTGCACATCACACATGAAAGGAGCCTTGATTTCCTTGATGGCACTCCAGGGAAACCCCAAGAACACTGTTTCAAGGCTAGAGGGATCCTGAGGTCACTGTAGCTACACGAAAGAGCTCCGTGGACCAAAAATCAACTCGAGATGAGAGGTTAGTCCCTGGCTTCGACTCCAGAGGAATACCACCTTACCACAAGCACCTCAAGAGGAGGCTTCTCTCAGCTCTAGGTATGTGAGAGGGACCCTGATTTTGCGGCCTCAAGTGGAATGGACATTGCGATGCCCTGACGCGATATAAGGCCGGATATCCCTGCAGTGACTTGAATGCAGTCTCGTCTTGCATCTCCCAAGACGAAAGGATGTCTGAATCCCCTGTGGAGACCACAGAGAAAGACATAGTTCCCCACCTCATCGCGACCGGAGGCCTCACATCCTTTGAAAACTCCAGAGGTACGTGGAGATCAGTGCCTCCAAAGGAGACGATGCCTGACTCCTCTTGAAACTTGATAGAAGTCCCAGGATTCCTGTGGCACGTGGAAAGGGACACTTGGTCTCCCGCCTCAGGTGGAGAGGCGTCCCAATTGCCCTGCCAAGCCTCGAGGAGAATCCCGAGTTGTCCCTCGCAACTAGGCAGGAGTCCTGACGTCGCTGAACAAACACGTGTGTGGAAGGGCCATCCTTGTCGAAAGTCGAGAATATACCCCAGGTTCCCGCCGCTACTCGAGAAAAACCATGAGACATCCCCCTCGCCGCGAGATGAGGCCCGATTCCCCTGCACTGCGTGCAGAGAAATTCCGTGTTGCACATCACACATGAAAGGAGCCTTGATTTCCTTGATGGCACTGCAGAGAAACCCCAAGAACACTGTTTCAAGGCTAGAGGGATCCTGAGGTCACTGTAGCCACAAGAAAGAGCTCCGTGGACCAAAAATCAACTCGAGATGAGAGGTTAGTCCCTGGCTTAGACTCCAGAGTAACAACACCTTATGACAAGCACTTCAGGAGGAGGCTTCTCTCAGCTCTAGGTATGTGAGAGGGATCCTGAGTTTGCGGCCTCAAGTGGAATGGACACCGCGATGCCCTGACGCGAAATAAGGCTGGATATCCCTGCAGTGACTGGAATGCAGGCTCATCTTGCATCTCCCAAGACGAAAGGATGTCTGAATCCCCTGTGGAGACCACAGAGAAAGACCTCGTTCCCCACCTCATCGCGACCGGAGGCCTCACATCCTTTGAAAACTCCAGAGGTACTCGGAGATCAGTGCCTCCAAAGGAGACAATGCCTGACTCCTCGTGAAACTTCTTAGGAGTCCCAGAATTTCTGTGGCACGTGGAAAGGGACCCTTGGTCTCCCGCCTCAGCTGGAGAGGCGGCCCAAATGCCCTGCCAAGCCTCGAGGAGAATCCCGAATTGTCCCTCGCAACTAGGCAGGAGTCCTGACCTCGCTGAACAAACACGTGTGTGGAAGGGCCATCCCCATCGTAACTCGAGAATATACCCGAGGTTCCCGCCGCAACTCGAGAAAAACCATGAGACTTCCCCCTCGCCTTGAGATGAGGCCCGATTCCCCTGCACTGCATGCAGAGAAATTCTGTGTTGCACGTCACACATGAAAGGAGCCTTGATTTCCTTGATGGCACTCCAGAGAAACCCCAAGAACACTGTTTCAAGGCTAGAGGATCCTGAGGTCACTGAAGCAACACGAAAGAGCTCCGTGGACCAAGAATCAACTCGAGATGAGAGGTTAGTCCCTGGCTTCGACTCCAGAGGAATACCACCTTACCACAAGCACCTCAAGAGGAGGCTTCTCTCAGCTCTAGCTTTGTGAGAGGGACCCTGAGTTTGCAGCCTCAAGTGGAATGGACACCGCGATGCCCTGACTCAAAATCAGGCCGGTTATCCCTGCAGTGACTTGAATGCAGGCTCGTCTTGCATCTCCCGAGAATAAAGGACGTCTGAATCCCCTGTGGAGACCACAGAGAAAGACCTAGTTCCCCACCTCATCGCGACCGGAGGCCTCACATCCTTTGAAAACTCCAGAGGTTCGCGGAGATCAGTGCCTCCAATGGAGACGATGCCTGACTCCTCGTGAAACTTGATAGGAGTCCCAGGATTCCTGTGGCACGTGGAAAGGGACCCTTGGTCTCCCGCCTCATCTGCAGGAGCGTCCCAATTGCCCTGCCAAGCCTCGAGGAGAATCCCGAGGTGTCCCTCGCAACTAGGCAGGAGTCCTGCCGTCGCTGAACAAACACGTGGGTGGAAGGGCCATCCTCGTAGTAACTCGAGAATATACCCCAGGTTCTCGCCGCACCTCGAGAAAACCATGACACTTCCCCCTCGCCGTCAGATGAGGCCCGATTCCCCTGCATTGCATGCAAAGCAATTCCGTGTTGCCCATCAAACATGAAAAGAGACTTGATTTCCTTGATGGCACTCCAGAGAAACCCCAAGAACACTGTTTCAAGGCTGGAGGGATCCTGAGGTCACTGTAGCAACACGAAAGAGCTCCGTGGACCAAAAATCAACTCGAGATGAGAGGTTAGTCCCTGGCTTCGACTCCAGAGGAATTCGACCTTACCACAAGCACCTCAAGAGGACGCTTCTCTCAGCTCTAGGTATGTGAGAGGGACCCTGATTTTGCGGCCTCAAGTGGAACGGACACTGCGATGCCCTGACTCGAAATAAGGCCGGATATTCCTGCAGTGACTTGAATGCAGGCTCGTCTTGCATCTCCCAAGATGAAAGGATGTCTTAATCCCCTGTGGAGACCACAGAGAAAGACCTAGTTCCCCACCTCATGGCGACCGGGGGCCTCACATCCTTTGAAAACTCCAGAGGTACGCGGAGATCAGTGCCTCCAAAGGAGACGATGCCTGACTCCTCGTGAAACTTGATAGGAGTCCCAGGATTCCTGTGGCACGTGGAAAGGGACCCTTGGTCTCCCGACTCAGCTGGAGAGGCGTCCCAATTGCCCTGCCAAGCCTCGAGGAGAATCCTGAGTTGTCCCTCGCAACTAGGCAGGAGTCCTGACGTCGCTGAACAAGCACCTGTGAGGAAGGGCCATCCCCGTCGTAACTCGAGAATATACCCCAAGTTCCCGCCGCAACTCGAGAAAAACCATGAGACTTCCCCTTCGCCGCGAGATGAGGCCCGATTCCCCTGCACTGCGTGCAGAGCAATTCCGTGTTGCACATCACACATGAAAGGAGCCTTGATTTCCTTGATGGCACTCCAGAGAAACCCCAAGAACACTGTTTCAAGGCTAGAGGGATCCTGAGGTCACTGTAGCAACACGAAAGAGCTCCGTGGACCAAATATCAACTCGAGATGAGTGGTGAGTCCCTGCCTTCGACCCCAGAGGAATACCACCTTACCACAAGCACCTCAAGAGGAGGCTTCTCTCAGCTCTAGGTATGTGAGAGGGACCCTGAGTTTGCGGCCTCAAGTGGAATGGACACCGCGATGCCCTGACTCGAAATAAGGCCGGATATCCCTGCAGTGACTTGAATGCAGGCTCGTCTTGCATCTCCTAAGACGAAAGGATGTCTGAATCCCCTGTGGAGACCACAGAGAAAGACCTAGTTCCCCACCTCATCGCGACCGGAGGCCTCACATCCTTTGAAAACTCCAGAGGTACGCGGAGATCAGTGCTTCCAAAGGAGACGATGCCTGACTCCTCGTGAAACTTGATAGGAGTCCCAGGATTCCTGTGGCACGTGGAAAGGGACCCTTCGTCTCCTGCCTCACCTGGAGAGGCGTCCCAAATGCCCTGCCAAGCCTCGAGGTGGATCCCGAGTTGTCCCTCGCAACTAGGCAGGAGTCCTGACATCGCTGAGGAAACACGTGGGTGGAAGGGCCTTCCCCGTCGTAACTCGAGAATATACCACAAGTTCCCGCCGCAAATCGAGAAAAACCATGAGACTTCCCCCTCGCCGCAAAATGAGGCCCGATTCCCGTTCACTGCGTGCAGAGCAATTCCGTGTTGCACATCACACATGAAAGGAGCCTTGATTTCCTTGATGGCACTCCAGAGAAACCCCAAGAACACTGTTTCAAGGCTAGAGGGATCCTGAGGTCACTGTAGCAACACGAAAGAGCTCCGTGGCCCAAAAATCAACTTGAGATGAGAGGTTAGTCCATGGTTTCGACTCCAGAGGAATACCACCTTACCACAAGCACCTCAAGAGGAGGCTTCTCTCAGCTCTAGGTATGTGAGAGGGACCTTGATTTTGCGGCCTCAAGTGGAATGGACACCGGGATACTCTGACTCGATATAAGGCCGGATATCCCTGCAGTGACTTGAATGCATTCTCGTCTTGCATTTCCCATGATGAAAGGATGTCTGAATCCCCTGTTGAGCTCCCAGAGAAAGACCTAGTTCCCCACCTCATCGCGACCGGAGGCCTCACATCCTTTGAAAATTCCAGAGGTACGCGGAGATCAGTGCTTCCAAAGGAGACGATGCCTGACTCCTCGTGAAACTTGATAGGAGTCCCAGGATTCCTGTGGCACGTGGAAAGGGACCCTTCGTCTCCTGCCTCAGCTGGAGAGGCGTCCCAAATGCCCTGCCAAGCCTCGAGGTGGATCCCGAGTTGTCCCTCGCAACTAGGCAGGAGTCCTGACGTCGCTGAGGAAACACGTGGGTGGAAGGGCCTTCCCCGTCGTAACTCGAGAATATACCACAAGTTCCCGCCGCAAATCGAGGAAAACCATGAGACTTCCCCCTCGCCGCAAAATGAGGCCCGATTCCCGTTCACTGCGTGCAGAGCAATTCCGTGTTGCACATCACACATGAAAGGAGCCTTGATTTATTTGATGGCACACCAAAAAAACCCCAAGAACACTGTTTCAAGGCTAGAGGGATCCTGAGGTGACTGTAGCCACACGAAAGAGCTCCGTGGACCAAAAATCAACTCGAGATGAGAGCTTAGTCCCTGGCTTCGACTCCAGAGGAATACCACCTTACCACAAGCACCTCAAGAGGAAGCTTTTCTCAGCTTCAGCTATGTGAGAGGGACCCTGATTTGCGGCCTCAAGTGGAATGGACACCGCGATGCCCTGACTCGAAATAAGGCCGGATGTCCCTGCAGTGACTTGAATGCAGGCTCGTCTTGCATCTCCCCATACGAAAGAATGTCTGAATCCCCTGTGGAGACCACAGAGAATACCTAGTTCCCCAACTCATCGCGAACGGAGGCCTCACATCCTTTGAAAACTCCAGAGGTAAGCGGAGATCACTGCCTCCAAGGAGACGATGCCTGACTCCTCGTGAATCTTGATAGGAGTCCCAGGATTCCTGTGGCACGTGGAAAGGGACCCTTGGTCTACCGCCTCAGCTGGAGAGGCGTCCCAATTGCCCTGCCAAGCCCCCAGGAGAATCCCGCGTTGTCCCTCGCAACTAGGCAGGAGTCCTGACGTCGCTGAACAAACACGTGGGTGGAAGGGCCATCCCCGTCGTAACTCGAGAATATACCCCAGATTCCCGCCGCAACTCGAGAAAAGCCATGAGACTTCCCCCTTGCCGCAAAATGAGGCCCGATACCCTGCACTGCGTGCAGAGCAATTCCGTGTTGCACATCACACATGAAAGGAGCCTTGATTTCCTTGATGGCACTCCAGAGAAACCCCAGGAACACTGTTTCAAGGCTAGAGGGATCCTGAGGTCACTGTAGCAACACGAAAGAGCTCCGTGGACCAAGAATCAACTCGAGATGAGAGGTTAGTCCCTGGCTTCGACTCCAGAGGAATACCACCTTACCACAAGCACCTCAAGAGGAGGCTTCTCGCAGCTCTAGGTATGTGAGAGTGACCCTGAGTTTGCGGCCTCAAGTGGAATGGACAGCGCGATGCCCTGACTCGAAATAAGGCCGGATAACCATGCAGTGACTTGAATGCAGGCTCGTCTTGCATCTCCCAAGACGAAAGGATGTCTGAATCCCCTGTGGAGACCACAGAGAAAGACCTAGTTCCCCACCTCATCGCGACCGGAGGGCTCACATCCTTTGAAAATTCCAGAGGTACACGGAGATCAATGCCTCCAAAGGAGACGATGCCTGACTCCTCGTGAAACTTGATAGGAGTCCCAGGATTCCTGTGGCACGTGGAAAGGGACCCTTGGTCTCCCGCCTCAGCTGGAGAGGCGTCCCAATTGCCCTGCCAAGCCTCGAGGAGAATCCCGAGGTGTCCCTCGCAACTAGGCAGGAGTCCTGACGTCGCTGAACAAACACGTGGGTGGAAGGGCCATCCCCGTCGTAACTCGAGAATATACCCCAGGTTCCCGCCGCAACTCGAGAAAAACCATGAGACTTCCCCCTTGCCGCGAGATGAGGCCCGATTCCCCTGCTCTGCAGGCAGAGTAATTCCGTGTAACATATCAAACATGAAAGGAGCCTTGATTTCCTTGATGGCACTCCAGAGAAACACCAAGAACACTGTTTCAAGGCTAGAGGGATCCTGAGGTCACTGTAGCCACACGAAAGAGCTCAGTGGACCAAAAATCAACTCGAGATGAGAGGTTAGTCCCTGGCTTCGACTCCAGAGGAATACCACCTTACCAAAAGCACCTCAAGAGGAGGCTTCTCTCAGCTCTATGTATGTGAGAGGGACCCTGAGTTTGCGGCCTCAAATGGAATGGACACCGCGATGCCCTGACGGAAAATAAGGCCGAATATCCCTGCAGTGACTTGAATGCAGGCTCGTCTTGCATCTCCCTTGATGAAAGGATCTCTGAAACCCCTGTGGAGACCACAGAGAAAGACCTAGTTTCCCACCTCACCGCGACCGGAGGCCTCACATCCTTTGAAAACTCCAGAGGTACGCAGAGATCAGTGCCTCCAAAGGAGACGATGCGTGACTCCTCGTGAAACTTGATAGGAGTCCCAGGATTGCTGTGGCATGTGGAAAGGGACCCTTCGTCTCCCCCCTCAGCTGGAGAGGCGTCCCAATTGCCCTGCCAAGCCTCGAGGAGAATCCCGAGTTGTCCCTTGCAACTAGGCAGGAGTCCTGACATGGCTGAACAAACACGTGGGTGGAAGGGCCATCCCCGTCGTAACTCGAGAATATACCCCAGGTTCCCGCCGCAACTCGAGAAAAACCATGAGACTTCCCCCTCGCCACGAGATGAGGCCCGATTCTCCTGCACTGCGTGCAGAGCAATTCCGTGTTGCACATCAAACATGAAAGGAGCCTTGATTTCCTTGATGGCAGTCCAGAGAAACCCCAAGAACACTGTTTGAAGGCTAGAGGGATCCTGAGGTCACTGTAGCAACACGAAAGGGCTCCATGGACCCAAAATCAACTCGAGATGAGAGGTTAGTCCCTGGCTTCGACTCCAGAGGAATACCACCTTACCACAAGCACCTCAAGAGGAGGCTTCTCTCAGCTCTAGGTAT
The DNA here is from genome assembly GCF_910594005.1 of Cervus elaphus. Taxonomy (NCBI): domain Eukaryota; kingdom Metazoa; phylum Chordata; class Mammalia; order Artiodactyla; family Cervidae; genus Cervus; species Cervus elaphus. The sequence continues at coordinate 499,394 of NW_025316787.1, forward strand.
GTGAGAGGGACCCTGAGTTTGCGGCCTCAAGTGGAATGGACACCGCGATGCCCTGACGCGAAATAAGTCCGGATATCCGTGCCGTGACTAGAATGCAGGCTCGTCTTGCATCTCCCAAGACGAAAGGATGTCTGAATCCCCTGTGGAGACCACAGAGAAAGACCTAGTTCCCCACCTCATGGCGACCGGAGGCCTCACATCCTTTGAAAACTCCAGAGGTACGCGGAGATCAGTGCCTCCAAAGGAGACGATGCCTGACTCCTCCTGAAACTTGATAGGAGTCCCAGGATTGCTGTGGCACGTGGAAAGGGACCCTTGGTCTCCCGCCTCAGCTGGAGAGGCGTCCCAATTGCCCTGCGAAGCCTCGAGGAGAATCCCGAGTTGTCACTCGCAACTAGGCAGGAGTCCTGACATGGCTGAACAAACACGTGGGTGGAAGGGCCATCCCCGTCGTAACTCGAGAATATACCCTGGGTTCCCGCCGCAACTCGAGAAAAACCATGAGACTTCCCCCTCGCCGCAAAATGAGGTCCGATTCCCCTGCACTGCATGCAGAGTAATTCCGTGTTGCACATCACACATGAAAGGAGCCTTTTTTCCTTGATGGCACTCCAGAGCAACCCCAAGAACACTGTTCCAAGGCTAGAGGGATCCTGAGGTCACTGTAGCCACACTAAAGAGCTCCGTGGTCCAAAAATCAACTCGAGATGAGAGGTTAGTCCCTGGCTTCGACTCCAGAGGAATACCACCTTACCACAAGCACCTCAAGAGGAGGCTTCTCTCAGCTCTAGGTATCTGAGAGGGACCCTGAGTTTGCGGCCTCAAGTGGAATGGACACCGTGATGCCCTGACTCGAAATAATGCCGGATATCCTTGCAGTGACTTGAATGCATGCTCGTCTTGCATCTCCCAAGATGAAAGGATGTCTGAATCCCCTGTGGAGACCATAGAAAAAGACCTAGTTCCCCACCTCATCACGACCAGAGGCCTCACATCTTTTGAAAACTCCAGAGGTACCCGGAGATCAGTGCCTCCAAAGGAGACGATGCCTGACTCCTCGTGAAACTTGATAGGAGTCCCAGGATTCCTGTGGCACGTGGAAAGGGACTCTTGGTCTCCCGCATCAGCTGGAGAGGCATCCCTATTGCCCTGCCAAGCCTCGAGGAGAATCCCGAGTTGTCCCTCGCAACTAGGCAGGAGTCCTGACGTCTCTGAACAAACACGTGGGTGGAAGGGCCATCCCCGTCGTAACTCGAGAATATACCCCAGGTTCCCGCCGGAACTTCAGAAAAACCATGAGACTTCCCCCTCGCCGCGAGATGAGGCCCGATTCCCATGCACTGCGTGCAGAGCAATTCCATGTTGCACATCACACATGAAAGGAGCCTTGATTTCCTTGATGGCACTCCAGAGAAACCCAAGAACACTGTTTCAAGGCTAGAGGGATCCTGAGGTCACTGTAGCAACACGAAAGAGCTCCGTGGACCAAAAATCAACTCGAGATGAGAGGTTAGTCCCTGGCTTCGACTCCAGAGGAATACCACCTTACCACAAGCACCTCAAGAGGAGGCTTCTCTCAGCTCTATCTATGTGAGAGGGACCCTGAGTTTGCGGCCTCAAGTGGAATGGACACCGCGATGCCCTGACTCAAAATAAGGCCGGATATCCCTGCAGTGACTTAAATGCAGGCTCGTTTTGCATCTCCCAAGACGAAAGGATGTCTGAATCCCCTTTGGAGACCCCAGAGAAAGACCTAGTTCCCCACCTCATCGCGACCGGAGGGCTCACATGCTTTGAAAATTCCAGAAGTACACGGAGATCAGTGCCTCCAAAGGAGACGATGCCTGACTCCTCATGAAACTTGATAGGAGTCCCAGGATTCCTGTGGCACGTGGAAAGGGACACTTGGTCTCCCCCCTCAGCTGGAGAGGCGTCCCAATTGCCCTGCCAAGCCTCGAGGAGAATCCCGAGTTGTCCCTTGCAACTAGGCAGGAGTCCTGACATGGCTGAACAAACACGTGGGTGGAAGGGCCATCCCCGTCGTAACTCGAGAATATACCCCAGGTTCCCGCCGCAACTCGAGAAAAACCATGAGACTTCCCCCTCGCCACGAGATGAGGCCCGATTCTCCTGCACTGCGTGCAGAGCAATTCCGTGTTGCACATCAAACATGAAAGGAGCCTTGATTTCCTTGATGGCAGTCCAGAGAAACCCCAAGAACACTGTTTGAAGGCTAGAGGGATCCTGAGGTCACTGTAGCAACAAGAAAGGGCTCCATGGACCCAAAATCAACTCGAGATGAGAGGTTAGTCCCTGGCTTCGACTCCAGAGGAATACCACCTTACCACAAGCACCTCAAGAGGAGGCTTCTCTCAGCTCTAGGTATGTGAGAGGGACCCTGAGTTTGCGGCCTCAAGTGGAATGGACACCGCGATGCCCTGACGCGAAATAAGTCCGGATATCCGTGCCGTGACTAGAATGCAGGCTCGTCTTGCATCTCCCAAGACGAAAGGATGTCTGAATCCCCTGTGGAGACCACAGAGAAAGACCTAGTTCCCCACCTCATGGCGACCGGAGGCCTCACATCCTTTGAAAACTCCAGAGGTACGCGGAGATCAGTGCCTCCAAAGGAGACGATGCCTGACTCCTCCTGAAACTTGATAGGAGTCCCAGGATTGCTGTGGCACGTGGAAAGGGACCCTTGGTCTCCCGCCTCAGCTGGAGAGGCGTCCCAATTGCCCTGCGAAGCCTCGAGGAGAATCCCGAGTTGTCACTCGCAACTAGGCAGGAGTCCTGACATGGCTGAACAAACACGTGGGTGGAAGGGCCATCCCCGTCGTAACTCGAGAATATACCCTGGGTTCCCGCCGCAACTCGAGAAAAACCATGAGACTTCCCCCTCGCCGCAAAATGAGGTCCGATTCCCCTGCACTGCATGCAGAGTAATTCCGTGTTGCACATCACACATGAAAGGAGCCTTTTTTCCTTGATGGCACTCCAGAGCAACCCCAAGAACACTGTTCCAAGGCTAGAGGGATCCTGAGGTCACTGTAGCCACACTAAAGAGCTCCGTGGTCCAAAAATCAACTCGAGATGAGAGGTTAGTCCCTGGCTTCGACTCCAGAGGAATACCACCTTACCACAAGCACCTCAAGAGGAGGCTTCTCTCAGCTCTAGGTATGTGAGAGGGACCCTGAGTTTGCGGCCTCAAGTGGAATGGACACCGTGATGCCCTGACTCGAAATAATGCCGGATATCCTTGCAGTGACTTGAATGCATGCTCGTCTTGCATCTCCCAAGATGAAAGGATGTCTGAATCCCCTGTGGAGACCATAGAAAAAGACCTAGTTCCCCACCTCATCACGACCAGAGGCCTCACATCTTTTGAAAACTCCAGAGGTACCCGGAGATCAGTGCCTCCAAAGGAGACGATGCCTGACTCCTCGTGAAACTTGATAGGAGTCCCAGGATTCCTGTGGCACGTGGAAAGGGACTCTTGGTCTCCCGCATCAGCTGGAGAGGCATCCCTATTGCCCTGCCAAGCCTCGAGGAGAATCCCGAGTTGTCCCTCGCAACTAGGCAGAAGTCCTGACGTCTCTGAACAAACACGTGGGTGGAAGGGCCATCCCCGTCGTAACTCGAGAATATACCCCAGGTTCCCGCCGGAACTTCAGAAAAACCATGAGACTTCCCCCTCGCCGCGAGATGAGGCCCGATTCCCATGCACTGCGTGCAGAGCAATTCCATGTTGCACATCACACATGAAAGGAGCCTTGATTTCCTTGATGGCACTCCAGAGAAACCCAAGAACACTGTTTCAAGGCTAGAGGGATCCTGAGGTCACTGTATCAACACGAAAGAGCTCCGTGGACCAAAAATCAACTCGAGATGAGAGGTTAGTCCCTGGCTTCGACTCCAGAGGAATACCACCTTACCACAAGCACCTCAAGAGGAGGCTTCTCTCAGCTCTAGGTATGTGAGAGGGACCCTGAGTTTGCGGCCTCAAGTGGAATGGACACCGCGATGCCCTGACTCAAAATAAGGCCGGATATCCCTGCAGTGACTTAAATGCAGGCTCGTTTTGCATCTCCCAAGACGAAAGGATGTCTGAATCCCCTTTGGAGACCCCAGAGAAAGACCTAGTTCCCCACCTCATCGCGACCGGAGGGCTCACATGCTTTGAAAATTCCAGAAGTACACGGAGATCAGTGCCTCCAAAGGAGACGATGCCTGACTCCTCGTGAAACTTGATAGGAGTCCCAGGATTCCTGTGGCACGTGGAAAGGGACACTTGGTCTCCCCCCTCAGCTGGAGAGGCGTCCCAATTGCCCTGCCAAGCCTCGAGGAGAATCCCGAGTTGTCCCTTGCAACTAGGCAGGAGTCCTGACATGGCTGAACAAACACGTGGGTGGAAGGGCCATCCCCGTCGTAACTCGAGAATATACCCCAGGTTCCCGCCGCAACTCGAGAAAAACCATGAGACTTCCCCCTCGCCACGAGATGAGGCCCGATTCTCCTGCACTGCGTGCAGAGCAATTCCGTGTTGCACATCAAACATGAAAGGAGCCTTGATTTCCTTGATGGCAGTCCAGAGAAACCCCAAGAACACTGTTTGAAGGCTAGAGGGATCCTGAGGTCACTGTAGCAACACGAAAGGGCTCCATGGACCCAAAATCAACTCGAGATGAGAGGTTAGTCCCTGGCTTCGACTCCAGAGGAATACCACCTTACCACAAGCACCTCAAGAGGAGGCTTCTCTCAGCTCTAGGTATGTGAGAGGGACCCTGAGTTTGCGGCCTCAAGTGGAATGGACACCGCGATGCCCTGACGCGAAATAAGTCCGGATATCCGTGCCGTGACTAGAATGCAGGCTCGTCTTGCATCTCCCAAGACGAAAGGATGTCTGAATCCCCTGTGGAGACCACAGAGAAAGACCTAGTTCCCCACCTCATGGCGACCGGAGGCCTCACATCCTTTGAAAACTCCAGAGGTACGCGGAGATCAGTGCCTCCAAAGGAGACGATGCCTGACTCCTCCTGAAACTTGATAGGAGTCCCAGGATTGCTGTGGCACGTGGAAAGGGACCCTTGGTCTCCCGCCTCAGCTGGAGAGGCGTCCCAATTGCCCTGCGAAGCCTCGAGGAGAATCCCGAGTTGTCACTCGCAACTAGGCAGGAGTCCTGACATGGCTGAACAAACACGTGGGTGGAAGGGCCATCCCCGTCGTAACTCGAGAATATACCCTGGGTTCCCGCCGCAACTCGAGAAAAACCATGAGACTTCCCCCTCGCCGCAAAATGAGGTCCGATTCCCCTGCACTGCATGCAGAGTAATTCCGTGTTGCACATCACACATGAAAGGAGCCTTTTTTCCTTGATGGCACTCCAGAGCAACCCCAAGAACACTGTTCCAAGGCTAGAGGGATCCTGAGGTCACTGTAGCCACACTAAAGAGCTCCGTGGTCCAAAAATCAACTCGAGATGAGAGGTTAGTCCCTGGCTTCGACTCCAGAGGAATACCACCTTACCACAAGCACCTCAAGAGGAGGCTTCTCTCAGCTCTAGGTATCTGAGAGGGACCCTGAGTTTGCGGCCTCAAGTGGAATGGACACCGTGATGCCCTGACTCGAAATAATGCCGGATATCCTTGCAGTGACTTGAATGCATGCTCGTCTTGCATCTCCCAAGATGAAAGGATGTCTGAATCCCCTGTGGAGACCATAGAAAAAGACCTAGTTCCCCACCTCATCACGACCAGAGGCCTCACATCTTTTGAAAACTCCAGAGGTACCCGGAGATCAGTGCCTCCAAAGGAGACGATGCCTGACTCCTCGTGAAACTTGATAGGAGTCCCAGGATTCCTGTGGCACGTGGAAAGGGACTCTTGGTCTCCCGCATCAGCTGGAGAGGCATCCCTATTGCCCTGCCAAGCCTCGAGGAGAATCCCGAGTTGTCCCTCGCAACTAGGCAGGAGTCCTGACGTCTCTGAACAAACACGTGGGTGGAAGGGCCATCCCCGTCGTAACTCGAGAATATACCCCAGGTTCTCGCCGCAACTCGAGAAAAACCATGAGAATTCCCCCTCGCCGCAAAATGAGTCCCGATTCCCCTGCACTGCGTGCAGAGCAATTCCGTGTTGCACATCACACATGAAAGGAGCCTTGATTTCTTTCATGGCACTCCAGAGAAACCCCAAGAACACTGTTTTAAGGCTAGAGGGATCCTGAGGTCACTGTAGCAACACGAAAGAGCTCCGTGAACCAAAAATCAACTCGAGATGAGAGGTTAGTCTCTGGCTTCGACTCCAGAGGAATACCACCTTACCACAAGCACCTCAAGAGGAGGCTTCTCTCAGCTCTATCTATGTGAGAGGGACCCTGAGTTTACGGCCTCAAGTGTAATAGACACCGCGATGCCCTGACTCGAAATAAGGCCGGATATCCCTGCAGTGACTTGAATGCAGGCTCGTCTTGCATCTCCCATGACGAAAGGATGTCTGAATCCCCTGTGGAGACCACAGAGAAAGACCTAGTTCCCCACCTCATCGCGACCGGAGGCCTCACATGCTTTGAAAACTCCAGAGGTACGCGGAGATCAGTGCCTCCAAAGGAGATGATGCCTGACACCTCGTGAAACTTGATAGGAGGCCCAGGATTCCTGTGGCACGTGGAAAGGGACCCTTGGTCTCCCGCCTCAGCTGGAGAGGCGTCCCAATTGCCCTGCCAAGCCTCGAGGAGAATCCCGAGTTGTCCCTCGCAACTAGGCAGGAGTCCTGACGTCGCTGAATAAACACGTGGTTGGAAGGGCCATACCCATCGTAACTCGAGAATATAGCCCAGGTTCCCGCCGCAACTCGAGAAAAACCGTGAGACTTCTCCCTCGCCACGAGATGAGGCCCGATTCCCCTACACTGCGTGCAGAGCAATTCCGTGTTGCACATCTGACATGAAAGCAGCCTTGATTTCCTTGATGGCACTCCAGAGAAACCCCAAGAACACTGTTTCCAGGCTAGAGGGATCCTGAGGTCACTGTAGTAACACGACGGACCTCCGAGGACCAAAAAATCAACTCGAGATGAGAGGTTACTCCCTAACTTCGATTCCAGAGGAATACCACCTTACCACAAGCACCTCAAAAGGAGGCTTCTCACAGTTTTAGGTATGTGAGAGGGACCCTGAGTTTGCAGCCTCAAGTGGAATGGACACCGCGATGCCCTGACTCGAAATAAGGCCGGATATCCCTGCAGTGACTTGAATGCAGGCTCGTCTTGCATCTCCCAAGACGAAAGGATGTCTGAATCCCCTGTGGAGACCACAGAGAAAGATCTAGTTCCCCACCTCATGGCGACCGGAGGCCTCAAATCCTTTGAAAACTCCAGAGGAACGCGGAGTTCAGTGCCTCCAAAGGAGACAATGCCTGACTCCTCGTGAAACTTGATAGGAGTCCCAGGATTCCTGTGGCACGTGGAAAGGGACCCTTGGTCTCCCGCCTCAGCTGGAGAGGCATCCCAATTGCCCTGCCATGCCTCGAGGACAATCCCGAGTTGTCCCACGCAACTAGGCAGGAGTCCTGCCGTTGCTGAACAAACACATGGGTGAAAGGGCCATCTCCATCGTAACTCGAGAATGTACCCCAGGTTCCCGCCGCAACTCGAGAGAAACCATGAGACTTCCCCCTCGCCGCGAGATGAGGCCCGATTCCCTTACAATGCGTGCACAGCAATTCCGTGTTGCACATCACACATGAAAGGAGCCTTGATTTCCTTGATGGCACAACAGAGAAACCCAAAGAACACTGTTTCAAGGCTAGAGGGAACCTGAGGTCACTGTAGCAACACGAAAGAGCTCCGTGGACCAAAAATCAACTCCAGATGAGGGGTTAGTCCCTGGCTTCGACTCCAGAGGAATGCCACATTACCACAAGCACCTCAAGAGGAGGCTTCTCTCAGCTCTAGGTATGTGAGAGGGACCCTGAGTTTGCAGCCTCAAGTCGAATGGACACCGTGATGCCCTGACTCGAAATAAGGCCGGATATCCCTGCAGTAACTTGAATGCAGGCTCGTCTTGCATCTCCGAAGACGAAAGGATGTCTGAATCCCCTGTGGAGACCACAGAGAAAGACCTAGTTCCCCACCTCATGGCGACCGGAGGGGTCACATCCTTTTAAAACTCCAGAGGTACGCGGAGATCAGTGCCTCCAAAGGAGACGATGCCTGACTCCTCGTAAAACTTGATAGGAGTGCCAGGATTCCTGTGGAACCTGGAAAGGGACCCTTGGTCTCCCGGCTCAGCTGGAGAGGCGTCCCACTTGCCCTGGCCAACCCCGAGGAGAATCCCCAGTTGTCCCTCGCAACTAGGCAGGAGTCCTGACATCGCAGAACAAGCACGTGTGTGAAAGGGCCATCCCCATCGTATCTCGAGAATATACCCCAGGTTCCCGCCGCAACTCGAGAAAAACCATGAGACTTCCCCCTCGCCGCGAGATGAGGCCCGATTCCCCTGCACTGTGTGCAGAGCAATTCCGAGTTGCACATCACACATGAAAGGAGCCTTGATTTCCTTGATGGCACTCCAGAGAAACCCCAAGAACACTGTTTCAAGGCTAGAGGGATCCTGAGGTCACTGTAGCAACACGAAAGAGCTCCGTGGACCAAGAATCAACTCGAGATGAGAGGTTAGTCCCTGGCTTCGACTCCAGAGGAATACCAGGTTACCACAAGCACCTCAAGAGGAGGCTTCTCTCAGCTCTATGTATGTGAGAGGGACCCTGAGTTTGCGGCCTCAAGTGGAATGGACACCGCGATGCCCTGACTCGAAATAAGGCCGGATGTCCCTGCAGTGACTTGAATGCAGGCTCGTCTTGCATCTCCCAAGACGAAAGGGTGTCTGAATCCCCTGTGGAGACCACAGAAAAAGACCTAGTTCCCCACCTCATTGCGACCGGAAGCCTCACATCCTTTGAAAACTCCAGAGGTACGCGGAGATCAGTGCCTCGAAAGGAGACGATGCCTGACTCCTCGTGAAACTTGATAGGAGTCCCAGGATTCCTGTGGCACGTGGAAAGGGACCCTTGGTCTCCCGCCTCAGCTGGAGAGGCGTCCCAAATGCCCTGCCAAGCCTCGAGGAGAATCCCGAGTTGTCCCTCGCAACTACGCAGGAGTCCTGACGTCGCTGAACAAACACGTGGGTGGGAGGGCCATCCCCGTCGTAACTCGAGAATATACCCCAGGTTCTCGCCGCAACTCGAGAAAAACCATGAGACTTCCCCCTCGCCGCGAGATGAGGCCCGATTCTCCTGCACTGCGTGCAGAGCAATTCCGTGTTGCACATCAAAAATGAAAGGAGCCTTGATTTCCTTGATGGCACTCCAGAGAAACCCCAAGAACACTGTTTCAAGGCTAGAGGGATCCTGAGGTCACTGTAGCAACACGAAAGAGCTCCGTGGACCAAAAATCAACTCGAGATGAGAGGTTAGTCCCTGGCTTCGACTCCAGAGGAATACCACCTTACCACAAGCACCTCAAGCGGAGGCTTCTCTCATCTCTAGGTATGTGAGAGGGACCCTGAGTTTGTGGCCTCAAGTGGAATGGACACCGCGATGCCCTGACTCGAAATAAGGCCGGATATAACTGCAGTGACTTGAATGCAGGCTCGTCCTGCATCTCCCAAGACGAAAGGATGTCTGAATCCCCTGTGGAGACCACAGAGAAAGACCTAGTTCCCCACCTCATGGCGACCGGAGGCCTCACAACCTTTGAAAACTCCATAGGTACGCGGAGATCAGTGCCTTCAAAGGAGACGATGCCTGACTCCTCGTGAAACTTGATAGGAGTCCCAGGATTCCTGTGGCACGTGGAAAGGGACCCTTGGTCTCCCGCCTCAGCTGGAGAGGCGTTCCAATTGCCCTGCCAAGCCTCGAGGAGAATCCCGAGTTTTCCCTCGCAACAAGGCAGGAGTCCTGACGTCGCTGAACAAACACGTGGGTGAAAGGGCCATCTCCATCGTAACTCGAGAATATACCCCAGGTTCCCGCCGCAACTCGAACAAAACCATGAGACTTCCCCCTTGCCGCGAGATGAGGCCCGATTCCCCTGCACTGCGTGCAGAGCAATTCCGTCTTGCACATCACACATCAAAGGAACCTTGATTTCCTTGATGGCACTCCAGAGAAACCCAAAGAACACTGTTTCAAGGCTAGAGGGATCCTGAGGTCACTGTAGCAACACGAAAGAACTCCGTGGACCAAAAATCAACTCGAGATGAGAGGTTAGTCCCTGGCTTCGACTCCAGAGGAATACCACCTTACCACAAGCACCTCAAGCGGAGGCTTCTCTCAGCTCTAGGTATGTGAGAGGTACCCTGAGTTTGCAGCCTCAAGTCGAATGGACACCGCGATGCCCTGACGCGAAATAAGTCCGGATATCCGTGCCGTGACTAGAATGCAGGCTCGTCTTGCATCTCCCAAGACGAAAGGATGTCTGAATCCCCTGTGGAGACCACAGAGAAAGACCTAGTTCCCCACCTCATGGCGACCGGAGGCCTCACATCCTTTGAAAACTCCAGAGGTACGCGGAGATCAGTGCCTCCAAAGGAGACGATGCCTGACTCCTCCTGAAACTTGATAGGAGTCCCAGGATTGCTGTGGCACGTGGAAAGGGACCCTTGGTCTCCCGCCTCAGCTGGAGAGGCGTCCCAATTGCCCTGCGAAGCCTCGAGGAGAATCCCGAGTTGTCACTCGCAACTAGGCAGGAGTCCTGACATGGCTGAACAAACACGTGTGTGGAAGGGCCATCCCCGTCGTAACTCGAGAATATACCCTGGGTTCCCGCCGCAACTCGAGAAAAACCATGAGACTTCCCCCTCGCCGCAAAATGAGGTCCGATTCCCCTGCACTGCATGCAGAGTAATTCCGTGTTGCACATCACACATGAAAGGAGCCTTATTTTCCTTGATGGCACTCCAGAGCAACCCCAAGAACACTGTTCCAAGGCTAGAGGGATCCTGAGGTCACTGTAGCCACACTAAAGAGCTCCGTGGTCCAAAAATCAACTCGAGATGAGAGGTTAGTCCCTGGCTTCGACTCCAGAGGAATACCACCTTACCACAAGCACCTCAAGAGGAGGCTTCTCTCAGCTCTAGGTATCTGAGAGGGACCCTGAGTTTGCGGCCTCAAGTGGAATGGACACCGTGATGCCCTGACTCGAAATAATGCCGGATATCCTTGCAGTGACTTGAATGCATGCTCGTCTTGCATCTCCCAAGATGAAAGGATGTCTGAATCCCCTGTGGAGACCATAGAAAAAGACCTAGTTCCCCACCTCATCACGACCAGAGGCCTCACATCTTTTGAAAACTCCAGAGGTACCCGGAGATCAGTGCCTCCAAAGGAGACGATGCCTGACTCCTCGTGAAACTTGATAGGAGTCCCAGGATTCCTGTGGCACGTGGAAAGGGACTCTTGGTCTCCCGCATCAGCTGGAGAGGCATCCCTATTGCCCTGCCAAGCCTCGAGGAGAATCCCGAGTTGTCCCTCGCAACTAGGCAGGAGTCCTGACGTCTCTGAACAAACACGTGGGTGGAAGGGCCATCCCCGTCGTAACTCGAGAATATACCCCAGGTTCTCGCCGCAACTCGAGAAAAACCATGAGAATTCCCCCTCGCCGCAAAATGAGTCCCGATTCCCCTGCACTGCGTGCAGAGCAATTCCGTGTTGCACATCACACATGAAAGGAGCCTTGATTTCTTTCATGGCACTCCAGAGAAACCCCAAGAACACTGTTTTAAGGCTAGAGGGATCCTGAGGTCACTGTAGCAACACGAAAGAGCTCCGTGGACCAAAAATCAACTCGAGATGAGAGGTTAGTCTCTGGCTTCGACTCCAGAGGAATACCACCTTACCACAAGCACCTCAAGAGGAGGCTTCTCTCAGCTCTATCTATGTGAGAGGGACCCTGAGTTTACGGCCTCAAGTGTAATAGACACCGCGATGCCCTGACTCGAAATAAGGCCGGATATCCCTGCAGTGACTTGAATGCAGGCTCGTCTTGCATCTCCCAAGACGAAAGGATGTCTGAATCCCCTGTGGAGACCACAGAGAAAGACCTAGTTCCCCACCTCATCGCGACCGGAGGCCTCACATGCTTTGAAAACTCCAGAGGTACGCGGAGATCAGTGCCTCCAAAGGAGATGATGCCTGACTCCTCGTGAAACTTGATAGGAGTCCCAGGATTCCTGTGGCACGTGGAAAGGGACCCTTGGTCTCCCGCCTCAGCTGGAGAGGCGTCCCAATTGCCCTGCCAAGCCTCGAGGAGAATCCCGAGTTGTCCCTCGCAACTAGGCAGGAGTCCTGACGTCGCTGAATAAACACGTGGTTGGAAGGGCCATACCCATCGTAACTCGAGAATATAGCCCAGGTTCCCGCCGCAACTCGAGAGAAACCGTGAGACTTCTCCCTCGCCACGAGATGAGGCCCGATTCCCCTACACTGCGTGCAGAGCAATTCCGTGTTGCACATCTGACATGAAAGCAGCCTTGATTTCCTTGATGGCACTCCAGAGAAACCCCAAGAACACTGTTTCCAGGCTAGAGGGATCCTGAGGTCACTGTAGTAACACGACGGACCTCCGAGGACCAAAAAATCAACTCGAGATGAGAGGTTACTCCCTAACTTCGATTCCAGAGGAATACCACCTTACCACAAGCACCTCAAAAGGAGGCTTCTCACAGTTTTAGGTATGTGAGAGGGACCCTGATTTTGCGGCCTCAAGTGGAATGGACACCGCGATGCCCTGACTCGAAATAAGGCCGGATATCCCTGCAGTGACTTGAATGCAGGCTCGTCTTGCATCTCCCAAGACGAAAGGATGTCTGAATCCCCTGTGGAGACCACAGAGAAAGATCTAGTTCCCCACCTCATGGCGACCGGAGGCCTCAAATCCTTTGAAAACTCCAGAGGAACGCGGAGTTCAGTGCCTCCAAAGGAGACAATGCCTGACTCCTCGTGAAACTTGATAGGAGTCCCAGGATTCCTGTGGCACGTGGAAAGGGACCCTTGGTCTCCCGCCTCAGCTGGAGAGGCATCCCAATTGCCCTGCCATGCCTCGAGGACAATCCCGAGTTGTCCCACGCAACTAGGCAGGAGTCCTGCCGTTGCTGAACAAACACATGGGTGAAAGGGCCATCTCCATCGTAACTCGAGAATGTACCCCAGGTTCCCGCCGCAACTCGAGAGAAACCATGAGACTTCCCCCTCGCCGCGAGATGAGGCCCGATTCCCTTACAATGCGTGCACAGCAATTCCGTGTTGCACATCACACATGAAAGGAGCCTTGATTTCCTTGATGGCACAACAGAGAAACCCAAAGAACACTGTTTCAAGGCTAGAGGGAACCTGAGGTCACTGTAGCAACACGAAAGAGCTCCGTGGACCAAAAATCAACTCCAGATGAGGGGTTAGTCCCTGGCTTCGACTCCAGAGGAATGCCACATTACCACAAGCACCTCAAGAGGAGGCTTCTCTCAGCTCTAGGTATGTGAGAGGGACCCTGAGTTTGCAGCCTCAAGTCGAATGGACACCGTGATGCCCTGACTCGAAATAAGGCCGGATATCCCTGCAGTAACTTGAATGCAGGCTCGTCTTGCATCTCCGAAGACGAAAGGATGTCTGAATCCCCTGTGGAGACCACAGAGAAAGACCTAGTTCCCCACCTCATGGCGACCGGAGGCGTCACATCCTTTTAAAACTCCAGAGGTACGCGGAGATCAGTGCCTCCAAAGGAGACGATGCCTGACTCCTCGTAAAACTTGATAGGAGTGCCAGGATTCCTGTGGAACCTGGAAAGGGACCCTTGGTCTCCCGGCTCAGCTGGAGAGGCGTCCCACTTGCCCTGGCCAACCCCGAGGAGAATCCCCAGTTGTCCCTCGCAACTAGGCAGGAGTCCTGACATCGCAGAACAAGCACGTGTGTGAAAGGGCCATCCCCATCGTATCTCGAGAATATACCCCAGGTTCCCGCCGCAACTCGAGAAAAACCATGAGACTTCCCCCTCGCCGCGAGATGAGGCCCGATTCCCCTGCACTGTGTGCAGAGCAATTCCGAGTTGCACATCACACATGAAAGGAGCCTTGATTTCCTTGATGGCACTCCAGAGAAACCCCAAGAACACTGTTTCAAGGCTAGAGGGATCCTGAGGTCACTGTAGCAACACGAAAGAGCTCCGTGGACCAAGAATCAACTCGAGATGAGAGGTTAGTCCCTGGCTTCGACTCCAGAGGAATACCAGGTTACCACAAGCACCTCAAGAGGAGGCTTCTCTCAGCTCTATGTATGTGAGAGGGACCCTGAGTTTGCGGCCTCAAGTGGAATGGACACCGCGATGCCCTGACTCGAAATAAGGCCGGATGTCCCTGCAGTGACTTGAATGCAGGCTCGTCTTGCATCTCCCAAGACGAAAGGGTGTCTGAATCCCCTGTGGAGACCACAGAAAAAGACCTAGTTCCCCACCTCATTGCGACCGGAGGCCTCACATCCTTTGAAAACTCCAGAGGTACGCGGAGATCAGTGCCTCGAAAGGAGACGATGCCTGACTCCTCGTGAAACTTGATAGGAGTCCCAGGATTCCTGTGGCACGTGGAAAGGGACACTTGGTCTCCCGCCTCAGCTGGAGAGGCGTCCCAAATGCCCTGCCAAGCCTCGAGGAGAATCCCGAGTTGTCCCTCGCAACTACGCAGGAGTCCTGACGTCGCTGAACAAACACGTGGGTGGGAGGGCCATCCCCGTCGTAACTCGAGAATATACCCCAGATTCTCGCCGCAACTCGAGAAAAACCATGAGACTTCCCCCTCGCCGCGAGATGAGGCCCGATTCTCCTGCACTGCGTGCAGAGCAATTCCGTGTTGCACATCAAAAATGAAAGGAGCCTTGATTTCCTTGATGGCACTCCAGAGAAACCCCAAGAACACTGTTTCAAGGCTAGAGGGATCCTGAGGTCACTGTAGCAACACGAAAGAGCTCCGTGGACCAAAAATCAACTCGAGATGAGAGGTTAGTCCCTGGCTTCGACTCCAGAGGAATACCACCTTACCACAAGCACCTCAAGAGGAGGCTTCTCTCAGCTCTAGGTATGTGAGAGGGACCCTGAGTTTGTGGCCTCAAGTGGAATGGACACCGCGATGCCCTGACTCGAAATAAGGCCGGATATAACTGCAGTGACTTGAATGCAGGCTCGTCCTGCATCTCCCAAGACGAAAGGATGTCTGAATCCCCTGTGGAGACCACAGAGAAAGACCTAGTTCCCCACCTCATGGCGACCGGAGGCCTCACAACCTTTGAAAACTCCATAGGTACGCGGAGATCAGTGCCTTCAAAGGAGACGATGCCTGACTCCTCGTGAAACTTGATAGGAGTCCCAGGATTCCTGTGGCACGTGGAAAGGGACCCTTGGTCTCCCGCCTCAGCTGGAGAGGCGTTCCAATTGCCCTGCCAAGCCTCGAGGAGAATCCCGAGTTTTCCCTCGCAACAAGGCAGGAGTCCTGACGTCGCTGAACAAACACGTGGGTGAAAGGGCCATCTCCATCGTAACTCGAGAATATACCCCAGGTTCCCGCCGCAACTCGAACAAAACCATGAGACTTCCCCCTTGCCGCGAGATGAGGCCCGATTCCCCTGCACTGCGTGCAGAGCAATTCCGTCTTGCACATCACACATCAAAGGAACCTTGATTTCCTTGATGGCACTCCAGAGAAACCCAAAGAACACTGTTTCAAGGCTAGAGGGATCCTGAGGTCACTGTAGCAACACGAAAGAACTCCGTGGACCAAAAATCAACTCGAGATGAGAGGTTAGTCCCTGGCTTCGACTCCAGAGGAATACCACCTTACCACAAGCACCTCAAGCGGAGGCTTCTCTCAGCTCTAGGTATGTGAGAGGTACCCTGAGTTTGCAGCCTCAAGTCGAATGGACACCGCGATGCCCTGACGCGAAATAAGTCCGGATATCCGTGCCGTGACTAGAATGCAGGCTCGTCTTGCATCTCCCAAGACGAAAGGATGTCTGAATCCCCTGTGGAGACCACAGAGAAAGACCTAGTTCCCCACCTCATGGCGACCGGAGGCCTCACATCCTTTGAAAACTCCAGAGGTACGCGGAGATCAGTGCCTCCAAAGGAGACGATGCCTGACTCCTCCTGAAACTTGATAGGAGTCCCAGGATTGCTGTGGCACGTGGAAAGGGACCCTTGGTCTCCCGCCTCAGCTGGAGAGGCGTCCCAATTGCCCTGCGAAGCCTCGAGGAGAATCCCGAGTTGTCACTCGCAACTAGGCAGGAGTCCTGACATGGCTGAACAAACACGTGTGTGGAAGGGCCATCCCCGTCGTAACTCGAGAATATACCCTGGGTTCCCGCCGCAACTCGAGAAAAACCATGAGACTTCCCCCTCGCCGCAAAATGAGGTCCGATTCCCCTGCACTGCATGCAGAGTAATTCCGTGTTGCACATCACACATGAAAGGAGCCTTATTTTCCTTGATGGCACTCCAGAGCAACCCCAAGAACACTGTTCCAAGGCTAGAGGGATCCTGAGGTCACTGTAGCCACACTAAAGAGCTCCGTGGTCCAAATATCAACTCGAGATGAGAGGTTAGTCCCTGGCTTCGACTCCAGAGGAATACCACCTTACCACAAGCACCTCAAGAGGAGGCTTCTCTCAGCTCTAGGTATCTGAGAGGGACCCTGAGTTTGCGGCCTCAAGTGGAATGGACACCGTGATGCCCTGACTCGAAATAATGCCGGATACCCTTGCAGTGACTTGAATGCATGCTCGTCTTGCATCTCCCAAGATGAAAGGATGTCTGAATCCCCTGTGGAGACCATAGAAAAAGACCTAGTTCCCCACCTCATCACGACCAGAGGCCTCACATCTTTTGAAAACTCCAGAGGTACCCGGAGATCAGTGCCTCCAAAGGAGACGATGGATGACTCCTCGTGAAACTTGATAGGAGTCCCAGGATTCTTGTGGCACGTGGAAAGGGACTCTTGGTCTCCCGCATCATCTGGAGAGGCATCCCAATTGCCCTGCCAAGCCTCGAGGAGAATCCCGAGTTGTCCCTCGCAACTAGGCAGGAGTCCTGACGTCTCTGAACAAACACGTGGGTGGAAGGGCCATCCCCGTCGTAACTCGAGAATATACCCCAGGTTCCCGCCGGAACTTCAGAAAAACCATGAGACTTCCCCCTCGCCGCGAGATGAGGCCCGATTCCCATGCACTGCGTGCAGAGCAATTCCATGTTGCACATCACACATGAAAGGAGCCTTGATTTCCTTGATGGCACTCCAGAGAAACCCAAGAACACTGTTTCAAGGCTAGAGGGATCCTGAGGTCACTGTAGCAACACGAAAGAGCTCCGTGGACCAAAAATCAACTCGAGATGAGACGTTAGTCCCTGGCTTCGACTCCAGAGGAATACCAGCTTACCACAAGCACCTCAAGAGGAAGCTTCTCTCAGCTCTAGCTATGTGAGAGGGACCCTGAGTTTGCGGCCTCAAGTGGAATGGACACCGCGATGCCCTGACTCAAAATAAGGCCGGATATCCCTGCAGTGACTTAAATGCAGGCTCGTTTTGCATCTCCCAAGACGAAAGGATGTCTGAATCCCCTGTGGAGACCCCAGAGAAAGACCTAGTTCCCCACCTCATCGCGACCGGAGGGCTCACATGCTTTGAAAATTCCAGAGGTACACGGAGATCAGTGCCTCCAAAGGAGACGATGCCTGACTCCTCGTGAAACTTGATAGGAGTCCCAGGATTCCTGTGGCACGTGGAAAGGGACACTTGGTCTCCCCCCTCAGCTGGAGATGCGTCCCAATTGCCCTGCGAAGCCTCGAGGAGAATCCCGAGTTGTCCCTTGCAACTAGGCAGGAGTCCTGACGTCGCTGAACAAGCACGTGTGTGGAAGGGCCATCCCCGTCGTAACTCGAGAATATACCCCAGGTTCTCGCCGCAACTCGAGAAAAACCATGAGAATTCCCCCTCGCCGCAAAATGAGTCCCGATTCCCCTGCACTGCGTGCAGAGCAATTCCGTGTTGCACATCACACATGAAAGGAGCCTTGATTTCTTTCATGGCACTCCAGAGAAACCCCAAGAACCCTGTTTTAAGGCTAGAGGGATCCTGAGGTCACTGTAGCAACACGAAAGAGCTCCGTGGACCAAAAATCAACTCGAGATGAGAGGTTAGTCCCTGGCTTCGACTCCAGAGGAATACCACCTTACCACAAGCACCTCAAGAGGAGGCTTCTCTCAGCTCTATCTATGTGAGAGGGACCCTGAGTTTGCGGCCTCAAGTGGAATGGACACCGCGATGCCCTGACTCGAAATAAGGCCGGATATCACTGCAGTGACTTGAATGCAGGCTCGTCTTGCATCTCCCAAGACGAAAGGATGTCTGAATCCCCTGTGGAGACCACAGAAAAAGAACTAGTTCCCCACCTCATTGCGACCGGAAGCCTCACATCTTTTGAAAAGTCCAGAGGTACGCGGAGATCAGTGCCTCCAAAGGAGACGATGCCTGACTCTTCGTGAAACTTAATAGGAGTCCCAGGATTCCTGTGGCACGTGGAAAGGGAACCTTGGTCTCCCGCCTCAGCTGGAGAGGCGTTATAATTGCCCGGACAAGCCTCGAGGAGAATCACGAGTTGTCCTTCGCAACTAGGCAGGAGTCCTGACGTCGCTGAACAAACACGTGGGTGAAAGGGCCATCCCCATCGTAACTCGAGAATATACCCCAGGTTCCCGCCGCAACTCGAGAAAAACCATGAGACTTCCCCCTCGCCGTGAGATGAGGCCCGATTCCCCTACACTGCGTGGAGAGCAATTCCGTGTTGCACATCACACATGAAAGGAGCCTTGATTTCCTTGATGGCACTCCAGAGAAACCCCAAGAACACTGTTTCCAGGCTAGAGGGATCCTGAGGTCACTGTAGTAACACGACGGACCTCCGAGGACCAAAAAATCAACTCGAGATGAGAGGTTACTCCCTAACTTCGATTCCAGAGGAATACCACCTTACCACAAGCACCTCAAAAGGAGGCTTCTCACAACTTTAGGTATGTGAGAGGGACCCTGAGTTTGCAGCCTCAAGTGGAATGGACACCGCGATGCCCTGACTCGAAATAAGGCCGGATATCCCTGCAGTGACTTGAATGCAGGCTCGTCTTGCATCTCCCAAGACGAAAGGATGTCTGAATCCCCTGTGGAGACCACAGAGAAAGATCTAGTTCCCCACCTCATGGCGACCGGAGGCCTCAAATCCTTTGAAAACTCCAGAGGAACGCGGAGTTCAGTGCCTCCAAAGGAGACAATGCCTGACTCCTCGTGAAACT
Source organism: Cervus elaphus (assembly GCF_910594005.1). Taxonomy (NCBI): domain Eukaryota; kingdom Metazoa; phylum Chordata; class Mammalia; order Artiodactyla; family Cervidae; genus Cervus; species Cervus elaphus. Next base: position 518,767 of record NW_025316787.1, read on the forward strand.
TGATAGGAGTCCCAGGATTCCTGTGGCACGTGGAAAGGGACCCTTGGTCTCCCGCCTCAGCTGGAGAGGCATCCCAATTGCCCTGCCATGCCTCGAGGACAATCCCGAGTTGTCCCACGCAACTAAGAAGGAGTCCTGACGTTGCTGAACAAACACGTGGGTGAAAGGGCCATCTCCATCGTAACTCGAGAATGTACCCCAGGTTCCCGCCGCAACTCGAGAGAAACCATGAGACTTCCCCCTCGCCGCGAGATGAGGCCCGAGTCCCTTACAATGCGTGCACAGCAATTCCGTGTTGCACATCACACATGAAAGGAGCCTTGATTTCCTTGATGGCACAAGAGAGAAACCCAAAGCACACTGTTTCAAGGCTAGAGGGATCCTGAGGTCACTGTAGCAACAAGAAAGAGCTCCGTGGACCAAAATTCAACTCGAGATGAGAGGTTAGTCCCTAACTTCGACTCCAGACGAATACCACCTTACCACAAGCACCTCAAAAGGAGGCTTCTCATAGCTTTAGGTATGTGAGAGGGACCCTGAGTTTGCGGCCTCAAGTGGAATGGACACCGCGATGCCCTGACTCGAAATAAGGCCGGATATCCCTGCAGTGACTTGAATGCAGGCTCGTCTTGCATCTCCCAAGACGAAAGGATGTCTGAATCCCCTGTGGAGACCACAGAGAAAGACCTAGTTCCCCACCTCATCGCGACCGGAGGCCTCACATCCTTTGAAAACTCCAGAGGTACGCGGAGATCAGTGCCTCCAAAGGAGACGATGCCTGACTCCTCGTGAAACTTGATAGGAGTCCCAGGATTCCTGTGGCACGTGGAAAGGGACCCTTGGTCTCCCGCCTCAGCTGGAGAGGTGTCCCAATTGCCCTGACAAGCCTCGAGGAGAATCCCGAGTTGACACTCGCAACTAAGCAGGAGTCCTGACGTGGCTGAACAAACACGTGGGTGGAAGGGCCATCACCGTGGTAACTCGAGAATATACCCCAGGTTCCCACCGCAACTCGAGAAAAACCATGAGACTTCCCCCTCGCTGTGAGATGAGGCCCGATTCCCCTGCACTGTGTGCAGAGCAATTCCGAGTTGCACATCACACATGAAAGGAGCCTTGATTTCCTTGATGGCACTCCAGAGAAACCCCAAGAACACTGTTTCAAGGCTAGAGGGATCCTGAGGTCACTGTAGCAACACGAAAGAGCTCCGTGGACCAAGAATCAACTCGAGATGAGAGGTTAGTCCCTGGCTTCGACTCCAGAGGAATACCAGGTTACCACAAGCACCTCAAGAGGAGGCTTCTCTCAGCTCTAGGTATGTGAGAGGGACCCTGAGTTTGCGGCCTCAAGTGGAATGGACACCGCGATGCCCTGACTCGAAATAAGGCCGGATGTCCCTGCAGTGACTTGAATGCAGGCTCGTCTTGCATCTCCCAAGACGAAAGGGTGTCTGAATCCCCTGTGGAGACCACAGAAAAAGACCTAGTTCCCCACCTCATTGCGACCGGAAGCCTCACATCCTTTGAAAACTCCAGAGGTACGCGGAGATCAGTGCCTCGAAAGGAGACGATGCCTGACTCCTCGTGAAACTTGATAGGAGTCCCAGGATTCCTGTGGCACGTGGAAAGGGACCCTTGGTCTCCCGCCTCAGCTGGAGAGGCGTCCCAAATGCCCTGCCAAGCCTCGAGGAGAATCCCGAGTTGTCCCTCGCAACTACGCAGGAGTCCTGACGTCGCTGAACAAACACGTGGGTGGGAGGGCCATCCCCGTCGTAACTCGAGAATATACCCCAGGTTCTCGCCGCAACTCGAGAAAAACCATGAGACTTCCCCCTCGCCGTGAGATGAGGCCCGATTCTCCTGCACTGCGTGCAGAGCAATTCCGTGTTGCACATCAAAAATGAAAGGAGCCTTGATTTCCTTGATGGCACTCCAGAGAAACCCAAAGAACACTGTTTCAAGGCTAGAGGGATCCTGAGGTCACTGTAGCAACACGAAAGAGCTCCGTGGACCAAAAATCAACTCGAGATGAGAGGTTAGTCCCTGGCTTCGACTCCAGAGGAATACCACCTTACCACAAGCACCTCAAGCGGAGGCTTCTCTCAGCTCTAGGTATGTGAGAGGGACCCTGAGTTTGCAGCCTCAAGTCGAATGGACACCGCGATGCCCTGACGCGAAATAAGTCCGGATATCCGTGCCGTGACTAGAATGCAGGCTCGTCTTGCATCTCCCAAGACGAAAGGATGTCTGAATCCCCTGTGGAGACCACAGAGAAAGACCTAGTTCCCCACCTCATGGCGACCGGAGGCCTCACATCCTTTGAAAACTCCAGAGGTACGCGGAGATCAGTGCCTCCAAAGGAGACGATGCCTGACTCCTCCTGAAACTTGATAGGAGTCCCAGGATTGCTGTGGCACGTGGAAAGGGACCCTTGGTCTCCCGCCTCAGCTGGAGAGGCGTCCCAATTGCCCTGCGAAGCCTCGAGGAGAATCCCGAGTTGTCACTCGCAACTAGGCAGGAGTCCTGACATGGCTGAACAAACACGTGGGTGGAAGGGCCATCCCCGTCGTAACTCGAGAATATACCCCAGGTTCCCGCCGCAACTTCAGAAAAACCATGAGACTTCCCCCTCGCCGCGAGATGAGGCCCGATTCCCATGCACTGCGTGCAGAGCAATTCCATGTTGCACATCACACATGAAAGGAGCCTTGATTTCCTTGATGGCACTCCAGAGAAACCCAAGAACACTGTTTCAAGGCTAGAGGGATCCTGAGGTCACTGTAGCAACACGAAAGAGCTCCGTGGACCAAAAATCAACTCGAGATGAGAGGTTAGTCCCTGGCTTCGACTCCAGAGGAATACCACCTTACCACAAGCACCTCAAGAGGAGGCTTCTCTCAGCTCTAGCTATGTGAGAGGGACCCTGAGTTTGCGGCCTCAAGTGGAATGGACACCGCGATGCCGTGACTCAAAATAAGGCCGGATATCCCTGCAGTGACTTAAATGCAGGCTCGTTTTGCATCTCCCAAGACGAAAGGATGTCTGAATCCCCTGTGGAGACCCCAGAGAAAGACCTAGTTCCCCACCTCATCGCGACCGGAGGGCTCACATGCTTTGAAAATTCCAGAGGTACACGGAGATCAGTGCCTCCAAAGGAGACGATGCCTGACTCCTCGTGAAACTTGATAGGAGTCCCAGGATTCCTGTGGCACGTGGAAAGGGACACTTGGTCTCCCCCCTCAGCTGGAGAGGCGTCCCAATTGCCCTGCGAAGCCTCGAGGAGAATCCCGAGTTGTCCCTTGCAACTAGGCAGGAGTCCTGACGTCGCTGAACAAGCACGTGTGTGGAAGGGCCATCCCCGTCGTAACTCGAGAATATACCCCAGGTTCTCGCCGCAACTCAAGAAAAACCATGAGAATTCCCCCTCGCCGCAAAATGAGTCCCGATTCCCCTGCACTGCGTGCAGAGCAATTCCGTGTTGCACATCACACATGAAAGGAGCCTTGATTTCTTTCATGGCACTCCAGAGAAACCCCAAGAACACTGTTTTAAGGCTAGAGGGATCCTGAGGTCACTGTAGCAACACGAAAGAGCTCCGTGGACCAAAAATCAACTCGAGATGAGAGGTTAGTCCCTGGCTTCGACTCCAGAGGAATACCACCTTACCACAAGCACCTCAAGAGGAGGCTTCTCTCAGCTCTATCTATGTGAGAGGGACCCTGAGTTTGCGGCCTCAAGTGGAATGGACACCGCGATGCCCTGACTCGAAATAAGGCCGGATATCCCTGCAGTGACTTGAATGCAGGCTCGTCTTGCATCTCCCAAGATGAATGGATGTCTGAATCCCCTGTGGAGACCACAGAAAAAGAACTAGTTCCCCACCTCATTGCGACCGGAAGCCTCACATCTTTTGAAAACTCCAGAGGTACGCGGAGATCAGTGCCTCCAAAGGAGACGATGCCTGACTCTTCGTGAAACTTGATAGGAGTCCCAGGATTCCTGTGGCACGTGGAAAGGGACACTTGGTCTCCCGCCTCAGCTGGAGAGGCGTTATAATTGCCCGGCCAAGCCTCGAGGAGAATCACGAGTTGTCCTTCGCAACTAGGCAGGAGTCCTGACGTCGCTGAACAAACACGTGGGTGAAAGGGCCATCCCCATCGTAACTCGAGAATATACCCCAGGTTCCCGCCGCAACTCGAGAAAAACCATGAGACTTCCCCCTCGCCGTGAGATGAGGCCCGATTCCCCTACACTGCGTGGAGAGCAATTCCGTGTTGCACATCACACATGAAAGGAGCCTTGATTTCCTTGATGGCACTCCAGAGAAACCCCAAGAACACTGTTTCCAGGCTAGAGGGATCCTGAGGTCACTGTAGCAACACGAAAGAGCTCCGTGGACCAAAAATCAACTCGAGATGAGAGGTTAGTCCCTGGCTTCGACTCCAGAGGAATACCACCTTACCACAAGCACCTCAAGAGGAGGCTTCTCTCAGCTCTATCTATGTGAGAGGGACCCTGAGTTTGCGGCCTCAAGTGGAATGGACACCGCGATGCCCTGACTCGAAATAAGGCCGGATATCCCTGCAGTGACTTGAATGCAGGCTCGTCTTGCATCTCCCAAGATGAATGGATGTCTGAATCCCCTGTGGAGACCACAGAAAAAGAACTAGTTCCCCACCTCATTGCGACCGGAAGCCTCACATCTTTTGAAAACTCCAGAGGTACGCGGAGATCAGTGCCTCCAAAGGAGACGATGCCTGACTCTTCGTGAAACTTGATAGGAGTCCCAGGATTCCTGTGGCACGTGGAAAGGGACACTTGGTCTCCCGCCTCAGCTGGAGAGGCGTTATAATTGCCCGGCCAAGCCTCGAGGAGAATCACGAGTTGTCCTTCGCAACTAGGCAGGAGTCCTGACGTCGCTGAACAAACACGTGGGTGAAAGGGCCATCCCCATCGTAACTCGAGAATATACCCCAGGTTCCCGCCGCAACTCGAGAAAAACCATGAGACTTCCCCCTCGCCGTGAGATGAGGCCCGATTCCCCTACACTGCGTGGAGAGCAATTCCGTGTTGCACATCACACATGAAAGGAGCCTTGATTTCCTTGATGGCACTCCAGAGAAACCCCAAGAACACTGTTTCCAGGCTAGAGGGATCCTGAGGTCACTGTAGTAACACGACGGACCTCCGAGGACCAAAAAATCAACTCGAGATGAGAGGTTACTCCCTAACTTCGATTCCAGAGGAATACCACCTTACCACAAGCACCTCAAAAGGAGGCTTCTCACAGCTTTAGGTATGTGAGAGGGACCCTGAGTTTGCAGCCTCAAGTGGAATGGACACCGCGATGCCCTGACTCGAAATAAGGCCGGATATCCCTGCAGTGACTTGAATGCAGGCTCGTCTTGCATCTCCCAAGACGAAAGGATGTCTGAATCCCCTGTGGAGACCACAGAGAAAGATCTAGTTCCCCACCTAATGGCGACCGGAGGCCTCAAATCCTTTGAAAACTCCAGAGGAACGCGGAGTTCAGTGCCTCCAAAGAAGACAATGCCTGACTCCTCGTGAAACTTGATAGGAGTCCCAGGATTCCTGTGGCACGTGGAAAGGGACCCTTGGTGTCCCGCCTCAGCTGGAGAGGCATCCCAATTGCCCTGCCATGCCTCGAGGACAATCCCGAGTTGTCCCACGCAACTAGGCAGGAGTCCTGACGTTGCTGAACAAACACGTGGGTGAAAGGGCCATCTCCATCGTAACTCGAGAATGTACCCCAGGTTCCCGCCGCAACTCGAGAGAAACCATGAGACTTCCCCCTCGCCGCGAGATGAGGCCCGATTCCCTTACAATGCGTGCACAGCAATTCCGTGTTGCACATCACACATGAAAGGAGCGTTGATTTCCTTGATGGCACAACAGAGAAACCCAAAGCACACTGTTTCAAGGCTGGAGGGATCCTGAGGTCACTGTAGCAACAAGAAAGAGCTCCGTGGACCAAAATTCAACTCGAGATGAGTGGTTAGTCCCTAACTTCGACTCCAGACGAATACCACCTTACCACAAGCACCTCAAAAGGAGGCTTCTCATAGCTTTAGGTATGTGAGAGGGACCCTGAGTTTGCGGCCTCAAGTGGAATAGACACCGCGATGCCCTGACTCGAAATAAGGCCGGATATCCCTGCAGTGACTTGAATGCAGGCTCGTCTTGCATCTCCCAAAACGAAAGGATGTCTGAATCCCCTGTGGAGACCACAGAGAAAGACCTAGTTCCCCACCTCATTGCGACCGGAGGCCTCACATCCTTTGAAAACTCCAGAGGTACGCGGAGATCAGTGCCTCCAAAGGAGACGATGCCTGACTCCTCGTGAAACTTGATAGGAGTCCCAGGATTCCTGTGGCACGTGGAAAGGGACCCCTGGTCTCCCGCCTCCGCTGGAGAGGTGTCCCAATTGCCCTGACAAGCCTCGAGGAGAATCCCGAGTTGACACTCGCAACTAAGCAGGAGTCCTGACGTGGCTGAACAAACACGTGGGTGGAAGGGCCATCACCGTGGTAACTCGAGAATATACCCCAGGTTCCCACCGCAACTCGAGAAAAACCATGAGACTTCCCCCTCGCTGTGAGATGAGGCCCGATTCCCCTGCACTGCATGCAGAGCAATTCCGTATTGCACATCACACATGAAAGGAGCCTTGATTTCCTTGATGGCACTCCAGAGAAACCCCAAGAACACTGTTTCAAGGCTATAGGGAACCTGAGGTCACTGTAGCAACACGAAAGAGCTCCGTGGACCAAAAATCAACTCCAGATGAGGGGTTAGTCCCTGGCTTCGACTCCAGAGGAATGCCACATTACCACAAGCACCTCAAGAGGAGGCTTCTCTCAGCTCTAGGTATGTGAGAGGGACCCTGAGTTTGCAGCCTCAAGTCGAATGGACACCGTGATGCCCTGACTCGAAATAAGGCCGGATATCCCTGCAGTAACTTGAATGCAGGCTCGTCTTGCATCTCCGAAGACGAAAGGATGTCTGAATCCCTTGTGGAGACCACAGAGAAAGACCTAGTTCCCCACCTCATGGCGACCGGAGGCGTCACATCCTTTTAAAACTCCAGAGGTACGCGGAGATCAGTGCCTCCAAAGGAGACGATGCCTGACTCCTCGTAAAACTTGATAGGAGTCCCAGGATTCCTGTGGCACGTGGAAAGGGACCCTTGGTCTCCCGGCTCAGCTGGAGAGGCGTCCCACTTGCCCTGGCCAACCCCGAGGAGAATCCCCAGTTGTCCCTCGCAACTAGGCAGGAGTCCTGACATCACAGAACAAGCACGTGTGTGAAAGGGCCATCCCCATCGTATCTCGAGAATATACCCCAGGTTCCCGCCGCAACTCGAGAAAAACCATGAGACTTCCCCCTCGCCGCGAGATGAGGCCCGATTCCCCTGCACTGTGTGCAGAGCAATTCCGAGTTGCACATCACACATGAAAGGAGCCTTGATTTCCTTGATGGCACTCCAGAGAAACCCCAAGAACACTGTTTCAAGGCTAGAGGGATCCTGAGGTCACTGTAGCAACACGAAAGAGCTCCGTGGACCAAGAATCAACTCGAGATGAGAGGTTAGTCCCTGGCTTCGACTCCAGAGGAATACCAGGTTACCACAAGCACCTCAAGAGGAGGCTTCTCTCAGCTCTAGGTATGTGAGAGGGACCCTGAGTTTGCGGCCTCAAGTGGAATGGACACCGCGATGCCCTGACTCGAAATAAGGCCGGATGTCCCTGCAGTGACTTGAATGCAGGCTCGTCTTGCATCTCCCAAGACGAAAGGGTGTCTGAATCCCCTGTGGAGACCACAGAAAAAGACCTAGTTCCCCACGTCATTGCGACCGGAAGCCTCACATCCTTTGAAAACTCCAGAGGTACGCGGAGATCAGTGCCTCGAAAGGAGACGATGCCTGACTCCTCGTGAAACTTGATAGGAGTCCCAGGATTCCTGTGGCACGTGGAAAGGGACACTTGGTCTCCCGCCTCAGCTGGAGAGGCGTCCCAAATGCCCTGCCAAGCCTCGAGGAGAATCCCGAGTTGTCCCTCGCAACTACGCAGGAGTCCTGACGTCGCTGAACAAACACGTGGGTGGGAGGGCCATCCCCGTCGTAACTCGAGAATATACCCCAGGTTCTCGCCGCAACTCGAGAAAAACCATGAGACTTCCCCCTCGCCGCGAGATGAGGCCCGATTCCCCTGCACTGCGTGCAGAGCAATTCCGTGTTGCACATCAAAAATGAAAGGAGCCTTGATTTCCTTGATGGCACTCCAGAGAAACCCCAAGAACACTGTTTCAAGGCTAGAGGGATCCTGAGGTCACTGTAGCAACACGAAAGAGTTCCGTGGACCAAAAATCAACTCGAGATGAGAGGTTAGTCCCTGGCTTCGACTCCAGAGGAATACCACCTAACCACAAGCACCTCAAGAGGAGGCTTCTCTCAGCTCTAGGTATGTGAGAGGGACCCTGAGTTTGCGGCCTGAAGTGGAATGGACATCGCGATGCCCTGACTCGAAATAAGGCCGGTTATCCATGCAGTGACTTGAATGCAGGCTCGTCGTGCATCTTCCAAGACGAAAGGATGTCTGAATCCCCTGTGGAGACCACAGAGAAAGACCTAGTTCCCCACCTCATCGCGACTGGTGGCCTCACATCCTTTGAAAACTCCAGAGGTACGCGGAGATCAGTGCCTCCAAAGGAGACGATGCCTGACTCCTCGTGAAACTTGATAGGAGTCCCAGAATTCCTGTGGCACGTGGAAAGGGACCCTTGGTCTCCCGCCTCAGCTGGAGAGGCATCCCAATTGCCCTGCCAAGCCTCGAGGAGAATCCCGAGTTGTCCCTCGCAAATAGGCAGAAGTCCTGACATGGCTGAAGAAACACGTGGGTGGAAGGGCCATCCCCGTCGAAACTCGAGAATATACCCCAGTTTCCCGCCACATCTCGAGAAAAACCATGAGACTTCCCCCTCGCCGCGAGATGAGGCCCGATTCCCCTGCACTGCGTGCAGAGCAATTCCGTCTTGCACATCGCACATCAAAGGAACCTTGATTTCCTTGATGGCACTCCAGAGAAACCCCAAGAACACTGTTTCAAGCCTAGAGGGATCCTGAGGTCACTGTAGCAACACGAAAGAGCTCCGTGGACCAAAAATCAACTCGAGATGAGAGCTTAGTCCCTGGCTTCGACTCCAGAGGAATACCACCTTACTACAAGCACCTAAAGAGGAGGCTTCTCTCAGCTCTAGGTATGTGAGAGGGACCCTGAGTTTGCGGCCTCAAGTGGAATGGACACCGCGATGCCCTGACTCGAAATAAGGCCGGATATCCCTGCAGTGACTTGAATGCAGGCTCGTCTTGCATCTCCCAAGACGAAAGGATGTCTGAATCCCCTGTGGAGACCACAGAGAAAGACGTAGTTCCCCACCTCATGGCGACCGGAGGCCTCACATCCTTTGAAAACTCCAGAGGTACGCGGAGATCAGTGCCTCCAAAGGAGACGATGCATGACTCCTCGTGAAACTTGATAGGAGTCCCAGGATTCCTGTGGCACGTGGAAAGGGACCCTTGGTCTACAGCCTCAGCTGGACAGGCGTCCCAAATGCCCTGCCAAGCTTCGAGGAGAATCCCGAGTTGTCCCTCACAACTAGGCAGGAGTCCTGACGTCCCTGAACAAACACGTGGGTGGAAGGGCCATCCTCGTCGTAACTCGAGAATATACCCCAGGTTCCCGCCTCAACTCGAGAAAAACCATGAGACTTCCCCCTCGCCGCGAGATGAGGCCAGATTCCCCTGCACTGCATGCAGAGCTATTCCGTGTTGCACATCACACATGAAAGGAGCCTTGATTTCCTTGATGGCACTCCAGAGAAACCCCAAGAACACTGTTTCAAGGCTAGAGGGATCCTGAGGTCACTGTAGCAACAGGAAAGAGCTCCGTGGACCAAAAATCAACTCGAGATGAGAGGTTAGTCCCTGGCTTCGACTCCAGAGGAATACCACCTTACCACAAACACCTCAAGCGGAGGCTTCTCTCAGCTCTAGGTAAGTGAGAGGGACCCTGAGTTTGCGGCCTCAAGTGGAATGGACACCGCAATGCCCTGACTCGAAATAAGGCCGGATATCCCTGCAGTGACTTGAATGCAGGCTCGTCTTGCATTTCCCAAGACGAAAGGATGTCTGAATCCCCTGTGGAGACCACAGAAAAAGACCTAGTTCCGCACCTCATCGCGACCGGAGGCCTCATATGCTTTGAAAACTCCAGAGGTACGCGGAGATCAGTGCTTCCAAAGGAGACGATGCCTGACTCCTCGTGAAACTTGATAGGAGTCCCAGGATTCCTGTGGCACGTGGAAAGGGACCCTTGGTCTCCCGCCTCAGCTGGAGAGGCGTCCCAATTGCCCTGCCAAGCCTCGAGGAGAATCCCGAGTTGTCCCTCGCAACTAGGCAGGAGTCCTGACGTCGCTGAACAAACACGTGTCTGGAAGGGCCATTCCCGTCGTAACTCGAGAATATACCCCATTTCCGCCGCAACTCGAGAAAAACCATGAGACTTCCCCCTCGCCGCGAGATGAGGCCCGATTCCCCTGCACTGCGTGCAGAGCAATTCCGAGTTGCACATCACACATGAAAGGAGCCTTGATTTCCTTGATGGCACTCCAGAGAAACCCCAAGAACACTGTTTCAAGGCTAGAGGGATCCTGAGGTCACTGTAGCAACACGAAAGAGCTCCGAGGACCAAAAATCAACTCGAGATGAGAGGTTAGTCCCTAACTTCGACTCCAGAGGAATACCACCTTACCACAAGCACCTCAAAAGGAGGCTTCTCGCAGCTCTAGGTATGTGAGAGGGACCCTGAGTTTGCGGCCTCAAGTGGAATGGACACCGCGATGCCCTGACTCGAAATAAGGCCGGATATCCCTGCAGTGACTTGAATGCAGGCTCGTCTTGCATCTCCCAAGACGAAAGGATGTCTGAATCCCCTGTGGAGACCACAGAGAAAGACCTAGTTCCCCACCTCATGGCGACCGGAGGCCTCAAATCCTTTGAAAACTCCAGAGGAACGCGGAGTTCAGTGCCTCCAAAGGAGACAATGCCTGACTCCTCGTGAAACTTGATAGGAGTCCCAGGATTCCTGTGGCACGTGGAAAGGGACGCTTGGTCTCCCGCCTCAGCTGGAGAGGCATCCCAATTGCCCTGCCAAGCCTCGAGGAGAATCCCGAGTTGTCCCTCGCAACTAGGCAGGAGTCCTGACGTTGCTGAACAAACACGTGGGTGAAAGGGCCATCTCCATCGTAACTCGAGAATATACCCCAGGTTCCCGCCACAACTCGAGAGAAACCATGAGACTTCCCCCTCGCCGCGAGTTGAGGCCCGATTCCCCTACAATGCGTGCACAGCAATTCCGTGTTGCACATCACACATGAAAGGAGCCTTGATTTCCTTGATGGCACAACAGAGAAACCCAAAGAACACTGTTTCAAGGCTAGAGGGATCCTGAGGTCACTGTAGCAACACGAAAGAGCTCCGTGGACCAAAATTCAACTCGAGATGAGAGGTTAGTCCCTAACTTCGACTCCAGACGAATACCACCTTACCACAAGCACCTCAAAAGGAGGCTTCTCATAGCTTTAGGTATGTGAGAGGGACCCTGAGTTTGCGGCCTCAAGTGGAATGGACACCGCGATGCCCTGACTCGAAATAAGGCCGGATATCCCTGCAGTGACTTGAATACAGGCTCGTCTTGCATCTCCCAAGACGAAAGGATGTCTGAATCCCCTGTGGAGACCACAGAGAAAGACCTAGTTCCCCACCTCATGGCGACCGGAGGCCTCACATCCTTTGAAAACTCCAGATGTACGCGGAGATCAGTGCCTCCAAAGGAGACGATGCCTGACTCCTCGTGAAACTTGATAGGAGTCCCAGGATTCCTGTGGCACGTGGAAAGGGACCCTTGGTCTCCCGCCTCAGCTGGAGAGGTGTCCCAATTGCCCTGACAAGCCTCGAGGAGAATCCCGAGTTGACACTCGCAAGTAAGCAGGAGTCCTGACGTGGCTGAACAAACACGTGGGTGGAAGGGCCATCACCGTGGTAACTCGAGAATATACCCCAGGTTCCCACCGCAACTCGAGAAAAACCATGAGACTTCCCCCTCGCTGTGAGATGAGGCCCGATTCCCCTGCACTGCATGCAGAGCAATTCTGTATTGCACATCACACATGAAAGGAGCCTTGATTTCCTTTATGGCACCCCAGAGAAACCCCAAGAACACTGTTTCAAGGCTAGAGGGAACCTGAGGTCACTGTAGCAACACGAAAGAGCTCCGTGGACCAAAAATCAACTCCAGATGAGGGGTTAGTCCCTGGCTTCGACTCCAGAGGAATGCCACATTACCACAAGCACCTCAAGAGGAGGCTTCTCTCAGCTCTAGGTATGTGAGAGGGACCCTGAGTTTGCAGCCTCAAGTCGAATGGACACCGTGATGCCCTGACTCGAAATAAGGCCGGATATCCCTGCAGTGACTTGAATGCAGGCTCGTCTTGCATCTCCCAAGACGAAAGGATGTCTGAATCCCCTGTGGAGACCACAGAGAAAGACCTAGTTCCCCACCTCATCGCGACCGGAGGCCTCATATGCTTTGAAAACTCCAGAGGTACGCAGAGATCAGTGCCTCAAAAGGAGACGATGCCTGACTCCTCGTGAAACTTGATAGGAGTCCCAGGATTCCTGTGGCACGAGGAAAGGGAAACTTGGTCTCCCGCCTCAGCTGGAGAAGTGTCCAAATTGCCCTGCCAAGCCTCGAGGAGAATCCCTAGTTGTCCCTCGCAACTAGGCAGGAGTCCTGCCGTAGCTGAACAAACACATGTGTGGAAGGGCCATCCCCGTCGTAATTCGAGAATATACCCCAGGTTCCCGCCGCAACTCGAGAAAAAGCATGAGATTCCCCCTCGCCACGACATGAGGCCCGATTCCTCTGCACTGCGTGCAGAGCAATTCCGTGTTGCACATCACACATGAAAGGAGCCTTGATTTCCTTGATGGCACTCCAGAGAAACCCCAAGAACACTGTTTCAAGGCTAGAGGGATCCTGAGGTCACTGTAGCAACAGGAAAGAGCTCCGGGGGCCAAAAATCAACTCGAGATGAGAGGTTAGTCCCTGGCTTCGACTCCAGAGGAATACCACCTTACCACAAGCACCTCAAGAGGAGGCTTCTCTCAGCTCTAGGTATGTGAGAGGGACCCTGATTTTGTGGCCTCAAGTGGAATAGACACTGCGATGCCCTGACGCGAAATAAGGCCGGATATCCCTGCAGTGAGTTGAATGCAGGCTCGTCTTACACCTCACAAGATGAAACGTTGTCTGATCCCCTGTGGAGACCACAGAGAAAGACCTAGTTCCCCACCTCATCGCGACCGGAGGCCTCACATCCTTTGAAAAGTCCAGAGGGACGCAGAGATGAGTGCCTCCAAAGGAGATGATGCCTGACTCCTCGTGAAACTTGATAGGAGTCCCAGGATTCCTGTGGCACGTGGAAAGGGACCCTTGGTCTCCCGCCTCAGCTGGAGAGGCGTCCCAATTGCCCTGCCAAGCCTCGAGGAGAATCCCGAGTTGTCCCTCGCAACTAGGCAGGAGTCCTGACGTCGCTGAACAAACACGTGGGTGGGAGGGCCATCCCCGTCGTAACTCGAGAATATACCCCAGGTTCTCGCCGCAACTCGAGAAAAACCATGAGACTTCCCCCTCGCCGCGAGATGAGGCCCGATTCCCCTGCACTGCGTGCAGAGCAATTCCGTGTTGCACATCACACATGAAAGGAGCCTTGATTTCCTTGATGGCACTCCAGAGAAACCCCAAGAACACTGTTTCAAGGCTAGAGGGATCCTGAGGTCACTGTAGCAACACGAAAGAGCTCCATGGACCAAAAATCAACTCGAGATGAGAGGTTAGTCCCTGGCTTCGACTCCAGAGGAATACCACCTAACCACAAGCACCTCAAGAGGAGGCTTCTCTCAGCTCTAGGTATGTGAGAGGGACCCTGAATTTGCGGCCTCAAGTGGAATGGACATCGCGATGCCCTGACTCGAAATAAGGCCGGTTATCCATGCAGTGACTTGAAGGCAGGCTCGTCTTGCATCTTCCAAGACGAAAGGATGTCTGAATCCCCTGTGGAGACCACAGAGAAAGACCTAGTTCCCCACCTCATGGCGACCGGAAGCCTCACAACCTTTGAAAACTCCATAGGTACGCGGAGATCAGTGCCTTCAAAGGAGACGATGCCTGACTCCTCGTGAAACTTGATAGGAGTCCCATGATTCCTGTGGCACGTGGAAAGGGACCCTTGGTCTCCCGCCTCAGCTGGAGAGGCGTTCCAATTGCCCTGCCAAGCCTCGAGGAGAATCCCGAGTTGTCCCTCGCAACTAGGCAGAAGTCCTGACGTCGCTGAACAAACACGTGTATGGAAGGGCCATCCCCGTCGTAACTCGAGAATATACCCCAGGTTCCCGCCGCAACTCGAACAAAACCATGAGACTTCCCCCTCGCCGCGAGATGAGGCCCGATTCCCCTGCACTGCGTGCAGAGCAATTCCGTCTTGCACATCACACATCAAAGGAACCTTGATTTCCTTGATGGCACTCCAGAGAAACCCAAAGAACACTGTTTCAAGGCTAGAGGGATCCTGAGGTCACTGTAGCAACACGAAAGAACTCCGTGGACCAAAATTCAACTCGAGATGAGAGGTTAGTCCCTGGCTTCGACTCCAGAGGAATACCACCTAACCACAAGCACCTCAAGAGGAGGCTTCTCTCAGCTCTAGGTATGTGAGAGGGACCCTGAGTTTGCGGCCTCAAGTGGAATGGACCCCGCAATGCCCTGACTCGAAATAAGGCCGGATATCCCTGCAGTGACTTGAATGCAGGCTCGTCTTGAATCTCGCAAGACGAAAGGATGTCTGAATCCCCTGTGGAGACCACAAAGAAAGACCTAGTTCCCCACCTCATGGCGACCGGAGGCCTCACATCCTTTGAAAACTCCAGAGGTACGCGGAGATCAGTGCCTCCAAAGGAGACGATGCATGACTCCTCGTGAAACTTGATAGGAGTCCCAGGATTCCTGTGGCACGTGGAAAGGGACCCTTGGTCTACAGCCTCAGCTGGACAGGCGTCCCAAATGCCCTGCCAAGCATCGAGGAGAATCCCGAGTTGTCTCTCACAACTAGGCAGGAGTCCTGACGTCGCTGAACAAACACGTGGGTGGAAGGGCCATCCTCGTCGTAACTCGAGAATATACCCCAGGTTCCCGCCACAACTCGAGAAAAACCATGAGACTTCCCCCTCGCCGCGAGATGAGGCCAGATTCCCCTGCACTGCGTGCAGAGCTATTCCGTGTTGCACATCACACATGAAAGGAGCCTTGATTTCCTTGATGGCACTCCAGAGAAACACCAAGAACACTGTTTCAAGGCTAGAGGGATCCTGAGGTCACTGTAGCAACAGGAAAGAGCTCCGTGGACCAAAAATCAACTCGAGATGAGAGGTTAGTCCCTGGCTTCGACTCCAGAGGAATACCACCTTACCACAAACACCTCAAGCGGAGGCTTCTCTCAGCTATAGGTATGTGAGAGGGACCCTGAGTTTGCGGCCTCAAGTGGAATGGACACCGCGATGCCCTGACTCGAAATAAGGCCGGATATCACTGCAGTGACTTGAATGCAGGCTCGTCTTGCATTTCCCAAGACGAAAGGATGTCTGAATCCCCTGTGGAGACCACAGTAAAAGACCTAGTTCCGCACCTCATCGCGACCGGAGGCCTCATATGCTTTGAAAACTCCAGAGGTACGCAGAGATCAGTGCTTCCAAAGGAGACGATGCCTGACTCCTCGTGAAACTTGATAGGAGTCCCAGGATTCCTGTGCCACGAGGAAAGGGAACCTTGGTCTCCCGCCTCAGCTGGAGAAGTGTCCAAATTGCCCTGCCAAGCCTCGAGGAGAATCCCTAGTTGTCCCTCGCAACTAGGCAGGAGTCCTGCCGTAGCTGAACAAACACATGTGTGGAAGGGCCATCCCCGTCGAAATTCGAGAATATACCCCAGGTTCCCGCCGCAACTCGAGAAAAAGCATGAGATTCCCCCTCGCCACGACATGAGGCCCGATTCCTCTGCACTGCGTGCAGAGCAATTCCGAGTTGCACATCACACATGAAAGGAGCCTTGATTTCCTTGATGGCACTCCAGAGAAACCCCAAGAACACTGTTTCAAGGCTAGAGGGATCCTGAGGTCACTGTAGCAACACGAAAAAGCTCCGTGGACCAAAAATCAACTCGAGATGAGAGGTTAGTCCCTGGCTTCGACTCCAGAGGAATACCACCTTACCACAAGCACCTCAAGAGGAGGCTTCTCTCAGCTCTAGGTATATGAGAGGGACCCTGAGTTTGCGGCCTCAAGTGGAATGGACACCGCGATGCCCTGACTCGAAATAAGGCCGGTTATCCCTGCAGTGACTTGAAGGCAGGCTCGTCTTGCATCTCCCAAGACGAAAGGATGTCTGAATCCCCTGTGGAGACCACAGAGAAAGACCTAGTTCCCCACCTCATCGCGACCGGAGGCCTCACATCCTTTGAAAACTCCAGAGGTACGCGGAGATCAGTGCCTCCAAAGGAGACGATGCCTGACTCCTCGTGAAACTTGATAGGAGTCCCAGGATTCCTGTGGCACGTGGAAAGGGACCCTTGGTCTCCCGGCTCAGCTGGAGAGGCGTCCCACTTGCCCTGGCCAACCCCGAGGAGAATCCCCAGTTGTCCCTCGCAACTAGGCAGGAGTCCTGACGTCGCTGAACAAACACGTGGGTGGAAGGGCCATCCCCATCGTATCTCGAGAATATACCCCAGGTTCCCGCCGCAACTCGAGAAAAACCATGAGACTTCCCCCTCGCCGCGAGATGAGGCCCGATTCCCCTGCATTGTGTGCAGAGCAATTCCGTGTTGCACATCACACATGAAAGGAGCCTTGATTTCCTTGATGGCACTCCAGGAAAACCCCAAAACACTGTTTCAAGGCTAGAGGGATCCTCAGGTCACTGTAGCAACACGAAAGAGCTCCGTGGACCAAAAATCAACTCGAGATGAGAGGTTAGTCCCCGGCTTCGACTCCAGAGGAATACCACCTTACCACAAGCACCTCAAGAGGAGGCTTCTCTCAGTTCTAGGTATGTCAGGGGGTCCCTGAGTTTGCGGCCTCAAGTGGAATGGACACCGCGATGCCCTGACTCGAAATAAGGCCGGATATCCCTGCAGTGACTTGAATGCAGGCTCGTCTTGCATCTCCCAAGATGAAAGGATGCCTGAATCCCCTGTGGAGACCACAGAGAAAGACCTAGTTCCCCACCTCATCGCGACCGGAGGCCTCACATCCTTTGAAAACTCCAGAGGTACGCAGAGATCAGTGCCTCCAAAGGGGACGATGCCTGACTCCTCGTGAAACTTGATAGGAGTTCCAGGATTCCTGTGGCACGTGGAAAGGGACCCTTGGTCTCCCGCCTCAGCTGGAGAGGCGTCCCAATTGCCCTGCCAAGCCTCGAGGTGAATCCCGAGTTGTCCCTCGCAACTAGGCAGGAGTCCTGACGTCGCTGAACAAACACGTGTGTGGAAGGGCCATCCCCGTCGTAACTCGAGAATATACCCCAGGTTCCCGCCGCAACTCGGGAAAAAGCATGAGACTTTCCCCTCACCGCGAGATGAGGCCCGATTCCCCTGCACTGCGTGCAGAGCAATTCCGTGTTGCACATCACACATGAAAGGAGCCTTGATTTCCTTGATGGCACTCCAGAGAAACCCCAAGAACACTGTTTCAAGGCTAGAGGGATCCTGAGGTCACTGTAGCAACACGAAAGAGCTCCGTGGACCAAAAATCAACTCGAGATGAGAGGTTAGTCCCTGGCTTCGACTCCAGAGGAATACCACCTTACCACAAGCACCTCAAGAGGAGACTTCTCTCAGCTCTAGGTATGTGAGAGTGACCCTGAATTTGCGGCCTCAAGTGGAATGGATACCGCGATTCCCTGACTCGAAATAAGGCCGGATATCCCTGCAGTGACTTGAATGCCGGCTCGTCTTGCATCTCCCAAGACGAAAGGATGTCTGAATCCCCTGTGGAGACCACAGAGAAAGACCTAGTTCCCCACCTCATCGCGACCGGAGGCCTCACATTCTTTGAAAACTCCAGAGGTACACGGAGATCAGTGCCTCCAAAGGAGACGATGCCTGACTCCTCATGAAACTTGATACGAGTCCCAGGATTCCTGTGGCACGTGGAAAGGGACCCTTGGTCTCCCGCCTCAGCTGGAGAGGCGTCCCAATTGCCCGGCCAAGCCTCGAGGAGAATCCCGAGTTGTCCCTCGCAACTAGGCAGGAGTCCTGACGTCGCTGAAGAAACACGTGGGTGGAAGGGCCATCCCCGCCGCAACTCGAGAAAAACCATGAGACTTCCCCCTCGCCGTGAGATGAGGCCCGATTCCCCTGCACTGCGTGCAGAGCAATTCCGTGTTGCACATCACACATGAAAGGAGCCTTGATTTCCTTGATGGCACTCCAGAGAAACCCCAAGAACACTGTTTCAAGGCTAGAGGGATCCTGAGGTCACTGTAGCAACACGAAAGAGCTCCGTGGACCAAAAATCAACTCGAGATGTGAGGTTAGTCCC
The DNA here is from genome assembly GCF_910594005.1 of Cervus elaphus. NCBI lineage: Eukaryota > Metazoa > Chordata > Mammalia > Artiodactyla > Cervidae > Cervus > Cervus elaphus. The sequence goes on from NW_025316787.1 coordinate 537,490, forward strand.
TGGCTTCGACTCCAGAGGAATACCACCTTACCACAAGCACCTCAAGAGGAGGCTTCTCTCAGCTCTAGGTATGTGAGAGGGACCCTGAGATTGCGGTCTCAAGTGGAATGGACACCGCGATGCCCTGACTCGAAATAAGGCCGGATATCCCTGCAGTGACTTGAATGTAGGCTCCTCTTGCATCTCCCAAGACGAAAGGATGTCTGAATCCCCTGTGGAGACCACAGAGAAAGACCTAGTTCCCCACATCATCGCGACCGGAGGCCTTACATCGTTTGAAAATTCCAGAGGTACGCGGAGATCAGTCCCTCCAAAAGAGACGATGCCTGACTCCTCGTGAAAATTGATAGGAGTCCCAGGATTCCTGTGGCACGTGGAAAGGGACCCTTGGTCTCCCGCCTCAGCTGGAGAGGCGTTCCAATTGCCCTGCCAAGCCTCGAGGAGAATCCCGAGATGTCCCTCGCAACTAGGCAGGAGTCCTGACGTCGCTGAACAAACACGTGTGTGGAAGGGCCATCCCTGTCGTAACTCGAGAATATACCCCAGGTTCCCGCCGCAACTCGAGAAAAACCATGAGACTTCCCCCTCGCCCTGAGATGAGGCCCGATTCCCCTGCACTGCGTGCAGAGCAATTCCGTGTTGCACATCACACATGAAAGGAGCCTTGATTTCCTTGATGGCACTCCAGAGAAACCCCAAAACACTGTTTCAAGGCTAGAGGGATCCTGAGGTCACTGTAGCAACACGAAAGAGCTCCGTGGACCAAAAATCGACTCGAGATGAGAGGTTAGTCCCTGGCTTCGACTCCAGAGGAATACCACCTTCCCACAAGCACCTCAAGAGGAGGCTTCTCTCAGCTCTAGGTATGTGAGAGGGACCATGAGTTTGCGGCCTCAAGTGGAATGGACACCGCTATGCCCTGACTCGAAATAAGGCCGGATATCCCTGCAGTGACTTGAATGCAGGCTCGTCTTGCATCTCCCAAGACGAAAGGATTTCTGAATCCCCTGTGGAGACCACAGAAAAAGACCTAGTTCCCCACCTCATCGCGACCGGATGACTCACATCCTTTGAAAACTCCAGAGGTACGCGGAGATCAGTGCCTCCAAAGGAGACGATGCCAGACTCCTCGTCAAACTTGATAGGAGTCCCAGGATTCCTGTGGCACGTGGAAAGGGACCCTTGGTCTCTCGCCTCAGCTGGAGAGGCTTCCCAATTGCCCTGCCAAGCCTCGAGGAGAATCCCGAGTTGTCCCTCGTAACTAGGCAAGAGTCCTGACGTCGCTGAACAAACACGTGTGTGGAAGGGCCATCCCCGTCGTAACTCGAGAATATACCCCAGGTTCCCGACGCAACTCGAGAAAAACTGTAAGACTTTCCCCTCGCCGTTAGATGAGGCCCGATTCCCCTGCACTGCATGCAGAGCAATTCCGTGTTGCACATCACACATGAAAGGAGCCTTGATTTCCTTGATGGCACTCCAGGGAAACCCCAAGAACACTGTTTCAAGGCTAGAGGGATCCTGAGGTCACTGTAGCTACACGAAAGAGCTCCGTGGACCAAAAATCAACTCGAGATGAGAGGTTAGTCCCTGGCTTCGACTCCAGAGGAATACCACCTTCCCACAAGCACCTCAAGAGGAGGCTTCTCTCAGCTCTAGGTATGTGAGAGGGACCCTGATTTTGCGGCCTCAAGTGGAATGGACATTGCGATGCCCTGACGCGATATAAGGCCGGATATCCCTGCAGTGACTTGAATGCAGGCTCGTCTTGCATCTCCCAAGACGAAAGGATGTCTGAATCCCCTGTGGAGACCACAGAGAAAGACATAGTTCCCCACCTCATCGCGACCGGAGGCCTCACATCCTTTGAAAACTCCAGAGGTACGTGGAGATCAGTGCCTCCAAAGGAGACGATGCCTGACTCCTCTTGAAACTTGATAGAAGTCCCAGGATTCCTGTGGCACGTGGAAAGGGACACTTGGTCTCCCGCCTCAGCTGGAGAGGCGTCCCAATTGCCCTGCCAAGCCTCGAGGAGAATCCCGAGTTGTCCCTCGCAACTAGGCAGGAGTCCTGACGTCGCTGAACAAACACGTGTGTGGAAGGGCCATCCTTGTCGAAAGTCGAGAATATACCCCAGGTTCCCGCCGCTACTCGAGAAAAACCATGAGACATCCCCATCGCCGCGAGATGAGGCCCGATTCCCCTGCACTGCGTGCAGAGAAATTCCGTGTTGCACATCACACATGAAAGGAGCCTTGATTTCCTTGATGGCACTGCAGAGAAACCCCAAGAACACTGTTTCAAGGCTAGAGGGATCCTGAGGTCACTGTAGCCACAAGAAAGAGCTCCGTGGACCAAAAATCAACTCGAGATGAGAGGTTAGTCCCTGGCTTCGACTCCAGAGGAATACCACCTTACCAGAACCACCTCAAGAGGAGGCTTCTCTCAGCTCTAGCTATGTGAGAGGGACCCTGATTTTGCGGCCTCAAGTGGAATGGATACCGTGATGCCCTGATTCGAAATAAGGCCGGATATCCATGCAGTGACTTGAATGCAGACTCGTCTTGCATCTCCCAAGACGAAAGGATGTCTGAATCCCTTGTGGAGACCACAGAGAAAGACCTAATTCCCCACCTCATCGCGACCGAAGGCCTCACATCCTTTGAAAACTCCAGAGGTACGAGGAGATCAGTGCCTCCAAAGGAGACCATGCCTGACTCCTCATGAAACTTGATACGCGTCCCACCATTCCTGTGGCACGTGGAAAGGGACTCTTGGTCTCCTGCCTCAGCTGGAGAGGCGTCCCAATTGCCCTGCCAAGCCTCGAGGAGAATCCCGAGTTGTCCCTCGCAACGAGGCAGGAGTCCTGACGTCGCTGAACAAACACCTGTGTGGAAGGGCCATCCCTGTCGTAACTCGAGAATATACCCCAGGTTCCCGCCGCAACTCGAGAAAAACCATGAGACATCCCCCTCGCCCCGAGATGAGGCCCGATTCCCCTGCACTGCGTGCAGAGCAATTCCGTGTTGCACATCACACATGAAAGGAGCCTTGATTTCCTTGATGGCACTCCAGAGAAACCTCAAGAACACTATTTCAAGGCTAGAGGGATCCTGAGGTCACTGTAGCAACACGAAAGAGCTCCGTGGACCAAAAATCAACTCGAGATGAGAGGTTAGTCCCTGGCTTCGACTCCAGAGGAATACCAGCTTACCACAAGCACCTCAAGAGGAGGCTTCTCTCAGCTCTAGGTATGTGAGAGGGACCCTGAGTTTGCGGCCTCAAGTGGAATGGACACCGCGATGCCCTGACTCGAAATAAGGCCGGATATCCCTGCAGTGACTTGAATGCAGGCTCGTCTTGCATCTCCCAAGATGAATGGATGTTTGAATCCCCTGTGGAGACCACAGAGAAAGACCTAGTTCCCCAGCTCATCGCGACCAGAGGCCTCACATCCTTTGAAAACTCCAGTGGTACGCGGAGATAAGTGCCTCCAAAGGGGACGATGCCTGACTCCTCGTGAAACTTGATAGGAGTTCCAGGATTCCTGTGGCACGTGGAAAGGGAACCTTGGTCTCCCGCCTCAGCTGGAGAGGCATCCCAATTGCCCTGCCAAGCCTCGAGGAGAATCCCGAGTTCTCCCTCGCAACTAGGCAGGAGTCCTGACGTCGCTGAAGAAACACGTGTGAGGAAGGGCCATCCCCGTCGTAACTCGAGAATATACCCCAGGTTCCCGCCGCAACTCGAGAAAAACCATGAGACTTCCCCCTCGCCGCGAGATGAGGCCCGATTCCCCTGCACTGCGTGCAGAGCAATTCCGTGTTGCACATCACACATGAAAGGAGCCTTGATTTCCTTGATGGCACTCCAGAGAAACCCCAAAAACACTGTTTGAAAGCTAGAGGGATCCTGAGGTCACTGTAGCAACACGAAAGAGCTCCGTGGACCAAAAATCAACTCGAGATGTGAGGTTAGTCCCTGGCTTCGACTCCAGAGGAATACCACCTTACCACAAGCACCTCAAGAGGAGGCTTCTCTCAGCTCTAGGTATGTGAGACGGACCCTGAGTTTGCGGCCTCAAGTGGAATGGACACTGCGATGCCCTGACTCGAAATAAGGCCGGATATCCCTGCAGTGACTTGAATGTAGGCTCGTCTTGCATCTCCCAAGACGAAAGGATGTCTGAATCCCCTGTGGAGACCACAGAGAAAGACCTAGTTCCCCACATCATCGCGACCGGAGACCTCACATCGTTTGAAAACTCCAGAGGTACGCGTAGATCAGTCCTTCCAAAAGAGACGATGCCTGACTCCTCGTGAAAATTAATAGGAGTCCCAGGATTCCTGTGGCACGTGGAAAGGGACACGTGGTTTCCCGCCTCAGCTGGAGAGGCGTCCCAATTGCCCTGCCAAGCCTCGAGGAGAATCCCGAGTTGTCCCTCGCAACTAGGCAGGAGTCCTGACGTCGCTGAACAAACACGTGGGTGGAAGGGCCATCCCCGTCGTAACTCGAGAATATACCCCAGGTTCCCGCGGCAACTCGAGAAAAACTATGAGACTTCGCCCTCGCCGCGAGATGAGGCCCGATTCCCCTGCACTGCGTGCAGAGCAATTCCGTGTTGCACATCACACATGAAAGGAGCCTTGATTTCCTTGATGGCACTGCAGAGAATCCCCAGGAACACTGTTTCAAGGCTAGAGGGATCCTGAGGTCACTGTAGCAACACGAAAGAGCTCCGTGGACCAAAAATCAACTCGAGATGAGAGGTTAGTCCCTGGCTTCGACTCCAGAGGAATACCACCTTACCACAAGCACCTCAAGAGGAGGCTTCTCAGAGGTCTAGGTATGTGAGAGGGACCCTGAGTTTGCGGCCTCAAGTGGAATGGACACCGCGAAGCCCTGACTCGAAATAAGGCCAGATATCCCTGCAGTGACTTCAGTCTCCCAAGACGAAAGGATGTCTGAATCCCCTGTGGAGACCAAAGAGAAAGACCTAGTTCCCCACCTCATCGCGACCGGAGGCCTCACATTCTTTGAAAACTCCAGAGTTACGCAGAGATCAGTGCCTCAAAAGGAGATGATGCCTGACTCCTCCTTAAACTTGATAGGAGTCCCAGGATTCCTGTGGCACGTGGAAAGGGACACTTGGTGTCCCGCCTCAGCTGGAGAGGCGTCCCAATTGCCCTGCCAAGCCTCGAGGAGAATCCCGAGTTGTCCCTCGCAACTAGGCAGGAGTCCTGACGTCGCTGAAAAAACACGTGTGTGGAAGGGCCATCCCCGTCGTAACTCGAGAATATACCCCAGGTTCCCGCCGCAATTCGAGAAAAACCATGAGACTTCCCCCTCGCCGCGAGATGAGGCCCAATTCTCCTGAACTGCGTGCAGAGCAATTCCATATTGCACATCACACATGAAAGGAGCCTTGATTTCCTTGATGGCACTCCAGAGAAACCCCAAGAACACTGTTTCAAGGCTAGAGGGATCCCGAGGTCACTGTAGCAACATGAAAGAGCTCCGTGGACCAAAAATCAACTCGAGATGAGACCTTAGTCCCTGGCTTCGACTCCAGAGGAATACCACCTTAGTGTAAGCACCTCAAGAGGAGGTTTCTCTCAGCTCTAGGTATGTGAGAGGGACCCTGAGTTTGCGGCCTCAAGTGGAATGGACACCGCGATGCCCTGACTCGAAATAAGGCCGGATATCCCTGCAGTGACTTGAATGCAGGCTCGTCTTGCATCTCCCAAGATGAAAGGATGTCTGAATCCCCTGTGGAGACCACAGAGAAAGACCTAGTTCCCCACATCATCGCGCCTGGAGGCCTCACATACTTTGAAAAATCCAGAGGTACACGGAGATTAGTGCCTCCAAAGGAGACGATGCCTGACTCCTCATGAAACTTGATACGAGTCCCAGGATTCCTGTAGCACGTGGAAAGGGACCCTTGGTCTCCCGCCTCAACTGGAGAGGAGTCCCAACTGCCCTGCCGAGCCTCGAGGAGAATCCCGAGTTGTCCCTCGCAACTAGGCAGGAGTCCTGACGTCGCTGAACAAACACGTGTGTGGAAGGGCCATCCCCGTGTTAACTCGAGAATATACCCCAGGTTCCCGCCACAACTCGAGAAAAACCATGAGACTTTCCCCTCGCCGCGAGATGAGGCCCGATTCCCCTGCACTGCGTGCAGACCAATTCCGTGTTGCACATCACACATGAAAGGAGTCTTGATTTCCTTGATGGCACTCCAGAGAAATCCCAAGAACACTGTTTCAAGGCTAGAGGGATCCTGAGGTCACTGTAGCAACACGAGAGAGCTCCGTGGACCAAAAATCAACTCGAGATGAGAGGTTAGTCCCTGGCTTCGACTCCAGAGGAATGCCACCTTACCACAAGCACCTCAAGAGGAGACTTCTCTCAGCTCTAGGTATGTGAGAGGGACCCTGAGTTTGCGGCCTCAAGTGGAATGGACACCGCGATGCCCTGACTCGAAATAAGTCCGGATATCCCTGCAGTGACTTGAATGCAGGCTCGTCTTGCATCTCGCAAGATGAAAGGATGTTTGAATTCCCTGTGGAGACCACAGAGAAAGACCTAGTTCCCCAGCTCATCGCGACCGGAGGTCTCACATCCTTTGAAAACTCCAGAGGTACGCAGAGATAAGTGCCTCCAAAGGGGAAGATGCCCGACTCCTCGTGAAACTTGATAGGAGTTCCAGGATTCCTGCGGCACGTGGAAAGGGACACTTGGTCTCCCGCCTCAGGTGGAGAGGCATCCCAATTGCCCTGCCAAGCCTCGAGGAGAATCCCTAGTTGTCCCTCGCAACTAGGCAGGAGTCCTGACGTCGCTGAACAAACACGTGGGTGAAAGGGCCATCCCCCTCGTAACTCGAGAATATACCCCAGGTTCCCAATGCAACTCGAGAAAACCATGAGACTTCCCCCTCGCCGCAAAATGAGGCCCGATACCCTGCACTGCCTGCAGAGCAATTCCGTGTTGCACATCACACATGAAAGGAGCCTTGATTTCCTTGATGGCACTCCAGAGAAACCCCAAGAACACTGTTTCAAGGCTAGAGGGAACCTGAGGTCACTGTAGCAACAAGAAAGAGCTCCGTGGACCAAAAATCAACTCGAAATGAGAGGTTAGTCCCTGGCTTCGACTGCAGAGGAATACCACCTTACCAGAACCACCTCAAGAGGAGGCTTCTCTCAGCTCTAGCTATGTGAGAGGGACCCTGATTTTGCGGCCTCAAGTGGAATGGACACTGCGATGCCCTGACGCGAAATAAGGCCGGATATCCCTGCAGTGACTTGAATGCAGGCTCGTCTTGCATCTCCCAAGACGAAAGGATGTCTGAATCCCCTGTGGAGACCACAGAGAAAGACCTAATTCCCCACCTCATCGCGACCGAAGGCCTCAAATCCTTTGAAAACTCCAGAGGTACGAGGAGATCAGTGCCTCCAAAGGAGACCATGCCTGACTCCTCATGAAACTTGATACGAGTCCCACCATTCCTGTGGCACGTAGAAAGGGACACTTGGTCTCCCGCCTCAGCTGGAGAGGCGTCCCAATTGCCCTGCCAAGCCTCGAGGAGAATCCCGAGTTGTCCCTCGCAACTAGGCAGGAGTCCTGACGTGGCCGAACAAACACGTGGGTGGAAGGGCCATCCCCATCGTAACTCGAGAATACACCCCAGGTTCCCGCCGCAACTCGCGAAAAACCTTGAGACTTCCCCCTCGCCCCGAGATGAGGCCCGATTCCCCTGCACTGCGTGCAGAGCAATTCCGTGTTGCACATCACACATGAAAGGAGCCTTGATTTCCTTGATGGCACTCCAGAAAAACCCCAAGAACACTATTTCAAGGCTAGAGGGATCCTGAGGTCACTGTAGCAACACGAAAGAGCTCCGTGGACCAAAAATCAACTCGAGATGAGAGGTTAGTCCCTGGCTTCGACTGCAGAGGAATACCACCTTACCACAAGCACCTCAAGTGGAGGCTTCTCTCAGCTCTAGGTATGTGAGAGGGACCCTGAGTTTGCGGCCTCAAGTGGAATGGACACCGCGATTCCCTGACTCGAAATAATGCCGGATATCCCTGCAGTGACTTGAATGCAGGCTCGTCTTGCATCTCCCAAGATGAATGGATGTTTGAATCCCCTGTGGAGACCACAGAGAAAGACCTAGTTCCCCAGCTCATCGCGACCAGAGGCCTCACATCCTTTGACAACTCCAGAGGTACGCGGAGATAAGTGCCTCCAAAGGGGACGATGCCTGACTCCTCGTGAAACTTGATAGGAGTTCCAGGATTCCTGTGGCACGTGGAAAGGGACCCTTGGTCTCCCGCCTCAGCTGGAAAGGCATCCCAATTGCCCTGCCAAGCCTCGAGGAGAATCCCGAGTTCTCCCTCGCAACTACGCAGGATTCCTGACGTCGCTGAAGAAACACGTGTGAGGAAGGGCCATCCCCGTCGTAACTCGAGAATATACCCCAGGTTCCCGCCGCAACTCGAGGAAAACCATGAGACTTCCCCCTCGCCGCGAGATGAGGCCCGATTCCCCTGCACTGCGTGCTGAGCAATTCCGTGTTGCACATCACACATAAAAGGAGCCTTGATTTCCTTGATGGCACTCCAGAGAAACCCCTAGAACACTGTTTCAAGGCTAGAGGGATCCTGAGGTCACTGTAGCCACACTAAAGAGCTCCGTGGACCAAACATCAACTCGAGATGAGAGGGTAGTCCCTGGCTTCGACTCCAGAGGAATACCACCTTACCACAAGCACCTCAAGAGGAGGCTTCTCTCAGCTCTAGGTATGTGAGAGGGACCCTGAGTTTGCGGCCTCAAGTGGAATTGACAACCCCATTCCCTGACGAGAAATAAGGCCAAATATCCCTGCAGTGACTTGAGTGCAGGCTTGTCTTGCATCTCCCAAGACGAAAGGATGTCTGAATCCCCTGTGGAGACCACAGAGAAAGACCTAGTTCCCCACCTCATCGCGACCGGAGGCCTCACATCCTTTGAAAACTTCAGAGGTACGCGGAGATCAGTGCCTCCAAAGGACACGATGCCTGACTCCTCGTGAAACTTGATAGGAGTCCCAGGATTCTTGTGGCACGTGGAAAGGGCCCCTTGGTCTCCCGCCTCAGCTGGAGAGGCGTCCCAATTGCCCTGCCAAGCCTTGAGGAGAATCCCGAGTTGTCCCTCGCAACTAGGCAGGAGTCCTGACGTCGCTGAACAAACACGAGGGTGGAAGGGCCATCCCCGTCGTAACTCGAGAATATACCCCAGGTTCCCGCCGCAACCCGAGAAAAACCATGAGACTTCCCCCTCGCCGCGAGATGAGGCCCGATTCCCCTGCACTGCGTGCAGAGGAATTCGGTGTTGCACATCAAACATGAAAGGAGCCTTGATTTCCTTGATGGCACTCCAGAGAAACCCCAAGAACACTGTTTCAAGGCTAGAGGGATCCTGAGGTCACTGTAGCCACACGAAAGAGCTCCGTGGCCCAAAAATCAACTCGAGATGAGAGGTTAGTCCCTGGCTTCGACTCCAGAGGAATACCACCTTACCACAAGCACCTCAAGAGGAGGCTTCTCTCAGCTCTAGGTATGTGAGAGGGACCCTGAGTTTGCGGCCTCAAGTGTCATGGACACCGCGATGCCCTGACTCGAAATAAGGACTGATATCCCTGCAGTGACTTGAATGCAGGCTCGTCTTGCTTCTCCCAAGACGAAAGGATGTCTGAATCCCCTGTGGAGACCACAGAAAAAGACCTAGTTCCCCACCTCATCGCGATCGGAGGCCTCACATCCTTTGAAAACTCCAGAGGTACGCGGAGATAAGTGCCTCCAAAGGGGACGATGCCTGACTCCTCGTGAAAATTGATAGGAGTTCCAGGATTCCTGTGGCACGTGGAAAGGGACACTTGGTGTCCCGCCTCAGCTGGAGAGGCATCCCAATTGCCCTGCCAAGCCTCGAGGAGAATCCCGAGTTGTCCCTCGCAACTAGGCAGGAGTCCTGACGTCGCTGAACAAACACGTGGGTGCAAGGGCCATCCCCGTCGTAACTCGAGAATATACCCCAGGTTCCCGCCGCAACTCGAGGAAAACCATGAGACTTCCCCCTCGCCGCGAGATGAGGCCCGAATCCCCTGCACTGCATGCAGAGCAATTCGGTGTTGCACATCAAACATGAAAGGAGCCTTGATTTCCTTGATGGCACTCCAGAGAAACCCCTAGAACACTGTTTCAAGGCTAGAGGGATCCTGAGGTCACTTTAGCAACACGAAAGAGCTCATTGGACCAAAAATCAACTCGAGATGAGAGGTTAGAACCTGGCTTCGACTCCAGAGAAATACCACCTTACCACAAGCACATCAAGAGGAGGCTTCTCTCAGCTCTAGGTATGTGAAAGGGACGCTGAGTTTGCGGCCTCAAGTGGAATGGACACCGCGATTCCCTGACTCGAAATAAGGCCGGATATCCCTGCAGTGACTTGAATGCAGGCTCGTCTTGCATCTCCCAAGACGAAAGGATGTCTGAATCCCCTGTGGAGACCACAGGGAAAGACCTAGTTCCCCACCTCTTCGCGACCGGAGGCCTCACATCCTTTGTAAACTCCAGAGGTTCGCGGAGATCAGTGCCTCCAAAGGAGACGATGCCTGACTCCTCGTGAAAATTGATAGGAGTCCCAGGATTCCTGTGGCACGTGGAAAGGGACACTTGGTCTCCCGCCTCAGATGGAAAGGCGTCCCAATTGCCCTGCCAAGCCTCGAGGATAATCCCGAGTTGTCCCTCGCAACTAGGCAGGACTCCTGACGTCGCTGAACAAACACGTGTGTTTAAGGGCCATCCCTGTCGTAAATCGAGAATATACCCCAGGTTCCCGCCGCAACTCGAGAAAAAACATGAGACTTCCCCCTCGCCGCGAGATGAGGCCCGATTCCCCTGCACTGCGTGCAGAGCAATTCCGTGTTGCACATCACACATGAAAGGAGCCTTGATTTCCTTGATGGCACTCCAGAGAAACCCCAAGAGCAGTGTTTCAAGGCTAGAGGGATCCTGAGGTCACTGTAGCCACACGAAAGAGCTCCGTGGACCAAAAATCAACTCGAGATGAGAGGTTAGTTCCTGGCTTCGACTCCAGAGGAATACCACCTTACGACAAGCACCTCAAGAAGAGGCTTCTCTCAGCTCTAGGTATGTGAGAGGGACCCTGAGTTTGCGGCCTCAAGTGGAATGGACACCGCGATGCCCTGACTCGAAATAAGGCCGGATATCCCTGCAGTGACTTGAATGCAGGCTCGTCTTGCATCTCCCAAGATGAAAGGATGTCTGAATCCCCTGTGAAGACCACAGAGAAAGACCTAGTTCCCCACCTCATCCCGACCGGAGGCCTCACATCCTTTGAAAACTTCAGAGGTACGCGGAGATCAGTGCCTCCAAAGGAGACGATGCCTGACTCCTCCTGAAACTTGATAGGAGTCCCAGGATTCCTGTGGCACGTGGAAAGGGACCCTTGGTCTCCCGCCTCAGCTGCAGAGGCGTCCCAATTGCCCTGCCAAGCCTCGAGGAGAATCCCGAGTTGTCCCTCAAAACTAGGCAAGAGTCCTGACGTCGCTGAACAAACACGTGGGTGGAAGGGCCATCCCCGTCGAAGCTCGAGAATATACCCCAGGTTCCCGCCGCAACTCGAGAAAAACCATGAGACTTCCCCCTCGCCTTGAGATGAGGCCCGATTCCCCTGCACTGAGTGCAGAGCAATTCGGTGTTGCACATCAAACATGAAAGGAGCCTTGATTTCCTTGATGGCAATCCAGAGTAACCCCAAGAACACTGTTTCAAGGCTAGAGGGATCCTGCGGTCACTGTAGCCACACGAAAGAGCTCCGTGGCCCAAAAATCAACTCGAGATGAGAGGTTAGTCCCTGGCTTCGACTCCAGAGGAATACCACCGTACCACAAGCACCTCAAGAGGAGGCTTCTCTCAGCTCTAGGTATGTGAGAGGGACCCTGAGTTTGCGGCCTCAAGTGTCATGGACACCGCGATGCCCTGACTCGAAATAAGGACTGATATCCCTGCAGTGACTTGAATGCAGGCTCGTCTTGCTTCTCCCAAGACGAAAGGATGTCTGAATCCCCTGTGGAGACCACAGAAAAAGACCTAGTTCCCCACCTCATCGCGATCGGAGGCCTCACATCCTTTGAAAACTCCAGAGGTATGCGGAGATCAGTGCCTCCAAAGGAGACGATGCCTGACTCCTCGTGAAACTTGATAGGAGTTCCAGGATTCCTGTGGCACATGGAAAGGTACACTTCGTCTCCCACCTCAGCTGGAGAGGCGTCCCAATTGCCCTGCCAAGCCTCGAGTAGAATCCCGAGTTGTCCCTCGCAACTAGGCAGGAGTCGTGACGTCGCTGAACAAACACTTGGGTGGAAGGGCCATCCCCGTCGTAACTCGAGAATATACCCCAGGTTCCCGCCGGAACTTCAGAAAAACCATGAGACTTCACCCTCGCCGCGAGATGAGGCCCGATTCCCCTGCACTGTGTGCAGAGCAATTCCGTGTTGCACGTCACACATGAAAGGAGCCTTGATTTCCTTGATGGCACTCTAGAGAAACCCCAAGAACACTGTTTCAAGGCTAGAGGGTTCCTGAGGTCACTGTAGCAACACGAAAGAGCTCCGTGGCCCAAAAATCAACTCGAGATGAGAGGTTAGTCCCTGGCTTCGACTCCAGAGGAATACCACCTTACCACAAGCACCTCAAGAGGAGGCTTCTCTCAGCTCTAGGTATGTGAGAGGGACCCTGAGTTTGGGGCCTCAAGTGGAATGGACACCGCGATGCCCTGACTAGAAATAAGGCCGGATATCCCTGCAGTGACGTGAATGCAGGCTCGTGTTGCATCTCCCAAGATGAAAGGATGTTTGAATCCCCTGTGGAGACCACAGAGAAAGACCTAGTTCCCCACCTCATCGCGACCGGAGGCCTCACATCCTTTAAAAACTCCAGAGGTACGCGGAGATCAGTGCCTCCAAAAGAGACGATGCCTGACTCCTCGTGAAACTTGATAGGAGTCCCAGGATTCCTGTGGCACGTGGAAAGGGACACTTGGTCTCCCGCCTCAGCTGCAGAGGCGTCCCAATTGCCCTGCGAAGCCTCGAGGAGAATCCCGAGTTGTCCGTCGCAACTAGGCAGGAGTCCTGACGTCGCTGAACAAACACGTGTGTGGAAGGGCCATCCCCGTCGTAACTCGAGAATATACCCCAGGTTCCCGCCGCAACTCGAGAAAAACCATGAGACTTCCCCCTCGCCGCGAGATGAGGCCCGATTCACCTGCACTGCGTGCAGAGCAATTTCGTGTTGCACATCAAACATGAAAGGAGCCTTGATTTCCTTGATGGCACTCCAGAGAAACCCCAAGAACACTGTTTCAAGGCTAGAGGGATCCTGAGGTCACTGTAGCCACACGAAAGAGCTCTGTGGCCCAAAAATCAACTCGAGATGAGAGGTTAGTCCCTGACTTCGACTCCAGAGGAATACCACCTTACCACAAGCACCTCAAGAGGAGGCTTCTCTCAGCTCTAGGTATGTGAGAGGGACCCTGAGTTTGCGGCCTCAAGTGGAATGGACACCGCGATGCCCTGACTCGAAATAAGGCCGGATATCCCAGCAGTGACTTGAATGCAGGCTCGTCTTGCATCTCCCAAGACGAAAGGATGTCTGAATCCCCTGTGGAGACCACAGAAAAAGACCTAGTTCCCCACCTCATCGCGATCGGAGGCCTCACATCCTTTGAAAACTCCAGAGGTACGCGGAGATCAGTGCCTCCAAAGAGGACGATGCCTAACTCCTCGTGAAACTTGATAGGAGTCCCAGGATTCCTGTGGCACGTGGAAAGGTACCCTTGGTCTCCCACCTCAGCTGGAGAGGCGTCCCAATTGCCCTGCCAAGCCTCGAGTAGAATCCCGAGTTGTCCCTCGCAACTAGGCAGGAGTCCTGACGTCGCTGAACAAACACGTGGGTGGAAGGGCCATCCCCGTCCTAACTCAAGAATATACCCCAGGTTCCCGCCGCAATTCGCGAAAAACCATGAGACTTCCCCCTCGCCGCGAGATGAGGCCCAATTCCCCTGCACTGCATGCAGAGCAATTCCGTGTTGCACATCAAACATGAAAGGAGCCTTGATTTCCTTGATGGCACTCCTGAGAAAACCCAAGAACACTGTTTCAAGGCTAGAGGGATCCTGAAGTCACTGTAGCAACACGAAAGAGCTCCGTGGAGCAAACATCAACTCGAGATGAGAGGTTAGTCCCTGGCTTCGACTCTAGAGGAATACCACCTTACCACAAGCACCTCAAGAGGAGACTCCTCTCAGCTCTAGGTATGTGAGAGGGACCCTGAGTTTGCGGCCTCAAGTGGAATGGACACCGCGATGCCCTGACTCGAAATAAGGCCGGATATCCCTGCAGTGACTTGAATGCAGGCTCGTCTTGCATCTCCCAAGACGAAAGGATGTCTGAATCCCCTGTGCAGACCACAGAGAAAGACCTAGTTCCCCACCTCATCGCGACCGGAGGCCTCACATCCTTTGAAAACTCCAGAGGTGCGCGGAGATCAGTGCCTCCAAATGAGACGATGCCTGACTCCTCGTCAAACTTGATAGGAGTCCCAGGATTCCTGTGGCACGTGGAAAGGGACTCTTGGTCACCCGCCTCAGCTGGAGAGGCGTCCCAATTGCCCTGCCAAGCCTCGAGGAGAATCCCGAGTTGTCCCTCGCAACTAGGCAGGAGTCCTGACGTCGCTGAACAAACACGTGGCTGGAAGGGCCATCCCCGTCATAACTCGAGAATATACCCCAGGGACCCGCCGCAACTCGAGAAAAACCATGAGACTTCCCCCTCGCCGCGAGATGAGGCTCGATTCTCCTGAACTGCATGCAGAGCAATTTCGTGTTGCACATCAAACATGAAAGGAGCCTTGATTTCCTTGATGGCACTCCAGAGAAACCCCAAGAACACTGTTTCAAGGCTAGAGGTATCCTGAGGTCACTGTAGCCACACGAAAGAGCTCCGTGGCCCGAAAATCAACTCGAGATGAGAGGTTAGTCCCTGGCTTCGACTCCAGAGGAATACCACCTTACCACAAGCACCTCAAGAGGAGGCTTCTCTCAGCTCTAGGTATGTGAGAGGGACCCTGAGTTTGCGGCCTCAAGTGGAATGGACACCACGAGGCCCTGACTCGAAATAAGGCCGGATATCCCTGCAGTGACTTGAATGCAGGCTCGTCTTGCATCTCCCAAGACGAAAGGATGTCTGCATCCCCTGTGGAGACCACAGAGAAAGACCTAGTTCCCCACCTCATCGCGACCGGAGGTCTCACATCCTTTGAAAACTCCAGAGGTCCGCGGAGTTCAGTGCCTCCAAAGGAGACGATGCCTAACTCCTCGTGAAACTTGATAGGAGTCCCAGGATTCCTGTGGCACGTAGAAAGGGACACTTGGTCTCCCGCCTCAGCTGGAGAGGCGTCCCAATTGCCCTGCCAAGCCTCGAGGAGAATCCCGAGGTGTCCCTCGCAACTAGGCAGGAGTCCTGACGTCGGTGAACAAACACGTGTGTGGAATGGCCATCCCCGTCGTAACTCGAGAATATACCCCAGGTTCCCGCCGCAACTCGAGAAAAACCATGAGACTTCCCCCTCGCCGCGAGATGAGGCCCGATTCCCATGCACTGCGTGCAGAGCAATTCCGTGTTGCACATCACACATGAAAGGAGCCTTGATTTCCTTGATGGCACTCCAGAGAAACCCCAAGAACACTGTTTCAAGGCTAGAGGGATCCTGAGGTCACTGTAGCAACACGAAAGAGCTCCGTGGACCAAAAATCAACTCGAGATGAGAGGTTAGTCCCTGGCTTCGACTCCAGAGGAATACCACCTTACCACAAGCACCTCAAGAGGAGGCTTCTCTCAGCTCTAGGTATGTGAGAGGGACCCTGAGTTTGCGGCCTCAAGTGGAATGGACACCGCGATGCCCTGACTCGAAATAAGGCCGGATATCCCTGCAGTCACTTGAATGCAGGCTCGTCTTGCATCTCCCAAGACGAAAGGATGTCTGAATCCCCTGTGGAGACCACAGAGAAAGACCTAGTTCCCCACCTCATCGCGACCGGAGGCCTCACATCCTTTGAAAACTCCAGAGGTACGCGGAGATCAGTGCCTCCAAAGGAGACGATGCCTGACTCCTCGTGAAACTTGATAGGAGTCCCAGGATTCCTGTGGCACGTGGAAAGGGACCCTTTGTCTCCCGCCTCAGCTGGAAAGGCGTCCCAATTGCCCTGCCAAGCCTCGAGGAGAATCCCGAGTTGTCCCTCGCAACTAGGCAGGAGTCCTGACGTCGCTGAACAAACACGTGGGTGGAAGGGCCATCCCCGTCGTAACTCAAGAATATACCCCAGGTTCCCGCCGCAATTCGCGAAAAACCATGAGACTTCCCCCTCGCCGCGAGATGAGGCCCGATTCCCCTGCACTGCATGCAGAGCAATTCCGTGTTGCACATCAAACATGAAAGGAGCCTTGATTTCCTTGATGGCACTCCAGAGAAACCCCAAGAACACTGTTTCAAGGCTAGAGGGATCCTGAAGTCACTGTAGCAACAAGAAAGAGCTCCGTGGAGCAAACATCAACTCGAGATGAGAGGTTAGTCCCTAGCTTCGACTCTAGAGGAATACCACCTTACCACAAGCACCTCAAGAGGAGACTTCTCTCAGCTCTAGGTATGTGAGAGGGACCCTGAGTTTGCGGCCTCAAGTGGAATGGACACCGCGATGCCCTGACTCGAAATAAGGCCGGATATCCCTGCAGTGACTTGAATGCAGGCTCGTCTTGCATCTCCCAAGACGAAAGGATGTCTGAATTCCCTGTGCAGACCACAGAGAAAGACCTAGTTCCCCACCTCATCGCGACCAGAGGCCTTACATCCTTTGAAAACTCCAGAGGTGCGCGGAGATCAGTGCCTCCAAATGAGACGATGCCTGACTCCTCGTCAAACTTGATAGGAGTCCCAGGATTCCTGTGGCACGTGGAAAGGGACTCTTGGTCACCCGCCTCAGCTGGAGAGGCGTCCCAATTGCCCTGCCAAGCCTCGAGGAGAATCCCGAGTTGTCCCTCTCAACTAGGCAGGAGTCCTGACGTCGCTGAACAAACACGTGGCTGGAAGGGCCATCCCCGTCATAACTCGAGAATATACCCCAGGGTCCCGCCGCAACTCGAGAAAAACCATGAGACTTCCCCCTCGCCGCGAGATGAGGCTCGATTCTCCTGAACTGCATGCAGAGCAATTCCGTGTTGCACATCAAACATGAAAGGAGCCTTGATTTCCTTGATGGCACTCCAGAGAAACCCCAAGAACACTGTTTCAAGGCTAGAGGTATCCTGAGGTAACTGTAGCCACACGAAAGAGCTCCGTGGACCAAACATCAACTCGAGATGAGAGGTTAGTCCCTGGCTTCGACTCCAGAGGAATACCACCTTACCACAAGCACCTCAAGAGGAGGCTTCTCTCAGCTCTAGGTATGTGAGAGGGACCCTGATTTTGCGGCCTCAAGTGGAATTGACACCCCGGTTCCCTGACGAGAAATAAGGTCGTATATCCCTGCAGTGACTTGAATGCCGGCTCGTCTTGCATCTTCCAAGACGAAAGGATGTCTGAATCCCCTGTGGAGACCACAAAGAAAGAACTAGTTCCCCACCTCATCGCGACCGGAGGCCTCACATCCTTTAAAACTCCACAGGTACGTGGAGATCAGTGCCTCCAAAGGGGACGATGCCTGACTCCTCGTGAAACTTGATAGGAGTTCCAGGATTCCTGTGGCACGTGGAAAGGGACCCTTGGTCTCCCGCCTCAGCTGGAGAGGCATCCCAATTGCCCTGCCAAGCCTCGAGGAGAATCCCGAGTTCTCCCTCGCAACGAGGCAGGAGTCCTGACGTCGCTGAAAAAACACGTGGGTGGAAGGGCCATCCCCGTCGTAACTCGAGAATATACCCCAGGTTCCCGCCACAATCGAGAAAAACCATGAGACTTCCCCCTCGCCGCAAGATGAGGCCCCATTCCCCTGCACTGAATGCAGACTAATTCCGTGTTGCACATCAAACATGGAAGGAGCTTTGATTTCCTTGATGGCACTCCAGAGAAATCCCAAGCACACTGTTTCAAGGCTAGAGGGATCCTGAGGTCACTGTAGCCACACGAAAGACCTCCGTGGACCAAAAATCAACTCGAGATGAGAGGTTAGTCCCTGGCTTCGACTCCAGAGGAATACCACCTTACCACAAGCACCTCAGGAGGAGGCTTCTCTCAGCTCTAGGTATGTGAGAGGGACCCTGAGTTTGCGGCCTCAAGTGGAATGGACACTGCGATGCCCTGACGCGAAATAAGGCCGGATATCCCTGCAGTGACTTGAGTGCAGGCTTGTCTTGCATCTCCCAAGACGAAAGGATGTCTGAATCCCCTGTGGAGACCACAGAGAAAGACCTAGTTCCCCACCTCATCGCGACCGGAGGCCTCACATCCTTTGAAAGCTCCAGAGGTACGCGGAGATCAGTGCCTCCAAAGGACACGATGCCTGACTCCTCGTGAAACTTGATAGGAGTCCCAGGATTCTTGTGGCACGTGGAAAGGGCCCCTTGGTCTCCCGCCTCAGCTGGAGAGGCGTCCCAATTGCCCTGCCAAGCCTCGAGGAGAATCCCGAGTTGTCCCTCGCAACTAGGCAGGAGTCCTGACGTCGCTGAACAAACACGAGGGTGGAAGGGCCATCCCCGTCGTAACTCGAGAATATGCCCCAGGTTCCCGCCGCAACTCGAGAAAAACCATGAGACTTCCCCCTCGCCGCGAGATGAGGCCCGATTCCCCTGCACTGCGTGCAGAGGAATTCGGTGTTGCACATCAAACATGAAAGGAGCCTTGATTTCCTTGATGGCACTCCAGAGAAACCCCAAGAACACTGTTTCAAGGCTAGAGGGATCCTGAGGTCACTGTAGCCACACGAAAGAGCTCCGTGGCCCAAAAATCAACTCGAGATGAGAGGTTAGTCCCTGGCTTCGACTCCAGAGGAATACCACCTTACCACAAGCACCTCAAGAGGAGGCTTCTCTCAGCTCTAGGTATGTGAGAGGGACCCTGAGTTTGCGGCCTCAAGTGGAATGGACACCGCGATGCCCTGACTCGAAATAAGGCCGGATATCCCTGCAGTGACTTGAATGCAGGCTCGTCTTGCTTCTCCCAAGACGAAAGGATGTCTGAATCCCCTGTGGAGACCACAGAAAAAGACCTAGTTCCCCACCTCATCCCGACCGGAGGCCTCACATCCTTTGAAAACTTCAGAGGTACGCGGAGATCAGTGCCTCTAAAGGAGAGGATGCCTGACTCCTCCTGAAACTTGATAGGAGTCCCAGGATTCCTGTGGCACGTGGAAAGGGACACTTGGTCTCCCGCCTCAGCTGCAGAGGCGTCCCAATTGCCCTGCCAAGCCTCGAGGAGAATCCCGAGTTGTCCCTCAAAACTAGGCAAGAGTCCTGACGTCGCTGAACAAACACGTGGGTGGAAGGGCCATCCCCGTCGAAACTCGAGAATATACCCCAGGTTCCCGCCGCAACTCGAGAAAAACCATGAGACTTCCCCCTCGCCGCGAGATGAGGCCCGATTCCCCTGCACTGCGTGCAGAGCAATTCGGTGTTGCACATCAAACATGAAAGGAGCCTTGATTTCCTTGATGGCAATCCAGAGAAACCCCAAGAACACTGTTTCAAGGCTAGAGGGATCCTGAGGTCACTGTAGCCACACGAAAGAGCTCCGTGGCCCAAAAATCAACTCGAGATGAGAGGTTAGTCCCTGGCTTCGACTCCAGAGGAATACCACCGTACCACAAGCACCTCAAGAGGAGGCTTCTCTCAGCTCTAGGTATGTGAGAGGGACCCTGAGTTTGTGGCCTCAAGTGTCATGGACACCGCGATGCCCTGACTCGAAATAAGGACTGATATCCCTGCAGTGACTTGAATGCAGGCTCGTCTTGCATCTCCCAAGACGAAAGGATGTCTGAATCCCCTGTGGAGACCACAGAAAAAGACCTAGTTCCCCACCTCATCGCGATCGGAGGCCTCACATCCTTTGAAAACTCCAGAGGTACGCGGAGATCAGTGCCTCCAAAGGAGACGATGCCTGACTCCTCGTGAACCTTGATAGGAGTTCCAGGATTCCTGTGGCACATGGAAAGGTACACTTCGTCTCCCACCTCAGCTGGAGAGGCGTCCCAATTGCCCTGCCAAGCCTCGAGTAGAATCCCGAGTTGTCCCTCGCAACTAGGCAGGAGTCGTGACGTCGCTGAACAAACACGTGGGTGGAAGGGCCATCCCCGTTGTAACTCGAGAATATACCCCAGGTTCCCGCCGCAATTCGCGAAAAACCATGAGACTTCCCCCTCGCCGCGAGATGAGGCCCGATTCCCGTGCACTGCATGCAGAGCAATTCCGTGTTGCACATCAAACATGAAAGGAGCCTTGATTTCCTTGATGGCACTCCAGAGAAACCCCAAGAACACTGTTTCAAGGCTAGAGGGATCCTGAGGTCACTGTAGCAACACGAAAGAGCTCCGTGGCCCAAAAATCAACTCGAGATGAGAGGTTAGTCCCTGGCTTCGACTCCAGAGGAATACCACCTTACCACAAGCACCTCAAGAGGAGGCTTCTCTCAGCTCTAGGTATGTGAGAGGGACCCTGAGTTTGCGGCCTCAAGTGGAATGGACACCGCGATGCCCTGACTCGAAATAAGGCCGGATATCCCTGCAGTGACTTGAATGCAGGCTCCTCTTGCATCTCCCAAGATGAAGCATGTCTGAATCCCCTGTGGAGACCACAGAGAAAGACCTAGTTCCCCACGTCATCGCGATCGGAGCCTCACATCCTTTGAAAACTCCAGAGGTACGCGGAGATCAGTGCCTCCAAAGGAGACGATGCCTGACTCCTCGTGAAACTTGATAGGAGTTCCAGGATTCCTGTGGCACGTGGAAAAGTACCCTTGGTCTCCCACCTCAGCTGGAGAGGCGTCCCAATTGCCCTGCCAAGCCTCGAGTAGAATCCCGAGTTGTCCCTCGCAACTAGGCAGGAGTCCTGTTGTCGCTGAACAAACACGTGGGTGGAAGGGCCATCCCCGTCGTAACTCGAGAATATACCCCAGGTTCCCGCCGAAATTCGCGAAAAACCATGAGAATGCCCCCTCGCCGCGAGATGAGCCCCGATTCCCCTGCACTGCATGCAGAGCAATTCCGTGTTGCACATGAAACATGAAAGGAGCCTTGATTTCCTTGATGGCACTCCAGAGAAACCCCAAGAACACTGTTTCAAGGCTAGAGGGATCCTGAGGTCACTGTAGCAACACGAAAGAGCTCCGTGGACCAAACATCAACTCGAGATGAGAGGTTAGTCCCTGGCTTCGACTCTAGAGGAATACCACCTTACCACAAGCACCTCAAGAGGAGGCTTCTCTCAGCTCTAGGTATGTGAGAGGGACCCTGATTTTGCGGCCTCAATTGGAATGGACACTGCTATGCCCTGACACGAAATAAGGCCATATATCCCTGCAGTGACTTGAATGCAGGCTCGTCTTGCATCTCCCAAGATGAAAGGATGTCTGAATCCCCTGTGGAGACCACAGAGAAAGACCTAGTTCCCCACCTCATTGCGACCATAGGCCTCACATCCTTTGAAAACTCCAGAGGTACGCGGAGATCAGTGCCTCCAAAGGAGACGATGCCTGACTCCTCGTGAAACTTGGTAGAAGTCCCAGGATTCCTGTGGCACGTGGAAAGAGACCCTTGATCTCCAGTCTCAGCTGCAGAGGCGTCCCAATTGCCCTGCGAAGCCTCGAGGAGAATCCCGAGTTGTCCGTCGCAACTAGGCAGGAGTCCTGACGTCGCTGAACAAACACGTGTGTGGAAGGGCCATCCCCGTCGTAACTCGAGAATATACCCCAGGTTCCCGCCGCAACTCGAGAAAAACCATGAGACTTCCCCCTCGCCGCGAGATGAGGCCCGACTCACCTGCACTGCGTGCAGAGCAATTTCGTGTTGCACATCAAACATGAAAGGAGCCTTGATTTCCTTGATGGCACTCCAGAGAAACCCCAAGAACACTGTTTCAAGGCTAGACGGATCCTGAGGTCACTGTAGCCACACGAAAGAGCTCTGTGGCCCAAAAATCAACTCGAGATGAGAGGTTAGTCCCTGACTTCGACTCCAGAGGAATACCACCTTACCACAAGCACCTCAAGAGGAGGCTTCTCTCAGCTCTAGGTATGTGAGAGGGACCCTGAGTTTGCGGCCTCAAGTGGAATGGACACCGCGATGCCCTGACTCGAAATAAGGCCGGATATCCCTGCAGTGACTTGAATGCAGGCTCGTCTTGCATCTCCCAAGACGAAAGGATGTCTGAATCCCCTGTGGAGACCACAGAAAAAGACCTAGTTCCCCACCTCATCGCGACCGGAGGCCTCACATCCTTTGAAAACTCCAGAGGTACGCGGAGATCAGTGCCTCCAAAGAGGACGATGCCTGACTCCTCGTGAAACTTGATAGGAGTCCCAGGATTCCTGTGGCACGTGGAAAGGTACCCTTGGTCTCCCACCTCAGCTGGAGAGGCGTCCCAATTGCCCTGCCAAGCCTCGAGTAGAATCCCGAGTTGTCCCTCGCAACTAGGCAGGAGTCCTGACGTCGCTGAACAAACACGTGGGTGGAAGGGCCATCCCCGTCCTAACTCAAGAATATACCCCAGGTTCCCGCCGCAATTCGCGAAAAACCATGAGACTTCCCCCTCGCCGCGAGACGAGGCCCGATTCCCCTGCACTGCATGCAGAGCAATTCCGTGTTGCACATCAAACATGAAAGGAGCCTTGATTTCCTTGATGGCACTCCAGAGAAAACCCAAGAACACTGTTTCAAGGCTAGAGGGATCCTGAAGTCACTGTAGCAACATGAAAGAGCTCCGTGGAGCAAACATCAACTCGAGATGAGAGGTTAGTCCCTAGCTTCGACTCTAGAGGAATACCACCTTACCACAAGCACCTCAAGAGGAGACTTCTCTCAGCTCTAGGTATGTGAGAGGGACCCTGAGTTTGCGGCCTCAAGTGGAATGGACACCGCGATGCCCTGACTCGAAATAAGGCCGGATATCCCTGCAGTGACTTGAATGCAGGCTCGTCTTGCATCTCCCAAGACGAAAGGATGTCTGAATCCCCTGTGCAGACCACAGAGAAAGACCTAGTTCCCCACCTCATCGCGACCAGAGGCCTCACATCCTTTGAAAACTCCAGAGGTGCGCGGAGATCAGTGCCTCCAAATGAGACGATGCCTGACTCCTCGTCAAACTTGATAGGAGTCCCAGGATTCCTGTGGCACGTGGAAAGGGACTCTTGGTCACCCGCCTCAGCTGGAGAGGCGTCCCAATTGCCCTGCCAAGCCTCGAGGAGAATCCCGAGTTGTCCCTCGCAACTAGGCAGGAGTCCTGACGTCGCTGAACAAACACGTGGCTGGAAGGGCCATCCCCGTCATAACTCGAGAATATACCCCAGGGTCCCGCCGCAACTCGAGAAAAACCATGAGACTTCCCCCTCGCCGCGAGATGAGGCTCGATTCTCCTGAACTGCATGCAGAGCAATTTCGTGTTGCACATCAAACATGAAAGGAGCCTTGATTTCCTTGATGGCACTCCAGAGAAACCCCAAGAACACTGTTTCAAGGCTAGAGGTATCCTGAGGTCACTGTAGCCACACGAAAGAGCTCCGTGGCCCGAAAATCAACTCGAGATGAGAGGTTAGTCCCTGGCTTCGACTCCAGAGGAATACCACCTTACCACAAGCACCTCAAGAGGAGGCTTCTCTCAGCTCTAGGTATGTGAGAGGGACCCTGAGTTTGCGGCCTCAAGTGGAATGGACACCACGAGGCCCTGACTCGAAATAAGGCCGGATATCCCTGCAGTGACTTGAATGCAGGCTCGTCTTGCATCTCCCAAGACGAAAGGATGTCT
This sequence comes from Cervus elaphus, assembly GCF_910594005.1. Classification (NCBI taxonomy): domain Eukaryota; kingdom Metazoa; phylum Chordata; class Mammalia; order Artiodactyla; family Cervidae; genus Cervus; species Cervus elaphus. Next base: position 561,551 of record NW_025316787.1, read on the forward strand.
GAATCCCCTGTGGAGACCACAGAGAAAGACCTAGTTCCCCACCTCATCGCGACCGGAGGCCTCACATCCTTTGAAAACTCCAGAGGTCCGCGGAGTTCAGTGCCTCCAAAGGAGACGATGCCTAACTCCTCGTGAAACTTGATAGGAGTCCCAGGATTCCTGTGGCACGTAGAAAGGGACACTTGGTCTCCCGCCTCAGCTGGAGAGGCGTCCCAATTGCCCTGCCAAGCCTCGAGGAGAATCCTGAGGTGTCCCTCGCAACTAGGCAGGAGTCCTGACGTCGGTGAACAAACACGTGTGTGGAATGGCCATCCCCGTCGTAACTCGAGAATATACCCCAGGTTCCCGCCGCAACTCGAGAAAAACCATGAGACTTCCCCCTCGCCGCGAGATGAGGCCCGATTCCCATGCACTGCGTGCAGAGCAATTCCGTGTTGCACATCACACATGAAAGGAGCCTTGATTTCCTTGATGGCACTCCAGAGAAACCCCAAGAACTCTGTTTCAAGGCTAGAGGGATCCTGAGGTCACTGTAGCAACACGAAAGAGCTCCGTGGACCAAAAATCAACTCGAGATGAGAGGTTAGTCCCTGGCTTCGACTCCAGAGGAATACCACCTTAGTGCAAGCCCCTCAAGAGGAGGCTTCTCTCAGCTCTAGCTATGTGAGAGGGACCCTGAGTTTGCGGCCTCAAGTGGAATGGACACCGTGATGCCCTGACTCGAAATAATGCCGGATATCCCTGCAGTGACTTGAATGCAGGCTCCTCTTGCATCTCCCAAGATGAAAGGATGTCTGAATCCCCTGTGGAGACAACAGAGAAAGACCTAGTTCCCCACCTCATCGCGCCTGGAGGCCTCACATCCTTTGAAAACTCCAGAGGTACGCGGAGATCAGTGCCTCCAAAGGAGACGATGCCTGACTCCTCGTGAAACTTGATAGGAGTCCCAGGATTCCTGTGGCACGTGGAAAGGGAATCTTGGTCTCCCGCCTCAGCTGGAGAGGAGTCCCAATTGCCCTGCCAAGCCTCGAGGAGAATCCCGAGTTGTCCGTCGCAACTAGGCAGGAGTCCTGACGTCGCTGAACAAACACGTGTGTAGAAGGGCCATCCCCTTCGTATCTCGAGAATATACCAAAGGTTCCCACCGCAACTCGAGAAAAACCATGAGACTTCCCCCTCGTGGCGAGATGAGGCCCGATTCCCCTGCACTGCGTGCAGAGCAATTCGGTGTTGCACATCAAACATGAAAGGAGCCTTGATTTCCTTGATGGCACTCCAGAGAAACCGCAAGAACACTGTTTCAAGGCTAGAGGGATCCTGAGGTCACTGTAGCAACACAAAAGAGCTCCGTGGACCAAAAATCAACTCGAGATGAGAGGTTAGTCCCTGGCTTCGACTCCAGAGGAATACCACCTTACCACAAGCACCTCAAGAGGAGGCTTCTCTCAGCTCTATGTATGTGAGAGGGACCCTGAGTTTGCGGCCTCAAGTGGAATGGACCCCGCAATGCCCTGACTCGAAATAAGGCCGGATATCCCTGCAGTGACTTGAATGCAGGCTCGTCTTGCCTCTCCCAAGACGAAAGGATGTCTGAATCCCCTGTGGAGACCACAGAGAAAGACCTAGTTCCCCACCTCATTGCGACCGGAGGCCTCACATCCTTTGAAAACTCCAGAGGTACACGGAGATCAGTGCCTCCAAAGGAGACGATGCCTGAATCCTCGTGATACTTGATAGGAGTCCCAGGATTCCTGTGGCACGTGGAAAGGGACGCTTGGTCTCCCGCCTCAGCTGGAGAGGCGTCCCAATTGCCCTGCCAAGCCTCGAGGAGAATCCCGAGTTGTCCCTCGCAACTAGGCAGGAGTCCTGACGTCGCTGAACAAACACGTGTGTAGAAGGGCCATCCCCGTCGTAACTCGAGAATATACCCCAGGTTCCCGCCGCAACTCGAGAAAAACCATGAGACTTCCCCCTCGCCGCGAGATGAGGCCCGATTCCCATGCACTGCGTGCAGAGCAATTCCGTGTTGCACATCACACCTGAAAGGAGCCTTGATTTCCTTGATGGCACTCCAGAGAAACCCCAAGAACACTGTTTCAAGGCTAGAGGGATCCTGAGGTCACTGTAGCAACACGAAAGAGCTCTGTGGACCAAAAGTCAACTCGAGATGAGAGGTTAGTCCCTGGCTTCGACTCCAGAGGAATACCACCTTAGTGCAAGCACCTCAAGAGGAGGCTTCTCTCAGCTCTAGGTATGTGAGAGGGACCCTGAGTTTGCGGCCTCAAGTGGAATGGACACCGCGATGCCCTGACTAGAAATAAGGCCGGATATCCCTGCAGTGACTTGAATGCAGGCTCGTCTTGCATCTCCCAAGACGAAAGGATGTCTGCATCCCCTGTGGAGACCACAGAGAAAGACCTAGTTCCCCACCTCATCGCGACCGGAGGCCTCACATCCTTTGAAAACTCCAGAGGTACGCGGAGATCAGTGCCTCCAAAGGAGACGATGCCTGACTCCTCGTGAAACTTGATAGGAGTCCCAGGATTCCTGTGGCACGTGGAAAGGGACCCTTGGTCTCCCGCCTCAGCAGGAGAGGCGTCCCAATTGCCGTGCCAAGCCTCGAGGAGAATCCCGAGTTGTCCGTCGCAACTAGGCAGGAGTCCTGACGTCACTGGACAAACACGTGGATGGAAGGGCCATCCCCGTCGTATCTCGAGAATATACCAAAGGTTCCCGCCGCAACTCGAGAAAAACCATGAGACTTCCCCCTCGCCGCGAGATGAGGCCCGATTCCCCTGCACTGCGTGCAGAGCAATTCCGTGTTGCACATCACACATGAAAGGAGCCTTGATTTCCTTGATGGCACTCCAGAGAAACCCCAAGAACACTGTGTCAAGGCTAGAGGGATCCTGAGGTCACTGTAGCAACACGAAAGAGCTCCGTGGACCAAAAATCAACTCGAGATGAGAGGTTAGTCCCTGGCTTCGACTCCAGAGGAATACCACCTTACCACAAGCACCTCAAGAGGAGGCTTCTCTCAGCTCTAGGTATGTGAGAGGGACCCTGAGTTTGCGGCCTCAAGTGGAATGGACACCGCGATGCCCTGACTCGAAATAAGGCCGGATATCCCGGCAGTCACTTGAATGCAGGCTCGTCTTGCATCTCCCAAGATGAAAGGATGTCTGAATCCCCTGTGGAGACCATAGAGAAAGACCTAGTTCCCCACCTCATCGCGACCGGAGGCCTCACATCCTTTGAAAACTCCAGAGGTACGCGGAGATCAGTGCCTCCAAAGGAGACGATGCCTGACTCTTCGTGAAACTTGATAGGAGTCCCAGGATTCCTGTGGCACGTGGAAAGGGACCCTTGGTCTCCCGCCTCAGCTGGAGAGGCGTCCCAATTGCCCTGCCAAGCCTCGAGGAGAATCCCGACTTATTCCTCGCAACTAGGAAGGAGTCCTGACGTCGCTGAACAAACACGTGTGTAGAAGGGCCATCCCCGTCGTAACTCGAGAATATACCCCAGGTTCCCGCCGCAACTCGAGAAAAACCATGAGACTTCCCCCTCGCCGCGAGATGAGGCCCGATTCCCCTGCACTGCGTGCAGAGCAATTCCGTGTTGCACATCAAACATGAAAGGAGCCTTGATTTCCTTGATGGCACTCCAGAGAAACCCCAAGAACACTGTTTCAAGGCTAGAGGGATCCTGAGGTCACTGTAGCAACATGAAAGAGCTCCGTGGACCAAAAATCAACTCGAGATGAGAGGTTAGTCCCTGGCTTCGACTCCAGAGGAATACCACCTTACCACAAGCACCTCAAGAGGAGGCTTCTCTCAGCTCTAGGTATGTGAGAGGGACCCTGAGTTTGCGGCCTCAAGTGGAATGGACACCGCGATGCCCTGACTCGAAACAAGGCCAGATATCCCGGGAGTCACTTGAATGCAGGCTCGTCTTGCATTTCCCAAGACGAAAGGATGTCTGAATCCCCTGTGGAGACAACAGAGAAAGACCTAGTTCCCCACCTCATCGCGACCGGAGGCCTCACATCCTTTGAAAACTCCAGAGGTACGCGGAGATCAGTGCCTCCAAAGGAGACGATGCCTGACTCCTCGTGAAACTTGATAGGAGTCCCAGGATTCCTGTGGCACGTGGAAAGGGACCCTTGGTCTCCCGCCTCAGCTGGAGAGGCGTCCCAATTGCCCTGCCAAGCCTCGAGGAGAATCCCGAGTTATCCCTCGCAACTAGGCAGGAGTCCTTACATCGCTGAACAAACACGTGTGTAGAAGGGCCATCCCCGTCGTAACTCGAGAATATACCCCAGGTTCCCGCCGCAACTCGAGAAAAACCATGAGACTTCCCCCTCGCCGCGAGATGAGGCCCGATTCCCCTGCACTGCGTGCAGAGCAATTCCGTGTTGCACATCACACATGAAAGGAGCCTTGATTTCCTTGATGGCACTCCAGAGAAACCCCAAGAACACTGTTTCAAGGCTAGAGGGATCCTGAGGTCACTGTAGCAACACGAAAGAGCTCCGTGGACCAAACATCAACTCGAGATGAGAGGTTAGTCCCTGGCTTCGACTCTAGAGGAATACCACCTTACCACAAGCACCTCAAGAGGAGGCTTCTCTCAGGTCTATGTATGTGAGAGGGACCCTGATTTTGCGGCCTCAATTGGAATGGACACTGCTATGCCCTGACACGAAATAAGGCCGTATATCCCTGCAGTGACTTGAATGCAGGCTCGTCTTGCATCTCCCAAGACGAAAGGATGTCTGAATCCCCTGTGGAGACCACAGAGAAAGACCCAGTTCCCCACCTCATCGCGAGCGGAGGCCTCACATCCTTTGAAAACTCCAGAGGTACGCGGAGATCAGTGCCTCCAAAGGAGACGATGCCTGACTCCTCGTGAAACTTGATAGAAGTCCCAGAATTCCTGTGGCACGTGGAAAGAGACCCTTGATCTCCAGTCTCAGCTGGAGAGGCGTCCCAATTGCCCTGCCAAGCCTCGAGGAGAATCCCGAGTTGTCCCTCGCAACTAGGCAGGAGTCCTGACGTCGCTGAACAAACACGTGGGTGGAAGGGCCATCCCTGTCGTAACTCGACAATATACCCCAGGTTCCCACCGCAACTCAAGAAAAACCATGAGACTTCTTCCTCGCTGCGAGATAAGGCCCGATTCCCCTGCACTGTGTGCAGAGCAATTCCGTGTTGCACATCACACATGAAAGGAGCCTTGATTTCCTTGATGGCACTCCAGAGAAACCCCAAGAACACTGTTTCAAGGCTAGAGGGATCCTGAGGTCACTGTAGCAACACGAAAGAGCTCCGTGGCCCAAAAATCAACTCGAGATGAGAGGTTAGTCCCTGGCTTCGACTCCAGAGGAATACCACCTTACCACAAGCACCTCAAGAGGAGGCTTCTCTCAGCTCTAGGTATGTGAGAGGGACCCTGAGTTTGCGGCCTCAAGTGTAATGGACACCGCGATGCCCTGACTCGAAATAAGGCCGGATATCCCTGCAGTGACGTTAATGCAGGCTCGTGTTGTATCTCCCAAGATGAAAGGATGTTTGAATCCCCTGTGGAGACCACAGAGAAAGACCTAGTTCCCCACCTCATCGCGACCGGAGGTCTCACATCCTTTAAAAACTCCAGAGGTACAAGGAGATCAGTGCCTCCAAAAGAGACGATGCCTGAGTCCTCGTTAAACTTGATAGGAGTCCCAGGATTCCTGTGGCACGTGGAAAGGGACACTTGGTCTCCCGCCTCAGCTGCAGAGGCGTCCCAATTGCCCTGCGAAGCCTCGAGGAGAATCCCGAGTTGTCCCTCGCAACTAGGCAGGAGTCCTGACGTCGCTGAACAAACACGTGTGTGGAAGGGCCATCCCCGTCGTAACTCGAGAATATACCCCAGGTTCCCGCCGCAACTCGAGAAAAACCATGATACTTTCCCCTCGCCGCGAGATGAGGCCCGATTCCCCTGCACTGCGTGCAGAGCAATTCCGTGTTGCACATCACACATGAAAGGAGCCTTGATTTCCTTGATGGCACTCCAGAGAAACCCCAAGAACACTGTTTCAAGGCTAGAGGGATCCTGAGGTCACTGTAGCAACACGAAAGAGCTCTGTGGACCAAAAATCAACTCGAGATGAGAGGTTAGTCCCTGGCTTCGACTCCAGAGGAATACCACCTTACCACAAGCACCTCAAGAGGAGGCTTCTCTCAGCTCTAGGTATGTGAGAGGGACCCTGAGTTTGCGGCCTCAAGTGGAATGGACACCACGAGGCCCTGACTCGAAATAAGGCCGGATATCCATGCAGTGACTTGAATGCAGGCTCGTCTTGCATCTCCCAAGACGAAAGGATGTCTGAATCCCCTGTGGAGACCACAGAGAAAGACCTAGTTCCCGACCTCATCGCGACCGGAGGCCTCACATCCTTTGAAAACTCCAGAGGTCCGCGGAGTTCAGTGCCTCCAAAGGAGACGATGCCTAACTCCTCGTGAAACTTGATAGGAGTCCCAGGATTCCTGTGGCACGTAGAAAGGGACACTTGGTCTCCCGCCTCAGCTGGAGAGGCGTCCCAATTGCCCTGCCAAGCCTCGAGGAGAATCCCGAGGTGTCCCTCGCAACTAGGCAGGAGTCCTGACGTCGGTGAACAAACACGTGTGTGGAATGGCCATCCCCGTCGTAACTCGAGAATATACCCCAGGTTCCCGCCGCAACTCGAGAAAAACCATGAGACTTCCCCCTCGCCGCGAGATGAGGCCCGATTCCCATGCACTGCGTGCAGAGCAATTCCGTGTTGCACATCACACATGAAAGGAGCCTTGATTTCCTTGATGGCACTCCAGAGAAACCCCAAGAACTCTGTTTCAAGGCTAGAGGGATCCTGAGGTCACTGTAGCAACACGAAAGAGCTCCGTGGACCAAAAATCAACTCGAGATGAGAGGTTAGTCCCTGGCTTCGACTCCAGAGGAATACCACCTTAGTGCAAGCCCCTCAAGAGGAGGCTTCTCTCAGCTCTAGCTATGTGAGAGGGACCCTGAGTTTGCGGCCTCAAGTGGAATGGACACCGCGATGCCCTGACTCGAAATAATGCCGGATATCCCTGCAGTGACTTGAATGCAGGCTCCTCTTGCATCTCCCAAGATGAAAGGGTGTCTGAATCCCCTGTGGAGACCACAGAGAAAGACCTAGTTCCCCACCTCATCGCGCCTGGAGGCCTCACATCCTTTGAAAACTCCAGAGGTACGCGGAGATCAGTGCCTCCAAAGGAGACGATGCCTGACTCCTCGTGAAACTTGATAGGAGTCCCAGGATTCCTGTGGCACGTGGAAAGGGAATCTTGGTCTCCCGCCTCAGCTGGAGAGGCGTCCCAATTGCCCTGCCAAGCCTCGAGGAGAATCCCGAGTTGTCCCTCGCAACTAGGCAGGAGTCCTGACGTCACTGAACAAACACGTGGATGGAAGGGCCATCCCCTTCGTATCTCGAGAATATACCAAAGGTTCCCGCCGCGACTCGAGAAAAACCATGAGACTTCCCCCTCGCCGCGAGATGAGGCCCGATTCCCATGCACTGCGTGCAGAGCAATTCCGTGTTGCACATCACACATGAAAGGAGCCTTGATTTCCTTGATGGCACTCCAGAGAAACCCCAAGAACACTGTTTCAAGGCTAGAGGGATCCTGAGGTCACTGTAGCAACACGAAAGAGCTCCGTGGACCAAACATCAACTCGAGATGAGAGGTTAGTCCCTGGCTTCGACTCTAGAGGAATACCACCTTACCACAAGCACGTCAAGAGGAGGCTTCTCTCAGGTCTAGGTATGTGAGAGGGACCCTGATTTTGCGGCCTCAATTGGAATGGACACTGCTATGCCCTGACACGAAATAAGGCCGTATATCCCTGCAGTGACTTGAATGCAGGCTCGTCTTGCATCTCGCAAGACGAAAGGATGTCTGAATCCCCTGTGGAGACCACAGAGAAAGACCTAGTTCCCCACCTCATCGCGACCATAGGCCTCACATCCTTTGAAAACTCCAGAGGTACGCGGAGATCAGTGCCTCCAAAGGAGACGATGCCTAACTCCTCGTGAAACTTGATAGGAGTCCCAGGATTCCTGTGGCACGTAGAAAGGGACACTTGGTCTCCCGCCTCAGCTGGAGAGGCGTCCCAATTGCCCTGCCAAGCCTCGAGGAGAATCCCGAGGTGTCCCTCGCAACTAGGCAGGAGTCCTGACGTCGGTGAACAAACACGTGTGTGGAATGGCCATCCCCGTCGTAACTCGAGAATATACCCCAGGTTCCCGCCGCAACTCGAGAAAAACCATGAGACTTCCCCCTCGCCGCGAGATGAGGCCCGATTCCCATGCACTGCGTGCAGAGCAATTCCGTGTTGCACATCACACATGAAAGGAGCCTTGATTTCCTTGATGGCACTCCAGAGAAACCCCAAGAACTCTGTTTCAAGGCTAGAGGGATCCTGAGGTCACTGTAGCAACACGAAAGAGCTCCGTGGACCAAAAATCAACTCGAGATGAGAGGTTAGTCCCTGGCTTCGACTCCAGAGGAATACCACCTTAGTGCAAGCCCCTCAAGAGGAGGCTTCTCTCAGCTCTAGCTATGTGAGAGAGACCCTGAGTTTGCGGCCTCAAGTGGAATGGACACCGCGATGCCCTGACTCGAAATAATGCCGGATATCCCTGCAGTGACTTGAATGCAGGCTCCTCTTGCATCTCCCAAGATGAAAGGATGTCTGAATCCCCTGTGGAGACCACAGAGAAAGACCTAGTTCCCCACCTCATCGCGCCTCGAGGCCTCACATCCTTTGAAAACTCCAGAGGTACGCGGAGATCAGTGCCTCCAAAGGAGACGATGCCTGACTCCTCGTGAAACTTGATAGGAGTCCCAGGATTCCTGTGGCACGTGGAAAGGGAATCTTGGTCTCCCGCCTCAGCTGGAGAGGAGTCCCAATTGCCCTGCCAAGCCTCGAGGAGAATCCCGAGTTGTCCGTCGCAACTAGGCAGGAGTCCTGACGTCACTGAACAAACACGTGGATGGAAGGGCCATCCCCTTCGTATCTTGAGAATATACCAAAGTTCCCACCGCAACTCGAGAAAAACCATGAGACTTCCCCCTCGCGGCGAGATGAGGCCCGATTCCCCTGCACTGCGTGCAGAGCAATTCGGTGTTGCACATCAAACATGAAAGGAGCCTTGATTTCCTTGATGGCACTCCAGAGAAACCGCAAGAACACTGTTTCAAGGCTAGAGGGATCCTGAGGTCACTGTAGCAACACAAAAGAGCTCCGTGGACCAAAAATCAACTCGAGATGAGAGGTTAGTCCCTGGCTTCGACTCCAGAGGAATACCACGTTACCACAAGCACCTCAAGAGGAGGCTTCTCTCAGCTCTATGTATGTGAGAGGGACCCTGAGTTTGCGGCCTCAAGTGGAATGGACCCCGCAATGCCCTGACTCGAAATAAGGCCGGATATCCCTGCAGTGACTTGAATGCAGGCTCGTCTTGCCTCTCCCAAGACGAAAGGATGTCTGAATCCCCTGTGGAGACCACAGAGAAAGACCTAGTTCCCCACCTCATTGCGACCGGAGGCCTCACATCCTTTGAAAACTCCAGAGGTACACGGAGATCAGTGCCTCCAAAGGAGACGATGCCTGACTCCTCGTGAAACTTGATAGGAGTCCCAGGATTCCTGTGGCACGTGGAAAGGGACCCTTGGTCTCCCGCCTCAGCTGGAGAGGCGTCCCAATTGCCCTGCCAAGCCTCGAGGAGAATCCCGAGTTGTCCCTCGCAACTAGGCAGGAGTCCTGACGTCGCTGAACAAACACGTGCGTAGAAGGGCCATCCCCGTCGTAACTCGAGAATATACCCCAGGTTCCCGCCGCAACTCGAGAAAAACCATGAGACTTCCCCCTCGCCGCGAGATGAGGCCCGATTCCCATGCACTGCGTGCAGAGCAATTCCGTGTTGCACATCACACATGAAAGGAGCCTTGATTTCCTTGATGGCACTCCAGAGAAACCCCAAGAACACTGTTTCAAGGCTAGAGGGATCCTGAGGTCACTGTAGCAACACGAAAGAGCTCTGTGGACCAAAAGTCAACTCGAGATGAGAGGTTAGTCCCTGGCTTCGACTCCAGAGGAATACCACCTTAGTGCAAGCACCTCAAGAGGAGGCTTCTCTCAGCTCTACGTATGTGAGAGGGACCCTGAGTTTGCGGCCTCAAGTGGAATGGACACCGCGATGCCCTGACTAGAAATAAGGCCGGATATCCCTGCAGTGACTTGAATGCAGGCTCGTCTTGCATCTCCCAAGACGAAAGGATGTCTGCATCCCCTGTGGAGACCACAGAGAAAGACCTAGTTCCCCACCTCATCGCGACCGGAGGCCTCACATCCTTTGAAAACTCCAGAGGTACGCGGAGATCAGTGCCTCCAAAGGAGACGATGCCTGACTCCTCGTGAAACTTGATAGGAGTCCCAGGATTCCTGTGGCACGTGGAAAGGGACCCTTGGTCTCCCGCCTCAGAAGGAGAGGCGTTCCAATTGCCCTGCCAAGCCTCGAGGAGAATCCCGAGTTGTCCGTCACAACTAGGCAGGAGTCCTGACGTCACTGAACAAACACGTGGATGGAAGGGCCATCCCCGTCGTATCTCGAGAATATACCAAAGGTTCCCGCCGCAACTCGAGAAAAACCATGAGACTTCCCCCTCGCCGCGAGATGCGGCCCGATTCCCCTGCACTGCGTGCAGAGCAATTCCGTGTTGCACATCACACATGAAAGGAGCCTTGATTTCCTTGATGGCACTCCAGAGAAAACCCAAGAACACTGTTTCAAGGCTAGAGGGATCCTGAGGTCACTGTAGCAACACGAAAGAGCTCCGTGGACCAAAAATCAACTCGAGATGAGAGGTTAGTCCCTGGCTTCGACTCCAGAGGAATACCACCTTACCACAAGCACCTCAAGAGGAGGGTTCTCTCAGCTCTAGGTATGTGAGAGGGACCCTGAGTTTGCGGCCTCAAGTGGAATGGACACCGCGATGCCCTGACTCGAAATAAGGCCGGATATCCCGGCAGTCACTTGAATGCAGGCTCGTCTTGCATCTCCCAAGACGAAAGGATGTCTGAATCCCCTGTGGAGACCATAGAGAAAGACCTAGTTCCCCACCTCATCGCGACCGGAGGCCTCACATCCTTTGAAAACTCCAGAGGTACGCGGAGATCAGTGCCTCCAAAGGAGACGATGCCTGACTCTTCGTGAAACTTGATAGGAGTCCCAGGATTCCTGTGGCACGTGGAAAGGGACCCTTGGTCTCCCGCCTCAGCTGGAGAGGCGTCCCAATTGCCCTGCCAAGCCTCGAGGAGAATCCCGAGTTATTCCTCGCAACTAGGAAGGAGTCCTGACGTCGCTGAACAAACACGTGTGTAGAAGGGCCATCCCCGTCTTAACTCGAGAATATACCCCAGGTTCCCGCCGCAACTCGAGAAAAACCATGAGACTTCCCCCTCGCCGCGAGATGAGGCCCGATTCCCCTGCACTGCGTGCAGAGCAATTCCGTCTTGCACATCACACATGAAAGGAGCCTTGATTTCCTTGATGGCACTCCAGAGAAACCCCAAGAACACTGTTTCAAGGCTAGAGGGATCTTGATGTCACTGTAGCCACACGAAAGAGCTCCGTGGACCAAAAATCAACTCGAGATGAGAGGTTAGTCCCTGGCCTCGACTCCAGAGGAATACCACCTTACCACAAGCACCTCAAGAGGAGGCTTCTCTCAGCTCTAGGTATGTGAGAGGGACCCTGAGTTTGCGGCCTCAAGTGGAATGGACACCGCGATGCCCTGACTAGGAATAAGGCCGGATATCCCTGCAGTGACTTGAATGCAGGCTCATCTTGCATCTCCCAAGACGAAAGGATGTCTGCATCCCCTGTGGAGACCACAGAGAAAGACCTAGTTCCCCACCTCATCGCGACCGGAGGCCTCACATCCTTTGAAAACTCCAGAGGTACGCGGAGATCAGTGCCTCCAAAGGAGACGATGCCTGACTCCTCATAAAACTTGATAGGAGTCCCAGGATTCCTGTGGCACGTGGAAAGAGACCCTTGATCTCCAGTCTCAGCTGGAGAGGCGTCCCAATTGCCCTGCCAAGCCTCGAGGAGAATCCCGAGTTGTCCCTCGCAACTAGGCAGGAGTCCTGACGTCGCTGAACAAACACGTGGGTGGAAGGGCCATCCCTGTCGTAACTCGACAATATACCCCAGGTTCCCACCGCAACTCAAGAAAAACCATGAGACTTCCTCCTCGCCGCGAGATAAGGCCCGATTCCCCTGCACTGTGTGCAGAGCAATTCCGTGTTGCACATCACACATGAAAGGAGCCTTGATTTCCTTGATGGCACTCCAGAGAAACCCCAAGAACACTGTTTCAAGGCTAGAGGGATCCTGAGGTCACTGTAGCAACACGAAAGAGCTCCGTGGCCCAAAAATCAACTCGAGATGAGAGGTTAGTCCCTGGCTTCGACTCCAGAGGAATACCACCTTACCACAAGCACCTCAAGAGGAGGCTTCTCTCAGCTCTAGGTATGTGAGAGGGACCCTGAGTTTGGGGCCTCAAGTGTAATGGACACCGCGATGCCCTGACTCGAAATAAGGCCGGATATCCCTGCAGTGACGTGAATGCAGGCTCGTCTTGCATCTCCCAAGATGAAAGGATGTTTGAATCCCCTGTGGAGACCACAGAGAAAGACCTAGTTCCCCACCTCATCGCGACCGGAGGTCTCACATCCTTTAAAAACTCCAGAGGTACGCAGAGATCAGTGCCTCCAAAAGAGACGATGCCTGAGTCCTCGTGAAACTTGATAGGAGTCCCAGGATTCCTGTGGCACGTGGAAAGGGACACTTGGTCTCCCGCCTCAGCTGCAGAGGCGTCCCAATTGCCCTGCGAAGCCTCGAGGAGAATCCCGAGTTGTCCCTCGCAACTAGGCAGGAGTCCTGACGTCGCTGAACAAACACGTGTGTGGAAGGGCCATCCCCGTTGTAACTCGAGAATATACCCCAGGTTCCCGCCGCAATTCGCGAAAAACCATGAGACTTCCCCCTCGCCGCGAGATGAGGCCCGATTCCCCTGCACTGCATGCAGAGCAATTCCGTGTTGCACATCAAACATGAAAGGAGCCTTGATTTCCTTGATGGCACTCCAGAGAAACCCCAAGAACACTGTTTCAAGGCTAGAGGGATCCTGAAGTCACTGTAGCAACACGAAAGAACTCCGTGGAGCAAACATCAACTCGAGATGAGAGGTTAGTCCCTAGCTTCGACTCTAGAGGAATACCACCTTACCACAAGCACCTCAAGAGGAGACTTCTCTCAGCTCTAGGTATGTGAGAGGGACCCTGAGTTTGCGGCCTCAAGTGGAATGGACACCGCGATGCCCTGACTCGAAATAAGGCCGGATATCCCGGCAGTCACTTGAATGCAGGCTCGTCTTGCATCTCCCAAGACGAAAGGATGTCTGAATCCCCTGTGCAGACCACAGAGAAAGACCTAGTTCCCCACTTCATCGCGACCAGAGGCCTCACATCCTTTGAAAACTCCAGAGGTGCGCGGAGATCAGTGCCTCCAAATGAGACGATGCCTGACTCCTCGTCAAACTTGATAGGAGTCCCAGGATTCCTGTGGCACGTGGAAAGGGACCCTTGGTCACCCGCCTCAGCTGGAGAGGCGTCCCAATTGCCCTGCCAAGCCTCGAGGAGAATCCCGAGTTGAACCTCGCAACTAGGCAGGAGTCCTGACGTCGCTGAACAAACACGTGGCTGGAAGGGCCATCCCCGTCATAACTCGAGACTATACCCCAGGTTCCCGCCGCAACTCGAGAAAAACCATGAGACTTCCCCCTCGCCGCGAGATGAGGCTCGATTCTCCTGAACTGCATGCAGAGCAATTTCGTGTTGCACATCAAACATGAAAGGAGCCTTGATTTCCTTGATGGCACTCCAGAGAAACCCCAAGAACACTGTTTCAAGGCTAGAGGTATCCTGAGGTAACTGTAGCCACACGAAAGAGCTCCGTGGCCCGAAAATCAACTCGAGATGAGAGGTTAGTCCCTGGCTTCGACTCCAGAGGAATACCACCTTACCACAAGCACCTCAAGAGGAGGCTTCTCTCAGCTCTAGGTATGTGAGAGGGACCCTGAGTTTGCGGCCTCAAGTGGAATGGACACCACGAGGCCCTGACTCGAAATAAGGCCGGATATCCCTGCAGTGACTTGAATGCAGGCTCGTCTTGCATCTCCCAAGACGAAAGGATGTCTGAATCCCCTGTGGAGACCACAGAGAAAGACCTAGTTTCCCACCTCATCGCGACCGGAGGCCTCACATACTTTGAAAACTCCAGAGGTCCGCGGAGTTCAGTGCCTCCAAAGGAGACGATGCCTAACTCCTCGTGAAACTTGATAGGAGTCCCAGGATTCCTGTGGCACGTAGAAAGGGACACTTGGTCTCCCGCCTCAGCTGGAGAGGCGTCCCAATTGCCCTGCCAAGCCTCGAGGAGAATCCCGAGGTGTCCCTCGCAACTAGGCAGGAGTCCTGACGTCGGTGAACAAACACGTGTGTGGAATGGCCATCCCCGTCGTAACTCGAGAATATACCCCAGGTTCCCGCCGCAACTCGAGAAATACCATGAGACTTCCCCCTCGCCGCGAGATGAGGCCCGATTCCCATGCACTGCGTGCAGAGCAATTCCGTGTTGCACATCACACATGAAAGGAGCCTTGATTTCCTTGATGGCACTCCAGAGAAACCCCAAGAACTCTGTTTCAAGGCTAGAGGGATCCTGAGGTCACTGTAGCAACACGAAAGAGCTCCGTGGACCAAAAATCAACTCGAGATGAGAGGTTAGTCCCTGGCTTCGACTCCAGAGGAATACCACCTAACCACAAGCACCTCAAGAGGAGGCTTCTCTCAGCTCTAGCTATGTGAGAGGGACCCTGAGTTTGCGGCCTCAAGTGGAATGGACACCGCGATGCCCTGACTCGAAATAATGCCGGATATCCCTGCAGTGACTTGAATGCAGGCTCCTCTTGCATCTCCCAAGATGAAAGGATGTCTGATTCCCCTGTGGAGACCACAGAGAAAGACCTAGTTCCCCACCTCATCGCGCCTGGAGGCCTCATATCCTTTGAAAACTCCAGAGGTACGCGGAGATCAGTGCCTCCAAAGGAGACGATGCCTGACTCCTCGTGAAACTTGATAGGAGTCCCAGGATTCCTGTGGCACGTGGAAAGGGACACTTGGTCTCCCGCCTCAGCTGGAGAGGAGTCCCAATTGCCCTGCCAAGCCTCGAGGAGAATCCCGAGTTATCCCTCGCAACTAGGAAGGAGTCCTGACGTCGCTGAACAAACACGTGTGTAGAAGGGCCATCCCCGTCGTAACTCGAGAATATACCCCAGGTTCCCGCCGCAACTCGAGAAAAACCATGAGACTTCCCCCTCGCCGCGAGATGAGGCCCGATTCCCCTGCACTGCGTGCAGAGTAATTCCGTGTTGCACATCACACATGAAAGGAGCCTTGATTTCCTTGATGGCACTCCAGAGAAACCCCAAGAACACTGTTTCAAGGCTAGAGGGATCCTGAGGTCACTGTAGCAACACGAAAGAGCTCCGTGGACCAAACATCAACTCGAGATGAGAGGTTAGTCCCTGGCTTCGACTCTAGAGGAATACCACCTTACCACAAGCACCTCAAGAGGAGGCTTCTCTCAGGTCTAGGTATGTGAGAGGGACCCTGATTTTGCAGCCTCAATTGGAATGGACACTGCTATGCCCTGACTCGAAATAAGGCCGTATATCCCTGCAGTGACTTGAATGCAGGCTCGTCTTGTATCTCCCAAGACGAAAGGATGTCTGAATCCCCTGTGGAGACCACAGAGAAAGACCTAGTTCCCCACCTCATCGCGACCATAGGCCTCACATCCTTTGAAAACTCCAGAGGTACGCGGAGATCAGTGCCTCCAAAGGAGACAATGCCTGACTCCTCGGGAAACTTGATAGAAGTCCCAGGATTCCTGTGGCACGTGGAAAGAGACCCTTGATCTCCAGTCTCAGCTGGAGAGGCGTCCCAATTGCCCTGCCAAGCCTCGAGGAGAATCCCGAGTTGTCCCTCGCAACTAGGCAGTAGTCCTGACGTCGCTGAACAAACACGTGGGTGGAAGGGCTATCCCTGTCGTAACTCGACAATATACCCCAGGTTCCCACCGCAACTCAAGAAAAACCATGAGACTTCCTCCTCGCCGAGAGATGAGGCCCGATTCCCCTGCACTGTGTGCAGAGCAATTCCGTGTTGCACATCACACATGAAAGGAGCCTTGATTTCCTTGATGGCACTCCAGAGAAACCCCAAGAACACTGTTTCAAGGCTAGAGGGATCCTGAGGTCACTGTAGCAACACGAAAGAGCTCCGTGGCCCAAAAATCAACTCGAGATGAGAGGTTAGTCCCTGGCTTCGACTCCAGAGGAATACCACCTTACCACAAGCACCTCAAGAGGAGGCTTCTCTCAGCTCTATCTATGTGAGTGGGTCCCTGAGTTTGCGGCCTCAAGAGGAATGGACACCGCGATGCCCTGACTCGAAATAAGGCCGGATATCCCTGCAGTGACTTGAATGCAGGCTCGTCTTGCCTCTCCCAAGACGAAAGGATGTCTGCATCCCCTGTGGAGACCACAGAGAAAGACCTAGTTCCCCACCTCATCGCGACCGGAGGCCTCACATCCTTTGAAAACTCCAGAGGTACGCGGAGATCAGTGCCTCCAAAGGAGACGATGCCTGACTCCTCGTGAAACTTGATAGGATTCCCAGGATTCCTGTGGCACGTGGAAAGGGACCCTTGGTCTTCCGCCTCAGCTGGAGAGGCGTCCCAATTGCCCTGCCAAGCCTCGAGGAGAATCCCGAGTTGTCCCTCGCAACTAGGCAGGAGTCCTGACGTCGCTGAACAAACACGTGTGTAGAAGGGCCATCCCCGTCGTAACTCGAGAATATACCCCAGGTTCCCGCCACAACTCGAGAAAAACCATGAGACTTCCCCCTCGCCGCGAGATGAGGCCCGATTCCCATGCACTGCGTGCAGAGCAATTCCGTGTTGCACATCAAACATGAAAGGAGCCTTGATTTCCTTGATGGCACTCCAGAGAAACCCCAAGAACACTGTTTCAAGGCTAGAGGGATCCTGAGGTCACTGTAGCAACACGAAAGAGCTCTGTGGACCAAAAGTCAACTCGAGATGAGAGGTTAGTCCCTGGCTTCGACTCCAGAGGTATACCACCTTACCACAAGCACCTCAACAGGAGGCTTCTCTCAGCTCTATGTATGTGAGAGGGACCCTGAGTTTGCGGCCTCAAGTGGAATGGACACCGCGATGCCCTGACTCGAAATAAGGCCGGATATCCCGGCAGTCACTTGAATGCAGGCTCGTCTTGCATCTCCCAAGACGAAAGGATGTCTGAATCCCCTGTGGAGACCACAGACAAAGACCTAGTTCCCCACCTCATCGCGACCGGAGGCCTCACATCCTTTGAAAACTCCAGAGGTACGCGGAGATCAGTGCCTCCAAAGGAGACGTTGCCTGACTCCTCGTGAAACTTGATAGGAGTCCCTGGATTCCTGTGGCACGTGGAAAGGGACCCTTGGTCTCCCGCCTCAGCTGGAGAGGTGTCCCAATTGCCCTTCCAAGCCTCGAGGAGAATCCCGAGTTGTCCCTCGCAACTAGGCAGGAGTCCTGACGTCGCTGAACAAACACGTGGGTGGAAGGGCTTTCCTCATCGTAACTCGAGAATATACCCCAGGTTCCCACCGCAAGTCGAGAAAACCATGAGACTTCCCCCTCGCCGCAAAATGAGGCCCGATACCCTGCCCTGCGTGCAGAGCAATTCCGTGTTGCACATCACACATGAAAGGAGCCTTGATTTCCTTGATGGCACTCCAGAGAAACCCCAAGAACACTGTTTCAAGGCTAGAGGGAACCTGAGGTCACTGTAGCAACAAGAAAGAGCTCCGTGGACCAAAAATCAACTCGAAATAAGATGTTAGCCCAGGGCTTCTACTCCAGAGGAATACCACCTTACCACAAGCACCTCAAGAGGAAGCTTCTCTCAGCTCTAGGTATGTGAGAGGGACCCTGAGTTTGCGGCCTCAAGTGGAATGGACACCGCGATGCCCTGACTCAAAATAAGGCCGGATATCCCTGCAGTGACCTGAATGCAGGCTCGTCTTGCATCTCCCAAGATGAAAGGATGTCTGAATCCCCTGTGGAGACCACAGAAAAAGACCTAGTTCCCCACCTCATTGCGACCGGAGGCCTCACATCCTTTGAAAACTCCAGAGGTACGCGGAGATCAGTGCCTCCAAAGGAGACGATGCCTGACTCCTCCTGAAACTTGATAGGAGTTCCAGGATTCCTGTGGCACGTGGAAAGGGAACCTTGGTCTCCCGCCTCAGCTGGAGAGGCGTCCCAGTGGCCCTGCCAAGCCTCGAGGAGAATCCCGAGTTGTCCCTCGCAACTAGGCAGGAGTCCTGACGTCGCTGAACAAACACGTGGGTGGAAGGGCCATCCCCGTCGTAACTCGAGAATATACCCCAGGTTCCCGCCGCAACTCGAGAAAAACCATGAGACTTCCCCCTCGCCGCGAGATGAGGCCCGATTCCCCTGCACTGCATGCAGAGCAATTCCGTGTTGCACATCACACATGAAAGGAGCCTTGATTTCCTTGATGGCACTCCAGAGAAACCCCAAGAACACTGTTTCAAGGCTCGAGGGATCCTGAGGTCACTGTAGCCACACGAAAGAGCTCCGTGGACCAAAAATCAACGCGAGATGAGAGGTTAGTCCCTGGCTTCGACTCCAGAGGAATACCACCTTACCACAAGCACCTCAAGAGGAGGCTTCTCTCAGCTCTAGGTATGTGAAAGGGACCCTGAGTTTGCGGCCTCAAGTGGAATGGACACCGCGATGCGCTGACTCGAAATAAGGCCGGATATCCCTGCAGTGACTTGAATGCAGGCACGTCTTGCATCTCCCAAGATGAAAGGATGTCTGAATCCCCTGTGGAGAACACAGAAAAAGACCTAGTTCCCCACCTCATCGTGAGCGGAGGCCTCACATCCTTTGAAAACTCCAGAGGTACGCGGAGATCAGTGCCTCCATAGGAGACGATGCCTGACTCCTCGTGAAACTTGATAGGAGTCCCAGGATTCCTGTGGCATGTGGAAATGGAGCCTTGGTCTCCCGCCTCAGATGGAGAGGCGTCCCAATTGCCCTGCCAGGACTCGAGGAGAATCCCGAGTTGTCCCTCGCAACTAGGCAGGAGTCCTGACTTGGCTGAACAAACAAGTGGGTGGAAGGGCCATCCCCGTCGTAACTCGAGAATATACCCCAGGTTCCCGCCGCAACTCGAGAAAAACCATGAGACTTCCCCCTCGCCGCAAAATGAGGCCTGATATCCTGCATTGCGTGCAGAGCAATTCTGTGTTGCACATCACACATGAAAGGAGCCTTGATTTCCTTGATGGCACTCCAGAGAAACCCCAAGAACACTGTTTCAAGGCTAGAGGGAACCTGAGGTCACTGTAGCAACACGAAAGAGCTCCGTGGACCAAAAATCAACTCGAGATGAGAGGTTAGTCACTGGCTTCGACTCCAGAGGAATGCCACCTTACCACAAGCACCTCAAGAGGAGGGTTCTCTCAGCTGTAGGTATGTGAGAGGGACCCTGAGTTTGCGGCCTCAAGTGGAATGGACACCGCGATGCCCTGACTCGAAATAAAGCCGGATATCCCTGCAGTGACTTGAATGCAGGCTCGTCTTGCATCTCCCAAGACGAAAGGATGTCTGAATCCCCTGTGGAGACCAAGAGAAAGACCTAGTTCCCCACCTCATCGCGACCGGAGGCCTCACATCCTTTGAAAATTTCAGAGGTATGCGGAGATCAGTGCCTCCAAAGGAGAGGATGCCTGACTCCTCATGAAACTTGATAGGAGTCCCAGGATTCCTGTGGCACGTGGAAAGGGACACTTGGTCTCCCGCCTCAGCTGGAGAGGCGTCCCAATTGCCCTGCCAAGCCTCGAGGAGAATCCCGAGTTGTCCCTCACAACTAGGCAGGAGTCCTGACGTCACTGAACAAACACGTGTGTGGAAAGGCCATCCCCGTCGTAACTCGAGAATATACCCCAGGTTCCCGCCGCAACTCGAGAAAAACCATGAGACTTCCCCCTCGCCGCGAGATGAGGCCCGATTCCCCTGCACTGCGTGCAGAGCAATACCGTGTTGCACATCACACATGAAAGGAGCCTTGATTTCCTTGATGGCACTCCAGAGAAACCCCAAGAACACTGATTCAAGGCTAGAAAGATCCTGAGGTCACTGTAGCAATATGAAAGAGCTCCGTGGACCAAAAATCAACTCGAGATGAGAGGGTAGTCCCTGGCTTCGACTCCAGAGGAATACCACCTTACCACAAGCACCTCAAGAGGAGGCTTCTCTCAGCTCTAGGTATGTGAGAGGGACCCTGATTTTGCGGCCTCAAGTGGAATGGGCACCGCGGTGCTCTGACTCAAAATAAGGACGGATATCCCTGCAGTGACTTGAATGCAGGCTTGTCTTGCATCTCCCAAGATGAAAGGATGTCTGAATCCCCTGTGGCGACCACAGAAAAAGACCTCATTCCCCACCTCATCGCGACCGGAGGCCTCACATCCTTTGAAAACTCCAGAGGTACGCGGAGATCAGTGCCTCCAAAGGAGACGATGCCTGACTCCTCCTGAAACTTGATAGGACTCCAAGGATTCCTGTGGCACGTGGAAAGGGACTCTTGGTCTCCCGCCTCAGCTGGAGAGGCGTCCCAATTGCCCTGCCAAGCCTCGAGGAGAATCCCGAGTTGTCCCTCACAACTAGGCAGGAGTCCTGACGTCACTGAACAAACACGTGTGTGGAAAGGCCATCCCCGTCGTAACTCGAGAATATACCCCAGGTTCCCGCCGCAACTCGAGAAAAACCATGAGACTTCCCCCTCGCCGCGAGATGAGGCCCGATTCCCCTGCACTGCGTGCAGAGCAATTCCGTGTTGCACATCACACATGAAAGGAGCCTTGATTTCCTTGATGGCACTCCAGAGAAACCCCAAGAACACTGTTTCAAGGCTAGAGGGATCCTGAGGTCACTGTAGCCACACGAAAGAGCTCCGTGGACCAAAAATCAACTCGAGATGAGAGGGTAGTCCCTGGCTTCGACTCCAGAGGAATACCACCTTACCACAAGCACCTCAAGAGGAGGCTTCTCTCAGCTCTAGGTATGTGAGAGGGACCCTGATTTTGCGGCCTCAAGTGGAATGGGCACCGCGGTGCTCTGACTCAAAATAAGGACGGATATCCCTGCAGTGACTAGAATGCAGGCTCGTCTTGCATCTCCCAAGACGAAAGGATGTCTGAATCCCCTGTGGAGACCACAGAAAAAGACCTCGTTCCCCACCTCATCGCGACCGGAGGCCTCACATCCTTTGAAAACTCCAGAGGTACGCGGAGATCAGTGCCTCCAAAGGAGACGATGCCTGACTCCTCGTGAAACTTGATAGGAGTTCCAGGATTCCTGTGGCACGTGGAAAGGTACACTTTGTCTCCCACCTCAGCTGTAGAGGCGTCCCAATTGCCCTGCCAAGCCTCGAGGAGAATCCCGAGTTGTCCCTCGCAACTAGGCAGGAGTCCTGACGTCGCTGAACAAACACGTGGGTGGAAGGGCCATCCCCGTCGTAACTCGAGAATATACCCTAGGTTCCCGCCGCAACTCGAGAAAAACCATGAGACTTCCCCCTCGCCGCGAGATGAGGCCCGATTCCCCTGCACTGCGTGCAGAGCAATACCGTGTTGCACATCACACATGAAAGGAGACTTGATTTCCTTGATGGCACTCCAGAGAAACCCCAAGAACACTGTTTCAAGGCTAGAGGGAACCTGAGGTCACTGTAGCAACACGAAAGATCTCCGTGGACCAAAAATCAACTCGAGATGAGAGGTTAGTCACTGGCTTCGACTCCAGAGGAATGCCACCTTACCACAAGCACCTCAAGAGGAGGGTTCTCTCAGCTCTAGGTATGTGAGAGGGACCCTGAGTTTGCGGCCTCAAGTGGAATGGACACCGCGATGCCCTGACTCGAAATAAAGCCGGATATCCCTGCAGTAACTTGAATGCAGGCTCGTCTTGCATCTCCCAAGACGAAAGGATGTCTGAATCCCCTGTGGAGACCACAGAGAAAGACCTAGTTCCCCACCTCATCGCGACCGGAAGCCTCACATCCTTTGAAAACTTCAGAGGTATGCGGAGATCAGTGCCTCCAAAGGAGACGATGCCTGACTCCTCATGAAACTTGATAGGAGTCCCAGGATTCCTGTGGCACGTGGAAAGGGACCCTTGGTCTCCCGCCTAAGCTGGAGAGGCGTCCCAATTGCCCTGCCAAGCCTCGAGGAGAATCCCGAGTTGTTCCTCGCAACTAGGCAGGAGTCCTGACGTCGCTGAACAAACACGTGGGTGGAAGGGCCATCCCCGTCGTAACTCGAGAATATACCCCAGGTTCCCGCCGCAACTCGAGAAAAACCATGAGACTTCCCCCTCGCCGCGAGATGAGGCCCGATTCCCCTGCACTGCATGCAGAGAAATTCCGTGTTGCACATCACACATGAAAGGAGCCTTGATTTCCTTGATGGCACTGCAGAGAAACCCCAAGAACACTGTTTCAAGGCTCGAGGGATCCTGAGGTCACTGTAGCCACACGAAAGAGCTCCGTGGACCAAAAATCATCTCGAGATGAGAGGTTAGTCCCTGGCTTCGACTCCAGAGGAATACCACCTTACCACAAGCACCTCAAGAGGAGGCTTCTCTCAGCTCTAGGTATGTGAGAGGGACCCTGAGTTTGCGGCCTCAAGTGGAATGGACACCGCGATGCGCTGACTCGAAATAAGGCCGGATATCCCTGCAGTGACTTGAATGCAGGCACGTCTTGCATCTCCCAAGATGAAAGGATGTCTGAATCCCCTGTGGAGAACACAGAAAAAGACCTAGTTCCCCACCTCATCGCGAGCGGAGGCCTCACATCCTTTGAAAACTCCAGAGGTACGGGGAGATCAGTGCCTCCAAAGGAGACGATGCCTGACTCCTCGTGAAACTTGATAGGAGTCCCAGGATTCCTGTGGCATGTGGAAATGGAGCCTTGGTCTCCCGCCTCAGATGGAGAGGCGTCCCAATTGCCCTGCCAGGCCTCGAGGAGAATCCCGAGTTGCCCCTCGCAACTAGGCAGGAGTCCTGACTTGGCTGATTAAACAAGTGGGTGGAAGGGCCATCCCCGTCGTAACTCGAGAATATACCCCAGGTTCCCGCCGCAACTCGAGAAAAACCATGAGACTTCCCCCTCGCCACAAAATGAGGCCTGATATCCTGCATTGCGTGCAGAGCAATTCTGTGTTGCACATCACACATGAAAGGAGCCTTGATTTCCTTGATGGCACTCCAGAGAAACCCCAAGAACACTGTTTCAAGGCTAGAGAGAACCTGAGGTCACTGTAGCAACACGAAAGAGCTCCGTGGACCAAAAATCAACTCGAGATGAGAGGTTAGTCACTGGCTTCGACTCCAGAGGAATGCCACCTTACCACAAGCACCTCAAGAGGAGGGTTCTCTCAGCTGTAGGTATGTGAGAGGGACCCTGAGTTTGCGGCCTCAAGTGGAATGGACACCGCGATGCCCTGACTCGAAATAAAGCAGGATATCCCTGCAGTGACTTGAATGCAGGCTCGTCTTGCATCTCCCAAGACGAAAGGGTGTCTGAATCCCCTGTGGAGACCACAGAGAAAGACCTAGTTCCCCACCTCATCGCGACCGGAGGCCTCACATCCTTTGAAAACTTCAGAGGTATGCGGAGATCAGTGCCTCCAAAGGAGACGATGCCTGACTCCTCATGAAACTTGATAGGAGTCCCAGAATTCCTGTGGCACGTGGAAAGGGACACTTGGTCTCCCGCCTCAGCTGGAGAGGAGTCCCAATTGCACTGCCAAGCCTCGAGGAGAATCCCAGGTTGTCCCTCACAACTAGGCAGGAGTCCTGACGTCACTGAACAAACACGTGTGTGGAAAGGCCATCCCCGTCGTAACTCGAGAATATACCCTAGGTTCCCGCCGCAACTCGAGAAAAACCATGAGACTTCCCCCTCGCCGCGAGATGAGGCCCGATTCCCCTGCACTGCGTGCAGAGCAATACCGTGTTGCACATCACACATGAAAGGAGACTTGATTTCCTTGATGGCACTCCAGAGAAACCCCAAGAACACTGTTTCAAGGCTAGAGGGAACCTGAGGTCACTGTAGCAACACGAAAGATCTCCGTGGACCAAAAATCAACTCGAGATGAGAGGTTAGTCACTGGCTTCGACTCCAGAGGAATGCCACCTTACCACAAGCACCTCAAGAGGAGGGTTCTCTCAGCTCTAGGTATGTGAGAGGGACCCTGAGTTTGCGGCCTCAAGTGGAATGGACACCGCGATGCCCTGACTCGAAATAAAGCCGGATATCCCTGCAGTAACTTGAATGCAGGCTCGTCTTGCATCTCCCAAGACGAAAGGATGTCTGAATCCCCTGTGGAGACCACAGAGAAAGACCTAGTTCCCCACCTCATCGCGACCGGAAGCCTCACATCCTTTGAAAACTTCAGAGGTATGCGGAGATCAGTGCCTCCAAAGGAGACGATGCCTGACTCCTCATGAAACTTGATAGGAGTCCCAGGATTCCTGTGGCACGTGGAAAGGGACCCTTGGTCTCCCGCCTCAGCTGGAGAGGCGTCCCAATTGCCCTGCCAAGCCTCGAGGAGAATCCCGAGTTGTCCCTCGCAACTAGGCAGGAGTCCTGACGTTACTGAACAAACACGTTTGTGGAAAGGCCATCCCCATCGAAACTCGAGAATATACCCCAGGTTCCCGCCGCAACTCGAGAAAAACCATGAGACTTCCCCCTCGCCGCGAGATGAGGCCCGATTCCCCTGCACTGCATGCAGAGCAATACCGTGTTGCACATCACACATGAAAGGAGCCTTGATTTCCTTGATGGCACTCCAGAGAAACCCCAAGAACACTGTTTCAAGGCTAGAAGGATCCTGAGGTCACTGTAGCAATATGAAAGAGCTCCGTGGACCAAAAATCAACTCGAGATGAGAGGTTAGTCCCTGGCTTCGACTCCAGAGGACTACCACCTTATCACAAGCACCTCAAGAGGAGGCTTCTCTCAGCTCTAGGTGTGTGAGAGGGACCCTGAGTTTGCGGCCTCAAGTGGAATGGACACCGCGATGCCCTGACTCGAAATAAGGCCGGATATCCCTGCAGTGACTTGAATGCAGGCTCGTCTTGCATCTCCCAAGGCGAAAGGGTGTCTGAATCCCCTGTGGAGACCACAGAGAAAGACCTAGTTCCCCACCTCATCGCGACCGGAGGCCTCACATCCTTTGAAAACTCCAGAGGTACGCGGAGATCAGTGCCTCCAAAGGAGACGATGCCTAACTCCTGGTGAAACTTGATAGGAGTCCCAGGATTCCTGTGGCATGTGGAAATGGAGCCTTGGTCTCCCGCCTCAGATGGAGAGGCGTCCCAATTGCCCTGCCAAGCCTCGAGGAGAATCCCGAGTTGCCCCTCGCAACAAGGCAGGAGTCCTGACTTCGCTGAACAAACACGTGTGTGGAAGGGCCATCTCCGTCGTAACTCGAGAATATACCCCAGGTTCCCGCCGCAACTCGAGAAAAACCATGAGACTTCCCCCTCGCCGCGAGATGAGGCCCGATTCCCCTGCACTGCGTGCAGAGCAATTCCGTGTTGCACATCACACATGAAAGGAGCCTTGATTTCCTTGATGGCACTCCAGAGAATCCCCAAGAACACTGTTTCAAGGCTAGAGGGATCCTGAGGTCACTGTAGCAACACGAAAGAGCTGCATGGACCAAAAATCAACTCGAGATGAGAGGTTAGTCCCTAACTTCGACTCCAGAGGAATACCACCTTACCACAAGCAACTCAAGAGGAGGCTTCTCTCAGCTCTAGGTGTGTGAGAGGGACCCTGAGTTTGCGGCCTCAAGTGGAATGGACACCGCGATGCCCTGACTCGAAATAAGGCCGGATATCCCTGCAGTGACTTGAATGCAGGCTCGTCTTGCATCTCCCAAGGCGAAAGGGTGTCTGAATCCCCTGTGGAGACCACAGAGAAAGACCTAGTTCCCCACCTCATCGCGACCGGAGGCCTCACATCCTTTGAAAACTCCAGAGGTACGCGGAGATCAGTGCCTCCAAAGGAGACGATGCCTAACTCCTGGTGAAACTTGATAGGAGTCCCAGGATTCCTGTGGCATGTGGAAATGGAGCCTTGGTCTCCCGCCTCAGATGGAGAGGCGTCCCAATTGCCCTGCCAAGCCTCGAGGAGAATCCCGAGTTGCCCCTCGCAACAAGGCAGGAGTCCTGACTTCGCTGAACAAACACGTGTGTGGAAGGGCCATCTCCGTCGTAACTCGAGAATATACCCCAGGTTCCCGCCGCAACTCGAGAAAAACCATGAGACTTCCCCCTCGCCGCGAGATGAGGCCCGATTCCCCTGCACTGCGTGCAGAGCAATTCCGTGTTGCACATCACACATGAAAGGAGCCTTGATTTCCTTGATGGCACTCCAGAGAATCCCCAAGAACACTGTTTCAAGGCTAGAGGGATCCTGAGGTCACTGTAGCAACACGAAAGAGCTGCATGGACCAAAAATCAACTCGAGATGAGAGGTTAGTCCCTAACTTCGACTCCAGAGGAATACCACCTTACCACAAGCAACTCAAGAGGAGGCTTCTCGCATCTTTAGGTATGTGAGAGGGACCCTGAGTTTGCGGCCTCAAGTGGAATGGACACCGCGAAGCCCTGACTCGAAATAAGGCCGGATATCCCTGCAGTGACTTGAATGCAGGCTCGTCTTGTATCTCCCAAGACGAAAGGATGTCTGAATCCGCTGTGGAGACCACAGAGAAAAACCTAGTTCCCCACCTCATCGCGACCGGAGGCCTCACATCCTTTGAAAACTCCAGAGGTGCACGGAGATCAGTGCCTCCAAAGGAGACGATGCCTGACTCCTCGTGAAACTTGATAAGAGTCCCAGGATTCCTGTGGCACGTGGAAAGGGACCCTTGGTCTCCCGCCTCAGCTGGAGAGGCGTCCCAATTGCCCTGCCAAGCCTCGAGGAGAATCCCGAGTTGTCCCTCGCAACTAGGCAGGAGTCCTGACGTCGCTGAACAAACACGTGGGTGGAAGGGCCATCCCCGTCGTAACTCGAAAATATACCCCAGGTTCCCGCCCCAACTCGAGAAAAACCATGAGAATTCCCCCTCGCTGCGAGATGAGGCCCGATTCCCCTGCACTGCGTGCAGAGCAATTCCGCGTTGCACATCACACATGAAAGGAGCCTTGATTTCCTTGATGGCACTCCAGAGAAACCCCAAGAACACTGTTTCAAGGCTAGAGGGAACCTGACGTCACTGTAGCAACACGAAAGAGCTCCGTGGACCAAAAATCAACTCGAGATGAGAGGTTAGTCCCTGGCTTCGACGCCAGAGGAATACCACCTTACCACAAGCACCTCAAGAGGAGGCTTCTCTCAGCTCTAGGTATGTAAAAGGGACCCTGAGTATGCAGCCCAAAGTCTAATGGACACCGCGATGCCCTGACTCGAAATAAGGCCGGATATCCCTGCAGTGACTTGAATGAAGGCTCGTCTTGCATCTCCCAAGATGAAAGGATGTCTGAATCCCCTGTGGAGACCACAGAGAAAGACCTAGTTCCCCACCTCATCGCGACCGGAGGCCTCACATCCTTTGAAAACTCCAGAGGTACGCGGAGATCAGTGACTCCAAAGGAGCTAATGCCTGACTCCTCGTCAAACTTGATAGGAGTCCCAGGATTCCTGTGGCATGTGGAAAGGGACCCTTGTTCTCCCGCCTCAGCTGGAGAAGTGTCCCAATTGCCCTGCCATGCCTCGAGGAGAATCCCGAGTTGTCCCTCGCAACTAGGCATGAGTCCTGACGTCGCTGAACAAACACGTGGGTGGAAGGGCCATCCCCATCGTAACTCGAGAATATACCCCAGGTTCCCGCCGCAACTCGAGAAAAACCATGAAACTTCCCCCTCGCAGCGAGATGAGGCCCGATTCCCCTACACTGCGTGCAGAGCCATTCCGTGTTGCACATCACACATGAAAGGAGCCTTGATTTCCTTGATGGCACTCCAGAGAAACCCCAAGAACACTGTTTCAAGGCTAGAGGGATCCTGAGGTCACTGTAGCAACACGAAAGAGATCCGTGGACCAAAAATCAACTTGAGATGAGAGGTTAGTCCCTGGCTTCGACTCCAGAGGAATACCACCTCACCACAAGCACCTCAAGAGGAGGCTTCCCTCAGCTCTAGGTATGTGAGAGGGACCCTGAATTTGCGGCCTCAAGTGGAATGGACACCGTGATGCCCTGACTCGAAATAAGGCCGGATATCCCTGCAGTGACTTGAATGCAGGCTCCTCTTGCATCTCCCAAGACGAAAGGACGTCTGAATCCCCTGTGGAGACCACAGAGAAAGACCTAGTTCCCCACCTCATCGCAACCGGAAGCCTCACATCCTTTGAAAACTCCAGAGGTACGCAGAGATCAGTGCCTCCAACGGAGACGAGGCCTGACTCCTCTGAACCTTGATAGGAGTCCCAGGATTCCTGTGGCACGTGGAAAGGGACTCTTGGTCTCCCGCCTCAGCTGGAGAGGCGTCCCAATTGCCCTGCCAAGCCTCGAGGAGAATCCCGAGTTGTCCCTCGCAACTAGGCAGGAGTCCTGACGTCGCTGAACAAACACGTGGGTGGAAGGTCCATCCCCGTCGTAAGTCGAGAATATACCCCAGGTTCCCACCGTAACTCAAGAAAAACCATGAGACTTCCCACTCGCCGCGAGATGAGGCCCGATTCCCCTGCACTGCGTGCAGAGCAATCCGTGTTGCACATCACACATGAAAGGAGCCTTGATTTCCTTGATGGCACTCCAGAGAAACCCCAAGAACACTGTTTCAAGGCTAGAGGGATCCTGAGGTCACTGTAGCAACACGAAAGAGCTCCGTGGACCAAAAATCCACTCGAGATGAGGGGTTAGTCCCTGGCTTCGACTCCAGAGGAATACCACCTTACCACAAGCTCCTCAAGAGGAGGCTTCTCTAAGCTCTAGGTATGTGAAAGGGACCCTGAGTTTGCAGCCTCAAGACGAATGGACACCGCGATGCCCTGACTCGAAATAAGGCCGGATATCCCTGCAGTGACTTGAATGAAGGCTCGTCTTGCATCTCCCAAAATGAAAGGATGTCTGAGTCCCCTGTGGAGACCACAGAGAAAGACCTAGTTCTCCATCTCATCACGACCGGAGGCCTCAAATCCTTTGAAAACTCCAGAGGTACGCGGAGATCAGTGCCTCCAAAGGAGCCAATGCCTGACTCCTCGTCAAACTTGATAGGAGTCCCAGGATTCCTGTGGCATGTGGAAAGGGACACTTGGTCTCCCGCCTCAGCTGCAGAGGCGTCCCAATTGCCCTGCCAAGCCTCGAGGAGAATCCCGAGTTGTCCCTCGCAACTAGGCAGGAGTCCTGACGTCGCTGAACAGACACTTGTGTGGAAGGGCCATCCCCGTCGTAACTCGAGAATATACCCCAGGTTCACGCCGCAACTCGAGAAAAACCATGAGACTTTCCCCTCGCCGCGAGATGAGGCCCGATTCCCCTGCACTGCGTGCAGAGCAATTCCGTGTTGCACATCACACATGAAAGGAGCCTTGATTTCCTTGATGGCACTCCAGAGAAACCCCAAGAACACTGTTTCAAGGCTAGAGGGATCCTGAGGTCACTGTAGCAACAAAAAAGAGCTCCGGAGACCAAAAATCAACTCGAGATGAGAGGTTAGTCCCTGGCTTCGACTCCAGAGGAATACCACCTTACCACAAGCACCTCAAGAGGAGGCTTCTCTCAGCTCTAGGTATGTGAGAGGGACCCTGAGTTTGCGGCCTCAAGTGGAATGGACACCGGGATGCCCTGACTCGAAATCAGGCCGTATATCCCTGCAGTTTCTTGAATGCAGGCTCGTCTTGCCTCTCCCAAGGCGAAAGGATGTCTGAATCCCCTGTGGAGACGACAGAGAAAGACCTAGTTCCCCACCTCATGGCGACGGGAGGCCTCACATCCTTTGAAAACTCCAGAGGTACGCGGAGATCAGTGCCTCCATAGGAGACGATGCCTGACTCCTCGTGAAAATTGATAGGGGTCCCAGGATTCCTGTCGCACATGGAAAGGGACCCTTGGTCTCCCGCCTCAGCTGGAGAGGCGTCGCAATTGCCCTGCCAAGCCTCGAGGAGAATCCCGAGTTGTCCCTCACAACTAGGCAGGAGTCCTGACGTCCCTGAACAAACATGTGTGTGGACGGGCCATCCCCGTCGTAACTCGAGAATATACCCCAGGTTCCCGCCGCAACTCGAGAAAAACCATGAGACTTCCCCCTCGCCGCGAGATGAGGCCCGATTCCCCTGCACTGCGTGCAGAGCAATTTCGTGTTGCACATCACACATGAAAGGAGCCTTGATTTCCTTGATGGCACTCCAGAGAAACCCCAAGAACACTGTTTCAAGGCCAGAGGGATCCTGAGGTCACTGTAGCAACACAAAAGAGCTCCGTGGACCAAAAATCAACTCGAGATGAGGGGTTAGTCCCTGGCTTCGAATCCAGAGGAATACCACCTTACCACAAGCACCTCAAGTGGAGGCTTCTCTCAGCTCTAGGTATGTGAGAGGGACCCCGAGTTTGCAGCCTCAAGTGGAATGGACACTGCTATGCCCTGCCTCAAAATAAGGCCGGATATCCCTGCAGTGACTTGAATGAAGGCTCCTCTTGCATCTCCCAAGACGAAAGGATGTCTGAATCCCCTGTGGAGACCACAGAGAAAGACCTAATTCCCCACCTCATCGCAACCGGAAGCCTCACATCCTTTGAAAATTCCAGAGGTACGCGGAGATCAGTGCCTCCAAAGGAGACGAGGCCTGACTCCTCTGAAACTTGATAGGAGTCCCAGGATGCCTGTGGCATGTGGAAAGGGACCCTTGGTCTCCCGCCTCAGCTGGAGAGGCGTCCCAATTGCCCTGCCAAGCCTCGAGGAGAATCCCGAGTTGTCCCTCGGAACTAGGCAGGAGTCCTGACGTCGCTGCACAAACACGTGGGTGGAAGGGCCATCCCCGTCGTAACTCGAGAATATACACCAGGTTCCCGCCGCAACTCGAGAAAAACCATGAGACTTCCCCCTCGCCGCGAGATGAGGCCCGATTCCCCTGCACTGCGTGCAGAGCAATCCGTGTTGCACATCACACATGAAAGGAGCCTTGATTTCCTTGATGGCACTCCAGAGAAACCCCAAGAACACTGTTTCAAGGCTAGAGGGATCCTGAGGTCACTAGCAACACGAAAGAGCTCCGTGGACCAAAAATCCACTCGAGATGAGAGGTTAGTCCCTGGCTTCGACTCCAGAGGAATACCACCTTACCACAAGCAACTCAAGAGGAGGCTTCTCGCATCTTTAGGTATGTGAGAGGGACCCTGAGTTTGCGGCCTCAAGTGGAATGGACACCGCGAAGCCCTGACTCGAAATAAGGCCGGATATCCCTGCAGTGACTTGAATGTAGGCTCGTCTTGCATCTCCCAAGACGAAAGGATGTCTGAATCCGCTGTGGAGACCACAGAGAAAAACCTAGTTCCCCACCTCATTGCGACCGGAGGCCTCACATCCTTTGAAAACTCCAGAGGTGCACGGAGATCAGTGCCTCCAAAGGAGACGATGACTGACTCCTTGTGAAACTTGATAGGAGTCCCAGGATTCCTGTGGCACGTGGAAAGGGACCCTTGGTCTCCCGCCTCAGCTGGAGAGGCGTCCCAATTGCCCTGCCAAGCCTCGAGGAGAATCCCGAGTTGTCCCTCGCATCTAGGCAGGAGTCCTGACGTCGCTGAACAAACACGTGTGTGGAAGGGCCATCCCCGTCGTAACTCGAGAATATACCTCAGGTTCCCGCCCCAACTCGAGAAAAACCATGAGAATTCCCCCGCGCTGCGAGATGAGGCCCGATTCCCCTGCACTGCGTGCAGAGCAATTCCGCGTTGCACATCACACATGAAAGGAGCCTTGATTTCCTTGATGGCACTCCAGAGAAACCCCAGGAACACTGTTTCAAGGCTAGAGGGAACCTGACGTCACTGTAGCAACACGAAAGAGCTCCGTGGACCAAAAATCAACTCGAGATGAGGGGTTAGTCCCTGGCTTCGAATCCAGAGGAATACCTCCTTACCACAAGCACCTCAAGAGGAGGCTTCTCTCAGCTCTAGGTATGTGAAAGGTACCCTGAGTATGCAGCCTCAAGTCGAATGGACACCGCGATGCCTTGACTCGAAATCAGGCCGGATATCCCTGCAGTGACTTGAATGAAGGCTCGTCTTGCATCTCCCAAGATGAAAGGATGTCTGAATCCCCTGTGGAGACCACAGAGAAAGACCTAGTTCCCCACCTCATCGCGACCGGAGGCCTCACATCCTTTGAAAACTCCAGAGGTACGCGGAGATCAGTGCCTCCAAAGGACACGATGCCTGACTCCTCGTCAAACTTGATAGGAGTCCCAGGATTCCTGTGGCATGTGGAAAGGGACCCTTGGTCTCCCGCCTCAGCTGGAGAGGTGTCCCAATTGCCCTGCCATGCCTCCAGGAGAATCCCGAGTTGTCCCTCGCAACTAGGCAGGAGTCCTGACGTCGCTGAACAAACACGTGGGTGGAAGGGTCATCCCCATTGTAACTCGAGAATATACCCCAGGTTCCCGCCGCAACTCGAGAAAAACCATGAGACTTCCCCCTGTCCGCGAGATGAGGCTTGATTCCCCTACACTGCGTGCACAGCAATTCCGTGTTGCACATCACACATGAAAGGAGCCTTGATTTCCTTGATGGCACTCCAGAGAAACCCCAAGAACACTGTTTCCAGGCTAGAGGCATCCTGAGGTCACTGTAGCAACACGAAAGAGCTCCGTGGACCAAAAATCAACTCGAGATGAGAGGTTAGTCCCTGGCTTCGACTCCAGAGGAATACCACCTCACCACAAGCACCTCAAGAGGAGGCTTCCCTCAGCTCTAGGTATGTGAGAGGGACCCTGAATTTGCGGCCTCAAGTGGAATGGACACCGCGATGCCCTGACTCGAAATAAGGCCGGATATCCCTGCAGTGACTTGAATGCAGGCTCGTCTTGCATCTCCCAAGACGAAAGGATGTCTGAATCCCCTGTGGAGACCACAGAGAAAGACCTAGTTCCCCACCTCATCGCAACCGGAAGCCTCACATCCTTTGAAAACTCCAGAGGTTCGCGGAGATCAGTGCCTCCAACGGAGACGAGGCCTGACTCCTCTGAAACTTGATAGGAGTCCCAGGATTCCTGTGGCACGTGGAAAGGGACTCTTGGTCTCCCGCCTCAGCTGGAGAGGCGTCCCAATTGCCCTGCCAAGCCTCGAGGAGAATCCCGAGTTGTCCCTCGCAACTAGGCAGGAGTCCTGACGTCGCTGAACAAACACGTGGGTGGAAGGTCCATCCCCGTCGTAACTCGAGAATATACCCCAGGTTCCCACCGCAACTCGAGAAAAACCATGAGACTTCCCCCTCGCCGCGAGATGAGGCCCGATTCCCCTGCACTGCGTGCAGAGCAATCCGTGTTGCACATCACACATGAAAGGAGCCTTGATTTCCTTGATGGCACTCCAGAGAAACCCCAAGAACACTGTTTCAAGGCTAGAGGGATCCTGAGGTCACTGTAGCAACACGAAAGAGCTCCGTGGACCAAAAATCCACTCGAGATGAGGGGTTAGTCCCTGGCTTCGACTCCAGAGGAATACCACCTTACCACAAGCACCTCAAGAGGAGGCTTCTCTCAGCTTTAGGTATGTGAAAGGGACCCTGAGTTTACAGCCTCAAGACGAATGGACACCGCGATGCCCTGACTCGAAATAAGGCCGGATATCCCTGCAGTGACTTGAATGAAGGCTCGTCTTGCATCTCCCAAAACGAAAGGATGTCTGAATCCCCTGTGGAGACCACAGAGAAAGACCTAGTTCCCCATCTCATCGCGACCGGAGGCCTCAGATCCTTTGAAAACTCCAGAGGTACGCGGAGATCAGTGCCTCCAAAGGAGCCAATGCCTGACTCCTCGTCAAACTTGATAGGAGTCCCAGGATTCCTGTGGCATGTGGAAAGGGACCCTTGGTCTCCCGCCTCAGCTGGAGAGGCGTCCCAATTACCCTGCCAAGCCTCGAGTAGATTCCCGAGTTGTCCCTCGCAACTAGGCAGGAGTCCTGACGTCGCTGAACAAACACGTGGGTGGAAGGTCCATCCCCGTCGTAACTCGAGAATATACCCCAGGTTCCCACCGCAACTCGAGAAAAACCATGAGACTTCCCCCTCGCCGCGAAATGAGGCCCGATTCCCTTGCACTGCCTGCAGAGCAATCCGTGTTGCACATCACACATGAAAGGAGCCTTGATTTCCTTGATGGCACTCCAGAGAAAACCCAAGAACACTGTTTCAAGGCTAGAGGGATCCTGAGGTCACTGTAGCAACACGAAAGAGCTCCGTGGACCAAAAATCCACTTGAGATGAGGGGTTAGTCCCTGGCTTCGACTCCAGAGGAATACCACCTTACCACAAGCACCTCAAGAGGAGGCTTCTCTCAGCTCTAGGTATGTGAAAGGGACCCTGAATTTGCAGCCTCAAGACGAATGGACACCGCGATGACCTGACTCAAAATAAGGCCGGATATCCCTGCAGTGACTTGAATGAAGGCTCGTCTTGCATCTCTCAAAACGAAAGAATGTCTGAATCCCCTGTGGAGACCACAGAGAAAGACCTAGTTCCCCACCTCATCGCGACAGGAGGCCTCAGATCCTTTGAAAACTCCAGAGGTACCCGGAGATCAGTGCCTCCAAAGGAGCCAATGCCTGACTCCTCGTCAAACTTGATAGGAGTCCCAGGATTCCTGTGGCACGTGGAAAGGGACCCTTGGTCTCCCGCCTCAGCTGTAGAGGCGTCCCAATTGCCCTGCCAAGCCTCGAGGAGAATCCCGAGTTGTCCCTCGCAACTAGGCAGGAGTCCTGACGTCGCTGAACAAACACGTGGGTGGAAGGGCCATCCCCATCATAACTCGAGATTATAGCCCAGGTTCCCGCCGCAACTCGAGAAAAACCATGAGACTTCCCCCTCGCAGCGAGATGAGGCCCGATTCCCCTGCACTGCGTGCAGAGCAATTCCGTGTTGCACATCACACATGAAAGGAGCCTTGATTTCCTTGATGGCACTCCAGAGAAACCCCAAGAACACTGTTTCAAGGCTAGAGGGATCCTGAGGTCACTGTAGCAACACGCAAGAGCTGCATCGACCAAAAATCAACTCGAGATGAGAGGTTAGTCCCTAACTTCGACTCCAGAGGAATACCACCTTACCACAAGCACCTCAAGAGGAGGCTTCTCGCATCTTTAGGTATGTGAGAGGGACCCTGAGTTTGCGGCCTCAAGTGAAATGGACACCGCGAAGCCCTGACTCGAAATAAGGCCGGATATCCCTGCAGTGATTTGAATGCAGGCTCGTCTTGCATCTCCCAAGACGAAAGGATGTCTGAATCCCCTGTGGAGACCACAGAGAAAGACCTAGTTCCTCACCTCATCACGACCGGAGGCCTCACATCCTTTGAAAACTCCAGAGGTACGCGGAGGTCAGTGCCTCCAAAGGAGCCAATGCCTGACTCCTCGTCAAACTTGATAGGAGTCCCAGGATTCCTGTGGCATGTGGAAAGGGACCCTTGGTCTCCCGCCTCAGCTGGAGAGGCGTCCCAATTGCCCTGCCAAGCCTCGAGGAGAAACCCGAGTTGTCCCTTGCAAATAGGCAGAGGTCCTGACGTCGCTGAACAAACACGTGGGTGGAAGGGCCATCCCCGTTGTAACTCGAGAATATACCCCAGGTTCCCGCCGCAACTCGAGAAAAACCATGAGACTTCCCCCATTCCGCGAGATGAGGCTCGATTCCCCTACACTGCGTGCAGAGCAATTCCGTGTTGCACATCACACATGAAAGGAGCCTTGATTTCCTTGATGGCACTCCAGAGAAACCCCAAGAACACTGTTTCAAGGCTAGAGGCATCCTGAGGTCACTGTAGCAACACGAAAGAGCTCCGTGGACCAAAAATCAACTCGAGATGAGAGGTTAGTCCCTGGCTTCGACTCCAGAGGAATACCACCTCACCACAAGCACCTCAAGAGGAGGCTTCTCTCAGCTCTAGGTATGTGAGAGGGACCCTGAGTTTGCGGCCTCAAGTGGAATGGACACCGGGATGCCCTGACTCGAAAACAGGCCGTATATCCCTGCAGTTTCTTGAATGCAGGCTCGTCTTGCCTCTCCCAAGGCGAAAGGATGTCTGAATCCCCTGTGGAGACCACAGAGAAAGACCTTGTTGCCCACGTCATCGCGACCGGAGCCTTCAAATCCTTTGAAAACTCCAGAGGTACGCGGAGATCAGTGCCTGCAAAGGAAACGATGCCTGACTCCTCGTGAAACTTGATAGGAGTCCCAGGATTCCTGTGGCACGTGGAAAGGGACCCTTGCTCTCCCACCTCAGCTGGAGAGGCGTCCCAATTGCCCTGCAATGCCTCGAGGAGAATCCCGAGTTGTCCCTCGCAACTAGGCATTAGTCCTGATGTCGCTGAACAAACACGTGGGTGGAAGGGCCATCCCCGTCGTAACTCGAGAATATACCCCAGGTTCCCGATGCAACTCTAGAAAAACCATGAGACTTCCGCCTCGCCGCAAAATGAGGCCCGATTCCCCTGCACTGCATGCAGAGCAATTTCGTGTTGCACATCACAAATGAAAGGAGCCTTGATTTCCTTGATGGCACTCCAGAGAAACCCCAAGAACACTGTTTCAAGGCTAGAGGGATCCTGAGGTCACTGTAGCAACACAAAACAGCTCCGTGGACCAAAAATCAACTCGAGATGAGGGGTTAGTCCCTGGCTTCGACTCCAGAGGAATACCACCTTACCACAAGCACCTCAAGAGGAGGCTTCTCTCAGCTCTAGGTATGTGAGAGGGACCCTGAGTTTGCAGCCTCAAGTGGAATGGACACCGCTATGCCCTGATTCGAAATAAGGCCGGATATCCCTGTAGTGACTTGAATGCAGGCTCGTCTTGCATCTCACAAGACGAAAGGATGTCTGAATCCCCTGTGGAGACCACAGAGAAAGACCTAGTTCCCCACCTCATCGCGACCGGAGGCCTCACATCCTTTGAAAACTCCAGAGGTACGCGGAGATCAGTGCCTCCAAAGAAGACGATGCCTGACTCCTCTGAAACTTGATAGGAGTCCCAGGATTCCTGTGGCACGTGGAAAGGGACACTTGGTCTACCGCCTCAGCTGGAGAGGCGTCCCAATTGCCCTGCCAAGCCTCGAGGAGAATCCCGAGTTGTCCCTTGCAACTAGGCAGGAGTCCTGACGTCGCTGAACAAACACGTGTGTGGAAGGGCCATCCCCGTCGTAACTCGAGAATATACACCAGGTTCCCGCCCCAACTCGAGAAAAACCATGATACTTTCCCCTCGCCACGAGATGAGGCCCGATTCCCCTGCACTGCGTGCAGAGCAATTCCGTGTTGCACATCACACATGAAAGGAGCCTTGATTTCCTTGATGGCACTCCAGAGAAACCCCAAGAACACTGTTTCAAGGCTAGAGGGATCCTGAGGTCACTGTAGCAACACAAAAGAGCTCCGTGGACCAAAAATCAACTCGAGATGAGAGGTTAGTCCCTGGCTTCGACTCCAGAGGAATACCACCTTACCACAAGCACCTCAAGAGGAGGCTTCTCTCAGCTCTAGGTATGTGAGAGGGACCCTGAGTTTGCGGTCTCAAGTGGAATGGACACCGCGATGCCCTGACTCGAAATAAGGCGGGATATCGCTGCAGTGACTTGAATGCAGGCTCGTCTTGCATCTCCCAAGACGAAAGGATGTCTGAATCCCCTGTGGAGACCACAGAGAAAGACCTAGTTCCCCACCTCATTGCGACCGGAGGCCTCACACCCTTTGAAAACTTCAGAGGTATGCGGAGATCAGTGCCTCCAAAGGAGACGATGACTGACTCCTCGTGAAACTTCATAGGAGTCCCAGGATTCCTGTGGCACATGGAAAGGGACCCTTGGTCTCCCTCCTCAGCTGGAGAGGCGTCCCAATTGCCCTGCCAAGCCTCGAGGAGAATCCCGAGTTGTCCCTCGCAACTAGGCAG
Organism: Cervus elaphus; assembly: GCF_910594005.1. NCBI lineage: Eukaryota > Metazoa > Chordata > Mammalia > Artiodactyla > Cervidae > Cervus > Cervus elaphus. Next base: position 600,012 of record NW_025316787.1, read on the forward strand.
GAGTCCTGACGTCGCTGAACAAACACGTGGGTGGAAGGGCCATCCCCGTCGTAACTCGAGAATATACCCCAGGTTCCCGCCGCAACTCGAGAAAAACCATGAGACTTCCCCCTCGCCGCGAGATGAGGCCCAATTCCCCTGCACTGCGTGCAGAGCAATTCCGTGTTGCACATCACACATGAAAGGAGCCTTTATTTCCTTGATGGCACTCCAGAGAAACCCCAAGAACACTGTTTCAAGGCTAGAGGGATCCTGAGGTCACTGTAGCAACACGAAAGAGCTCCGTGGACCAAGAATCAACTCGAGATGAGAGGTTAGTCCCTGGCTTCGACTCCAGAGGACTACCACCTTACCACAAGCACCTCAAGAGGAGGCTTCTCTCAGCTCTAGGTATGTGAGAGGGACCCTGAGTTTGCGGCCTCAAGTGGAATGGACACCGCGATGCCCTGACTCGAAATAAGGCCGGATATCCCTGCAGTGACTTGAATGCAGGCTCGTCTTGCATCTCCCAAGACGAAAGGATGTCTGAATCCCCTGTGGAGACCACAGAGAAAGACCTAGTTCCCTATCTCATCACGACCAGAGGCCTCACATACTTTGAAAACTCCAGAGGTACGCGGAGATCAGTGCCTCCAAAGGAGACGATGCCTGACTCCTCGTGAAACTTCATAGGAGTCCCAGGATTCCTGTGGCACGTGGAAAGGGACCCTTGGTCTCCCGCCTCAGCTGGAGAGGCGTCCCAATTGCCCTGCCAAGCCTCGAGGAGAATCCCGAGTTGTCCCTCGCAACTAGGCAGGAGTCCTGACGTCGCTGAACAAACACGTGTGTGGAAGGGCCATCCCCGTCGTAACTCGAGGATATACCCCAGGTTCCCGCCGCAACTCGAGAAAAACCATGAGACTTCCCCCTCGCCGCGAGATGAGGCCAGATTCCCCTGCACTGCGTGCCGAGCAATTCCGTGCTGCACATCACACATGAAAGGAGCCTTGATTTCCTTGATGGCACTCCAGAGAAACCCCAAGAACACTGTTTCAAGGCTAGAGGGATCCTGAGGTCACTGTAGCAACACGAAAGAGCTCCGTGGACCAAAAATCAACTCGAGATGAGAGGTTAGTCCCTGGCTTCGACTCCAGAGGAATACCACCTTACCACAAGCACCTCAAGAGGAGGCTTCTCTCAACTCTAGCTATGTGAGAGGGACCCTGAGATTGCGGTCTCAAGTGGAAAGTACACCGCGATGCCTTGACTCGAAATAAGGCCGGATATCCCTGCAGTGACTTGAATCGAGGCTCTTTTTGCATCTCCCAAGATGAAAGGATGTCTGAATCCCCTGTGGAGACCACAGAGAAAGACCTAGTTCCCCACCTCATCGCGACCGGAGGCCTCACATCCTTTGAAAACTCCAGAGGTACACGGAGATCAGTGCCTCCAAAGGAGACGATGCCTGACTCCTCGTGAAACTTGATAGGAGTCCCAGGATTACTGTGGCACGTGGAAAGGGAACCTTGGTCTCCCGCCTCAGCTGGAGAGGCGTCCCAATTGCCCTGGCAAGCCTCGAGGAGAATCCCGAGTTGTCCCTCGCAACTAGGCAGGAGTCCTGACGTCGCTGAACAAACACGTGGGTGGAAGGGCCATCCCCGTCGTAACTCGAGAATATACCCCAGGTTCCCGCCACAACTCGAGAAAAACCATGGGACTTCCCCCTTGCTGTGAGATGAGGCCCGATTCCCCTGCACTGCGTGCAGAGCAATTCCGTGTTGCACATCACACATGAAAGGAGCCTTGATTTCCTTGATGGCACTCCAGAGAAACCCCAAGAACACTGTTTCAAGGCTAGAGGGATCCTGAGGTCACTGTAGCAACAAGAAAGAGCTCCGTGGACCAAATATCAACTCGAGATGAGAGGTTAGTCCCTGGCTTCGACTCCAGAGGAACACCACCTTATCACAAGCACTTCAAGTGGAGGCTTCTCTCAGCTCTAGGTATGTGAGAGGGACCCTGAGTTTGCGGCCTCACGTGGAATGGACACCGCGATGCCCTGACTCGAAATAAGGCCGGATATCCCTGCAGTGACTTGAATGCAGGCTCGTCTTGCATCTCCGAAGACGAAAGGCTGTCTGAATCCCCTCTGGAGACCACAGAGATAGACCTAGTTCCCCACCTCATGGGGACCGTAGGCCTCACATCCTTTGAAAAATCCAGAGGTACGCGGAGATCAGTGCCTCGAAAGGAGAGGATGCCTGACTCCTCGTGAAACTTGACAGGAGTCCCAGGATTCCTGTGGCACGTGGAAAGGGACCCTTGGTCTCCCGCCTCAGCTGGAGAGGCGTCCCAATTGCCCTGCCAAGCCTCGAGGAGAATCCCGAGTTGTCCCTCACAACTAGGCAGAAGTCCTGACATGGCTGAACAAAAACGTGCGTGGGAGGGCCATCCCCGTCGTAACTCGAAAATATACCCCAGGTTCCCGCCGCAACTCGAGAAAAACTATGAGACTTCCCCCTCGCCGCAAAATGAGGCCCGATACCCTGCACTGCGTGCAGAGCAATTCCGTGTTGCACATCACACATGAAAGGAGGCTTGATTTCCTTGATGGCACTCCAGAGACCCCAGAAACACTGTTTCAAGGCTAGAGGGATCCTGAGGTCACTGTAACAACACGAAAGAGCTCCGTGGACCAAAAATCAACTCGAGATGAGAGGTTAGTCCCTGGCTTCGACTCCAGAGGAATACCACCTTACAACAAGCACCTCAAGAGGAGGCTTCTCTCAGCTCTAGGTATGTGAGAGGAACCCTGAGTTTTCGGCCTCAAGTGGGATGGACACCGCGATGCCCTGATTCGAAATAAGGCCGGATATCCCTGCAGTGACTTGAATACAGGCTCGTCTTGCATCTCCCAAAACGAAAGGATGTCTGAATCCCCTGTGGAGGCCACAGAGAAAGATCTAGTTCCCCACCTCAACGTGACCGGAGGCCTCACATCCTTTGAAAACTCCAGAGGTACGCGGAGATCAGTGCCTCCAAAGGAGACGATGCCTGACTCCTCGTGAAACTTGATAGGAGTCCCAGGATTCCTGTGGCACGTGGAAAGGGACCCTTGGTCTCCCGCCTCAGCTGGAGAGGCGTCCCAATTGCCCTGCCAAGCCTCGAGGAGTATCCCGAGTTGTCCCTCGCAACCAGGCAGGAGTCCTGACGTCGCTGAACAAACACGTGTGTGGGAGGGCCATCCCCATCGTAACTCGAGAATATACCCTAGGTTCACGCCGCAACTCGAGAAAAACCATGAGACTTCGCCCTCGCCGCAATTTGAGGCCCGATACCCTGCACTGCGTGCAGAGCAATTCCGTGTTGCACATCACACATGAAAGGAGCCTTGATTTCCTTGATGGCACTCCAGAGAAACCCCAAGAACACTGTTGCAAGGCTAGAGGGATCCTGAGGTCACTGTAGCAACACAAAAGAGCTCCGTGGACCAAAAATCAACTCAAGATGAGAGGTTCTTCCCTGGCTTCGACTCCAGAGGAATACCACCTTACCACAAGCACCTCAAGAGAAGGCTTCTCTCAGCTCTAGCTATGTGAGAGGTACCCGGAGTTTGCGGCCTGAAGTGGAATGGACACCACGATGCCCTGACTCGAAATAAGGCCGGATATCCCTGCAGTGACCTGAATGCAGGCTCGTCTTGCATCTCCCAAGACGAAAGGATGTCTGAATCCCCTGTGGAGACCACAGGGAAAGACCTAGTTCCCCACCTCATTGCGACCGGAGGCCTCACATCCTTTGAAAACTCCAGAGGTACGCGGAGATCAGTGCCTCCAAAGGAGACGATGCCTGACTCCTCGTGAAACTTGATAGGAGTCCCAGGATTCCTGTGGCACGTGGAAAGGGACCCTTGGTCTCCCGCCTCAGCTGGAGAGGCGTCCCAATTGCCCTGCCAAGCCTCGAGGAGAATCCCGAGTTGTCCCTCGCAACTAGGCAGGAGTCCTGACGTCGCTGAACAAACACGTGGGTGGAAGGGCCATCCCCGTCGTAACTCGAGAATATACCCCAGGTCCCCGCCGCAACTCGAGAAAAACCATGAGACTTCCCACTCACCACGAGATGAGGCCCGATTCCCCTGCACTGCGTGCAGAGCAATTCCGTGTTGCACATCACACATGAAAGGAGCCTTGATTTTCTTTTTGGCACTCTAGAGAAACGCCAAGAACACTGTTTCCAGGCTAGACGGATCCTGAGGTCACTGTAGCAACACGAAAGTGCTCCGTGGACCAAAAATCAACTCGAGATGAGAGGTTAGTTCCTGGCTTCGACTCCAGAGGAATACCACCTTACCACAAGCACCTCAAGAGGAGGCTTCTCTCAGCTCTAGCTATGTGAGAGGGACCCTGAGTTTGCGGCCTCAAGTGGAATGGACACCGCGATGCCCTGGCTCGAAATAAGGACGGATATCCCTGCAGTGACTTGAATGCAGGCTCGTCTTGCATCTCCCAAGATGAAAGGATGTCTGAATCCCCTGTGGAGACCACAGAGAAAGACCTAGTTCCCCACCTCATCGCGACCCGAGGCCTCACATCCTTTGAAAACTCCAGAGGTACACGGAGATCAGTGCCTCCAAAGGAGACGATGCCTGACTCCTCGTGAAACTTGATAGGAGTTCCAGGATCCCTGTGGCACGTGGAAAGGGACACTTGGTCTACCGCCTCAGCTGGAGAGGCGTCCCAATTGCCATGCCCAGCCACGAGTAGAATCCCGAGTTGTCCCTCGCAACTAGGCAGGAGTCCTGACGTCGCTGAACAAACACGTGGGTGGAAGGGCCATCCCCATCTTAACTCGAGAATATACCCCAGCTTCCCACCGCAACTCGAGAAAAACCATGAGACTTCCGCCTCGCTGCAAAATGAGGCCCGATAGCCTGCACTGCGTGCAGAGCAATTCCGTGTTGCACATCACACATGAAAGGAGCCTTGATTTCCTTGATGGCACTCCAGAGAAATCCCAAGAACACTGTTTCAAGGCTAGAGGGAACCTGAGGTCACTGTAGCAACACGAAAGAGCTCCGAGGACCAAAAATCAACTCGAGATGTGAGGTTAGTCCCTGGCTTCGACTCCAGAGGAATACCACCTTACGACAAGCACCTCAAGAGGAGGCTTCTCTCAGCTCTAGCTATGTGAGAGGGACCCTGAATTTGCGGCCTCAAGTGGAATGGAGACCGCGATGCCCTGACTCGATATAAGGCCGGATATCCCTGCAGTGACTTGAATGCAGGCTCGTCTTGCATCTCCCAAGATGAAAGGATGTCTGAATCCCCTTTGGAGACCACAGAGAAAGACCTAGTTCACCACCTCATCGCTACCGGAGGCCTCACATTCTTTGAAAACTCCAGAGGTACGCGGAGATCAGTGCCTCCAAAGGAGACGATGCCTGACTCCTCGTGAAACTTGATAGGAGTCCCAGGATTCCTGTGGCACGTGGAAAGGGACCCTTGGTCTCCCGCCTCAGCTGGAGAGGCGTCCCAATTGCCCTGCCAAGCCTCGAGGAGAATCCCGAGTTGTCCCACGCAACTAGGCAGGAGTCCTGACGTCGCTGAACAAACACGTGTGTGAAAGGGCCATTCCCGTCGAAACTCGAGAATATACCCCAGGTTCCCGCCGCAACTCGAGAAAAACCATGAGACTTCCCCCTCACCGCGAGATGAGGCGCGATTCCCCTGCACTGCGTGCAGAGCAATTCCGTGTTGCACATCACACATGAAAGGAGCCTTGATTTCCTTGATGGCACTCCAGAGAAACCCCAAGAACACTGTTTCAAGACTAGAGGGAACCTGAGGTCACTGTAGCAACACGAAAGAGCTCCGTGGACCAAAAATCAACTCGAGATGAGAGGTTAGTCCCTGGCTTCGACTCCAGAGGAATACCACCTTACGACAAGCACCTCAAGAGGAGGCTTCTCTCAGCTCTAGCTATGTGAGAGGGACCCTGAATTTGCGGCCTCAAGTGGAATGGAGACCGCGATGCCCTGACTCGATATAAGGCCGGATATCCCTGCAGTGACTTGAATGCAGGCTCGTCTTGCATCTCCCAAGATGAAAGGATGTCTGAATCCCCTTTGGAGACCACAGAGAAAGACCTAGTTCACCACCTCATCGCGACCGGAGGCCTCACATTCTTTGAAAACTCCAGAGGTACGCGGAGATCAGTGCCTCCAAAGGAGACGATGCCAGACTCCTCGTGAAACTTGATAGGAGTCCCAGGATTCCTGTGGCACGTGGAAAGGGACCCTTGGTCTCCTGCCTCAGCTGGAGAGGCGTCCCAATTGCCCTGCCAAGCCTCGAGAAGAATCCCGAGTTGTCCCTCGCAACTAGGCAGGAGTCCTGATGTCGCTGAACAAACACGTGTGTGAAAGGGCCATTCCCGTCGAAACTCGAGAATATACCCCAGGTTCCCGCCGCAACTCGAGAAAAACCATGAGACTTCCCCCTCACCGCGAGATGAGGCCCGATTCCCCTGCACTGCGTGCAGAGCAATTCCGTGTTGCACATCACACATGAAAGGAGCCTTGATTTCCTTGATGGCACTCCAGAGAAACCCCAAGAACACTGTTTCAAGGCTAGAGGGAACCTGAGGTCACTGTAGCAACATGAAAGAGCTCCGTGGACCAAAAATCAACTCGAGATGAGAGGTTAGTCCCTGGCTTCGACTCCAGAGGAATACCACCTTACCACAAGCACCTCAAGAGGAGGCTTCTCTCAGCTCTAGGTATGTGAGAGGGACCCTGAGTTTGCGGCCTCAAGTGGAATGGACACCGCGATGCCCTGACTCGAAATAAGGCCGGATATCCCTGCAGTGACTTGAATGCAGGCTCGTCTTGCATCTCCCAAGACGAAAGGATGTCTGAATCCCCTGTGGAGACCACAGAGAAAGATCTAGTTCCCTACCTCATGGCGACCAGAGGCCTCACATCCTTTGAAAACTTCAGAGGTACGCGGAGATCAGTGCCTCCAAAGGAGACGATGCCTGACTCCTCGTGAAACTTGATAGGAGTCCCAGGATTCCTGTGGCACGTGGAAAGGGACCCTTGGTCTCCCGCCTCAGCTGGAGAGGCGTCCCAATTGCCCTGCCAAGCCTCAAGGAGTATCCCGAGCTGTCCCTCGCAACTAGGCAGGAGTCCTGACGTCGCTGAAGAAACACGTGTGTGGGAGGGCCATCCCCATCGTAACTCGAGAATATACCCTAGGTTCCCGCCGCAACTCGAGAAAAACCATGAGACTTCCCCCTCGCCGCAAATTGAGGCCCGATACCCTGCACTGCGTGCAGAGCAATTCCGTGTTGCACATCACACATGAAAGGAGCCTTGATTTCCTTGATGGCACTCCAGAGAAACCCCAAGAACACTGTTGCAAGGCTAGAGGGATCCTGAGGTCACTGTAGCAACACGAAAGAGCTCCGTGGACCAAAAATCAACTCGAGATGAGAGGTTAGTCCCTGGCTTCGACTCCAGAGGAATACCACCTTACCACAAGCACCTCAAGAGGAGGCTTCTCTCAGCTCTAGGTATGTGAGAGGGACCCGGAGTTTGCGGCCTCAAGTGGAATGGACACCACGATGCCCTGACTCGAAATAAGGCTGGATATCCCTGCAGTGACTTGAATGCAGGCTCGTCTTGCATCTCCCAAGAAGAAAGGATGTCTGAATCCCCTGTGGAGACCACAGGGAAAGACCTAGTTCCCTACCTCATGGCGACGGGAGGCCTCACATCCTTTGAAAACTCCAGAGGTACGCGGAGATCAGTGCCTCCAAAGGAGACGATGCCTGACTCCTCGTGAAACTTGATAGGAGTCCCAGGATTCCTGTGGCACGTGGAAAGGGACCCTTGGTCTCCCGCCTCAGCTGGAGAGGCGTCCCAATTGCCCTGCCAAGCCTCGAGGAGAATCCCGAGTAGTCCCTTGCAACTAGGCAGGAGTCCTGTCGTCGCTGAACAAACAAGTGGGTGGATGGGCCATTCCCATCGTAACTCCATAATATAGCCCCGGTTCCCGCAGCAACTCGAGAAAAACCATGAGACTTCCAACTCGCCGCGAGATGAGGCCCGATTCCCCTACACTGTGGGCAGAGAAATTCCGTGTTGCACATCACACATGAAAGGAGCCTTGATTTCCTTCATGGCACTCCAGAGAAACCCCAAGAACACTGTTTCAAGGCTAGAGGGATCCTGAGGTCACTGTATCAACATGAAAGAGCTCCGAGGACCAAAAATCAACTCGAGATGTGAGGTTAGTCCCTGGCTTCGACTCCAGAGGAATACCACCTTACGACAAGCACCTCAAGAGGAGGCTTCTCTCAGCTCTAGCTATGTGAGAGGGACCCTGAATTTGCGGCCTCAAGTGGAACGGAGACCGCGATGGCCTGACTCGATATAAGGCCGGATATCCCTGCAGTGACTTGAATGCAGGCTCGTCTTGCATCTCCCAAGATGAAAGGATGTCTGAATCCCCTGTGGAGACCACAGAGAAAGACCTAGTTCACCACCTCATCGCGACCGGAGGCCTCACATTCTTTGAAAACTCCAGAGGTACGCGGAGATCAGTGCCTCCAAAGGAGACGATGCCTGACTCCTCGTGAAACTTGATAGGAGTCCCAGGATTCCTGTGGCACGTGGAAAGGGACCCTTGGTCTCCCGCCTCAGCTGGAGAGGCGTCCCAATTGCCCTGCCAAGCCTCGAGGAGAATCCCGAGTTGTCCCACGCAACTAGGCAGGAGTCCTGATGTCGCTGAACAAACACGTGTGTGAAAGGGCCATTCCCGTCGAAACTCGAGAATATACCCCAGGTTCCCGCCGCAACTCGAGAAAAACCATGAGACTTCCCCCTCACCGCGAGATGAGGCCCGATTCCCCTGCACTGCGTGCAGAGCAATTCCGTGTTGCACATCACACATGAAAGGAGCCTTGATTTCCTTGATGGCACTCCAGAGAAACCCCAAGAACACTGTTTCAAGACTAGAGGGAACCTGAGGTCACTGTAGCAACATGAAAGAGCTCCGTGGACCAAAAATCAACTCGAGATGAGAGGTTAGTCCCTGGCTTCGACTCCAGAGGAATACCACCTTACCACAAGCACCTCAAGAGGAGGCTTCTCTCAGCTCTAGGTATGTGAGAGGGACCCTGAGTTTGCGGCCTCAAGTGGAATGGACACCGCGATGCCCTGACTCGAAATAAGGCCGGATATCCCTGCAGTGACTTGAATGCAGGCTCGTCTTGCATCTCCCAAGACGAAAGGATGTCTGAATCCCCTGTGGAGACCACAGAGAAAGATCTAGTTCCCCACCTCATGGCGACCAGAGGCCTCACATCCTTTGAAAACTTCAGAGGTACGCGGAGATCAGTGCCTCCAAAGGAGACGATGCCTGACTCCTCGTGAAACTTGATAAGAGTCCCAGGATTCCTGTGGCACGTGGAAAGGGACCCTTGGTCTCCCACCTCAGCTGGAGAGGCGTCCCAATTGCCCTGCCAAGCCTCGAGGAGAATCCCGAGTTGTCCCTCGCAACTAGGCAGAAATCCTGACGTCGCTGAACAAAAACGTGCGTGGAAGGGCCATCCCCGTCGTAACTCGAGAATATACCCCAGACTCCCGCCGCAACTCGAGAAAAACCATGAGACTTCCCCCTCGCCTCGAGATGACGCCCGATTCCCCTGCACTGCGTGCAGAGCAATTCCGTGTTGCACATCACACATGAAAGGAGCCTTGATTTCCTTGATGGCACTCCAGAGAAACCCCAAGAACACTGTTTCAAGGCTAGAGGGATCCTGAGGTCACTGTAGCAACACGAAAGAGCTCCGTGGACCAAAACTCAACTCGAGATGAGAGGTTAGTCCCTGGCTTCGACTCCAGAGGAATACCACCTTACCACAAGCACCTCAAGAGGAGGCTTCTCTCAGCTCTAGGTATGTGAGAGGAACCCTGAGTTTGCGGCCTCAAGTGGAATGGACTCCGCGATGCCCTGATTCGAAATAAGGCCGGATATCCCTGCAGTGACTTGAATACAGGCTCGTCTTGCATCTCTCAAGACGAAAGGATGTCTGAATCCCCTGTGGAGACCACAGAGAAAGACCTAGTTCACCACCTCATCGTGACCGGAGGCCTCACATCCTTTGAAAACTCCAGAGGTACGCGGAGATCAGTGCCTCCAAAGGAGACGATGCCTGACTCCTCGTGAAACTTGATAGGAGTCCCAGGATTCCTGTGGCACGTGGAAAGGGACCCTTGTTCTCCCGCCTCAGCTGGAGAGGCGTCCCAATTGCCCTGCCAAGCCTCAAGGAGTATCCCGAGCTGTCCCTCGCAACTAGGCAGGAGTCCTGACGTCGCTGAAGAAACACCTGTGTGGGAGGGCCATCCCCATCGTAACTCGAGAATATACCCTAGGTTCCCGCCGCAACTCGAGAAAAACCATGAGACTTCCCCCTCGCCGCAAATTGAGGCCCGATACCCTGCACTGCGTGCAGAGCAATTCCGTGTTGCACATCACACATGAAAGGAGCCTTGATTTCCTTGATGGCACTCCAGAGAAACCCCAAGAACACTGTTTCAAGGCTACAGGGATCCTGAGGTCACTGTAGCCACACGAAAGAGCTCCGTGGCCCAAAAATCAACTCGAGATGAGATGTTAGTCCCTGGCTTCGACTCCAGAGGAATACCACCTTAAAACAAGCACCTCAAGAGGAGGCTTCTCTCAGCTCTAGCTATGTGAGAGGGACCCGGAGTTTGCGGCCTCAAGTGGAATGGACACCACGATGCCCTGACTCGAAATAAGGCCGGATTTCCCTGCGGTGACTTGAATGCAGGCTCGTCTTGCATCTCCCAAGACGAAAGGATGTCTGAATCCCCTGTGGAGACCACAGCGAAAGACCTAGTTCCCTACCTCATGGCGACCGGAGGCCTCACATCCTTTGAAAACTCCAGAGGTACGCGGAGATCAGTGCCTCCAAAGGAGACGATGCCTGACTCCTCGTGATACTTGATAGGAGTCCCAGGATTCCTGTGGCCCGTGGAAAAGGACCCTTGGTCTCCCGCCTCAGCTTGAGAGGCGTCCCAATTGCCCAGCCAAGCCTCGAGGATAATCCCGAGTTGTCCCTCGCAACTAGGCAGGAGTCCTGATGTCGCTGAACAAACACGTGCGTGGAAGCGCCATTTCCGTCGTAACTCGAGAATATACCCCAGGTTCCCGCCGCAACTCGAGAAAAACCATGAGACTTCTCCCGCGCCGCGAGATGAGGCCCGATTCCCCTGCACTGCGTGCAGAGCAATTCCGTGTGGCACATCACACATGAAAGGAGCCTTGATTTCCTTGATGGCACTCCAGAGAAACCCCAAGAACACTGTTTCAAGACTAGAGGGATCCTGAGCTCACTGTAGCAACACGAAAGAGCTCCGTGGACAAAAAATCAACTGGAGATGAGAGGTTAGTCCCTGGCTTCGACTCCAGAGGAATACCACCTTACCACAAGCACCTCAAGAGGAGGTTTCTCTCAGCTCTAGGTATGTGAGAGGGACCCTGAGTTTGCGGCCTCATGTGGAATGGACACCGCCATGCCCTACTGGAAATAATGTCGGATATCCCTGCAGTGACTTGAATGCAGGCTCGTCTTGCATCTCCCAAGACTAAAGGATGTCTGAATCCCCTGTGGACACCACAGGGAAAGACCTAGTTCCCTACCTCATGGCGACCGGAGGCCTCACATCCTTTGAAAACTCCAGAGGCACGCGGAGATCAGTGCCTCCAAAGTAGACGATGCCTGAATCCTCGTGAAACTTGATAGGTGTCTCAGGATTCCTGTGGCACGTGGAAAGGGACCCTTGGTCTCCCGCCTCAGCTGGAGAGGCGTCCCAATTGCCTGCCAAGCCTCGAGGAGAATCCCGAGTTGTCCCACGCAACTAGGCAGGAGTCCTGATGTCGCTGAACAAACACGTGTGTCAAAGGGCCATTCCTGTCGAAACTCGAGAATATACCCCAGGTTCCCGCCGCAACTCGAGAAAAACCATGAGACTTCCCCCTCGCCGCGAGATGAGGCCCGATTCCCCTGCACTGCGTGCAGAGCAATTCCGTGTTGCACATCACACATGAAAGGAGCCTTGATTTCCTTGATGGCACTCCAGAGAAACCCCAAGAACACTGTTTCAAGGCTAGAGGGAACCTGAGGTCACTGTAGCAACACGAAAGAGCTCCGTGGACCAAAAATCAACTCGAGATGAGAGGTTAGTCCCTGGCTTCGACTCCAGAGGAATACCACCTTACCACAAGCACCTCAAGAGGAGGCTTCTCTCAGCTCTAGGTATGTGAGAGGGACCGTGAATTTGCGGCCTCAAGTGGAATGGACACCGCGATGCCCTGACTCGAAATAAGGCCGGATATCCCTGCAGTGACTTGAATGCAGGCTCGTCTTGCATCTCCCAAGATGAAAGGATGTCTGAATCCCCTGTGGAGACCACAGAGAAAGATCTAGTTCCCTACCTCATGGCGACCAGAGGCCTCACATCCTTTGAAAACTTCAGAGGTACGCGGAGATCAGTGCCTCCAAAGGAGACGATGCCTGACTCCTCGTGAAACTTGATAGGAGTCCCAGGATTCCTGTGGCACGTGGAAAGGGACCCTTGGTCTCCCGCCTCAGCTGGAGAGGCGTCCCAATTGCCCTGCCAAGCCTCGAGGAGAATCCCGAGTTGTCCCTCGCAACTAGGCAGAAGTCCTGACGTCGCTGAACAAAAACGTGCGTCGAAGGGCCATCCCCGTCGTAACTCGAGAATATACCCCAGGCTCCCGCCGCAACTCGAGAAAAACCATGAGACTTCCCCCTCGCCACGAGATGACGCCCGATTCCCCTGCACTGCGTGCAGAGCAATTCCGTCTTGCACATCACACATGAAAGGAGCCTTGCTTTCCTTGATGGCACTCCAGAGAAACCCCAAGAACACTGTTTCAAGGCTAGAGGGATCCTGAGGTCACTGTAGCAACACGAAAGAGCTCCGTGGACCAAAACTCAACTCGAGATGAGAGGTTAGTCCCTGGCTTCGACTCCAGAGGAATACCACCTTACCACAAGCACCTCAAGAGGAGGCTTCTCTCAGCTCTAGGTATGTGAGAGGAACCCTGAGTTTGGGGCCTCAAGTGGAATGGACTCCGCGATGCCCTGATTCGAAATAAGGCCGGATATCCCTGCAGTGACTTGAATACAGGCTCGTCTTGCATCTCTCAAGACGAAAGGATGTCTGAATCCCCTGTGGAGACCACAGAGAAAGATCAAGTTCCCCACCTCATCGTGACCGGAGGCCTCACATCCTTTGAAAACTCCAGAGGTACGCGGAGATCAGTGCCTCCAAAGGAGACGATGCCTGACTCCTCGTGAAACTTGATAGGAGTCCCAGGATTGCTGTGGCACGTGGAAAGGGACCCTTGGTCTCCCGCCTCAGCTGGAGAGGCGTCCCAATTGCCCTGCCAAGCCTCAAGGAGTATCCCGAGCTGTCCCTCGCAACTAGGCAGGAGTCCTGACGTCGCTGAAGTAACACGTGTGTGGGAGGGCCATCCCCATCGTAACTCGAGAATATACCCTAGGTTCCCGCCGCAACTCGAGAAAAACCATGAGACTTCCCCCTCGCCGCAAATTGAGGCCCGATACCCTGCACTGCGTGCAGAGCAATTCCGTGTTGCACATCACACATGAAAGGAGCCTTGATTTCCTTGATGGCACTCCAGAGAAACCCCAAGAACACTGTTGCAAGGCTAGAGGGATCCTGAGGTCACTGTAGCAACACGAAAGAGCTCCGTGGACCAAAAATCAACTCGAGATGAGAGGTTAGTCCCTGGCTTCGACTCCAGAGGAATACCACCTTACCACAAGCACCTCAAGAGGAGGCTTCTCTCAGCTCTAGGTATGTGAGAGGGACCCGGAGTTTGCGACCTCAAGTGGAATGGACACCACGATGCCCTGACTCGAAATAAGGCCGGATATAACTGCGGTGACTTGAATGCAGGCTCGTCTTGCATCTCCCAAGAAGAAAGGATGTCTGAATCCCCTGTGGAGACCACAGGGAAAGACCTAGTTCCCTACCTCATGGCGACCGGAGGCCTCACATCCTTTGAAAACTCCAGAGGTACGCGGAGATCAGTGCCTCCAAAGGAGACGATGCCTGACTCCTCGTGAAACTTGATAGGAGTCCCAGGATTCCTGTGGCACGTGGAAAGGGACCCTTGGTCTCCCGCCTCAGCTGGAGAGGCGTCCCAATTGCTCTGCCAAGCCTCGAGGAGAATCCCGAGTTGTCCCTTGCAACTAGGCAGGAGTCCTGACGTCGCTGAACAAACACGTGGGTGGATGGGCCATTCCCATCGTAACTCCATAATACAGCCCCGGTTCCCGCCGCCACTCGAGAAAAACCATGAGACTTCCAACTCGCCGCGAGATGAGGCACGATTCCCCTACACTGTGGGCAGAGAAATTCCGTGTTGCACATCACACATGAAAGGAGCCTTGATTTCCTTCATGGCACTCCAGAGAAACCCCAAGAACACTGTTTCAAGGCTAGAGGGATCCTGAGGTCACTGTATCAACACGAAAGAGCTCCGAGGACCAAAAATCAACTCGAGATGTGAGGTTAGTCCCTGGCTTCGACTCCAGAGGAATACCACCTTACGACAAGCACCTCAAGAGGAGGCTTCTCTCAGCTCTAGCTATGTGAGAGGGACCCTGAATTTGCGGCCTCAAGTGGAACGGAGACCGCGATGCCCTGACTCGATATAAGGCCGGATATCCCTGCAGTGACTTGAATGCAGGCTCGTCTTGCATCTCCCAAGATGAAAGGATGTCTGAATCCCCTTTGGAGACCACAGAGAAAGACCTAGTTCACCACCTCATCGCGACCGGAGGCCTCACATCCTTTGAAAACTCCAGAGGTACGCGGAGATCAGTGCCTCCAAAGGAGACGATGCCTGAATCCTCGTGAAACTTGATAGGAGTCCCAGGATTCCTGTGGCACGTGGAAAGGGACCCTTGGTCTCCCGCCTCAGCTGGAGAGGCGTCCCAATTGCCCTGCCAAGCCTCGAGGAGAATCCCGAGTTGTCCCACGCAACTAGGCAGGAGTCCTGATGTCGCTGAACAAACACGTGTGTGAAAGGGCCATTCCCGTCGAAACTCGAGAATATACCCCAGGTTCCCGCCGCAACTCGAGAAAAACCATGAGACTTCCCCCTCACCGCGAGATGAGGCCCGATTCCCCTGCACTGCGTGCAGAGCAATTCCGTGTTGCACATCACACATGAAAGGAGCCTTGATTTCCTTGATGGCACTCCAGAGAAACCCCAAGAACACTGTTTCAAGACTAGAGGGAACCTGAGGTCACTGTAGCAACACGAAAGAGCTCCGTGGACCAAAAATCAACTCGAGATGAGAGGTTAGTCCCTGGCTTCGACTCCAGAGGAATACCACCTTACCACAAGCACCTCAAGAGGAGGCTTCTCTCAGCTCTAGGTATGTGAGAGGGACCCTGAGTTTGCGGCCTCAAGTGGAATGGACACCGCGATGCCCTGACTCGAAATAAGGCCGGATATCCCTGCAGTGACTTGAATGCAGGCTCGTCTTGCATCTCCCAAGACGAAAGGATGTCTGAATCCCCTGTGGAGACCACAGAGAAAGATCTAGTTCCCCACCTCATGGCGACCAGAGGCCTCACATCCTTTGAAAACTTCAGAGGTACGCGGAGATCAGTGCCTCCAAAGGAGACGATGCCTGACTCCTCGTGAAACTTGATAAGAGTCCCAGGATTCCTGTGGCACGTGGAAAGGGACCCTTGGTCTCCCGCCTCAGCTGGAGAGGCGTCCCAATTGCACTGCCAAGCCTCGAGGAGAATCCCGAGTTGTCCCTCGCAACTAGGCAGAAGTCCTGACGTCGCTGAACAAAAACGTGCGTCGAAGGGCCATCCCCGTCGTAACTCGAGAATATACCCGAGGCTCCCGCCGCAACTCGAGAAAAACCATGAGACTTCCCCCTCGCCTCGAGATGACGCCCGATTCCCCTGCACTGCGTGCAGAGCAATTCCGTCTTGCACATCACACATGAAAGGAGCCTTGATTTCCTTGATGGCACTCCAGAGAAACCCCAAGAACACTGTTTCAAGGCTAGAGGGATCCTGAGGTCACTGTAGCAACACGAAAGAGCTCCGTGGACCAAAACTCAACTCGAGATGAGAGGTTAGTCCCTGGCTTCGACTCCAGAGGAATACCACCTTACCACAAGCACCTCAAGAGGAGGCTTCTCTCAGCTCTAGGTATGTGAGAGGAACCCTGAGTTTGCGGCCTCAAGTGGAATGGACTCCGCGATGCCCTGACTCGAAATAAGGCCGGATATCCCTGCAGTGACTTGAATACAGGCTCGTCTTGCATCTCTCAAGACGAAAGGATGTCTGAATCCCCTGTGGAGACCACAGAGAAAGATCAAGTTCCCCACCTCATCGTGACCGGAGGCCTCACATCCTTTGAAAACTCCAGAGGTACGCGGAGATCAGTGCCTCCAAAGGAGACGATGCCTGACTCCTCGTGAAACTTGATAGGAGTCCCAGGATTCCTGTGGCACGTGGAAAGGGACCCTTGGTCTCCCGCCTCAGCTGGAGAGGCGTCCCAATTGCCCTGCCAAGCCTCAAGGAGTATCCCGAGCTGTCCCTCGCAACTAGGCAGGAGTCCTGACGTCGCTGAAGAAACACGTGTGTGGGAGGGCCATCCCCATCGTAACTCGAGAATATACCCTAGGTTCCCGCCGCAACTCGAGAAAAACCATGAGACTTCCCCCTCGCCGCAAATTGAGGCCCGATACCCTGCACTGCGTGCAGAGCAATTCCGTGTTGCACATCACACATGAAAGGAGCCTTGATTTCCTTGATGGCACTCCAGAGAAACCCCAAGAACACTGTTGCAAGGCTAGAGGGATCCTGAGGTCACTGTAGCAACACGAAAGAGCTCCGTGGACCAAAAATCAACTCGAGATGAGAGGTTAGTCCCTGGCTTCGACTCCAGAGGAATACCACCTTACCACAAGCACCTCAAGAGGAGGCTTCTCTCAGCTCTAGGTATGTGAGAGGGACCCGGAGTTTGCGGCCTCAAGTGGAATGGACACCACGAGGCCCTGACTCGAAATAAGGCCGGATATCCCTGCGGTGACTTGAATGCAGGCTCGTCTTGCATCTCCCAAGAAGAAAGGATGTCTGAATCCCCTGTGGAGACCACAGGGAAAGACCTAGTTCCCTACCTCTTGGCGACCGGAGGCCTCACATCCTTTGAAAACTCCAGAGGTACGCGGAGATCAGTGCCTCCAAAGGAGACGATGCCTGACTCCTCGTGAAACTTGATAGGTGTCTCAGGATTCCTGTGGCACGTGGAAAGGGACCCTTGGTCTCCCGCCTCAGCTGGAGAGGCGTCCCAATTGCCCTGCCAAGCCTCGAGGAGAATCCCGAGTTGTCCCTTGCAACTAGGCAGGAGTCCTGTCGTCGCTGAACAAACACGTGGGTGGATGCGCCATTCCCGACATAACTCGAGAATATACCCCAGGTTCCCGCCGCAACTCGAGAAAAACCATGAGACTTCTCCCTCGCCGCGAGATGAGGCCCGATTCCCCTGCACTGCGTGCAGAGCAATTGCGTGTTGCACATCACACATGAAAGGAGCCTTGATTTCCTTGATGGCACTCCAGAGAAACCCCAAGAACACTGTTTCAAGGCTAGAGGGATCCTGAGGTCAGAGTAGCCACACGAAAGAGCTCCGTGGACCAAAAATCAACTCGAGATGAGAGGTTAGTCCCTGGCTTCGACTCCAGAGGAATACCACCTTAAAACAAGCACCTCAAGAGGAGGCTTCTCTCAGCTCTAGCTATGTGAGAGGGACCCGGAGTTTGCGGCCTCAAGTGGAATGGACACCACGATGCCCTGACTCGAAATAAGGCCGGATATAACTGCGGTGACTTGAATGCAGGCTCGTCTTGCATCTCCCAAGACGAAAGGATGTCTGAATCCCCTGTGGAGACCACAGGGAAAGACCTAGTTCCCTACCTCATGGCGACCGGAGGCCTCACATCCTTTGAAAACTCCAGAGGTACGCGGAGATCAGTGCCTCCAAAGGAGACGATGCCTGACTCCTCGTGATACTTGATAGGAGTCCCAGGATTCCTGTGGCCCGTGGAAAAGGACCCTTGGTCTCCCGCCTCAGCTTGAGAGGCGTCCCAATTGCCCAGCCAAGCCTCGAGGATAATCCCGAGTTGTCCCTCGCAACTAGGCAGGAGTCCTGACGTCGCTGAACAAACACGTGGGTGGAAGCGCCATTTCCGTCGTAACTCGAGAATATACCCCAGGTTCCCGCCGCAACTCGAGAAAAACCATGAGACTTCTCCCGCGCCGCGAGATGAGGCCCGATTCCCCTGCACTGCGTGCAGAGCAATTCCGTGTGGCACATCACACATGAAAGGAGCCTTGATTTCCTTGATGGCACTCCAGAGAAACCCCAAGAACACTGTTTCAAGGCTAGAGGGATCCTGAGGTCACTGTAGCAACACGAAAGAGCTCCGTGGACTAAAAATCAACTCGATATGAGAGGTTAGTACCTGGCTTCGACTCCAGAGGAATACCACCTTACCACAAGCACCTCAAGAGGAGGCTTCTCTCAGCTCTAGGTATGTGAGAGGGACCCTGAGTTTGCGGCCTCAAGTGGAATGGACACTGCGCTGCCCTGACTCGATACAAGGCCGGATATCCCTGCAGTGACTTGAATGCAGGCTCGTCTTGCATCTCCCAAGACGAAAGGATGTCTGAATCCCCTGTGGAGACCACAGAGAAAGATCTAGTTCCCTACCTCATGGCGACCAGAGGCCTCACATCCTTTGAAAACTTCAGAGGTACGCGGAGATCAGTGCCTCCAAAGGAGACGATGCCTGACTCCTCGTGAAACTTGATAGGAGTCCCAGGATTCCTGTGGCACGTGGAAAGGGACCCTTGGTCTCCCGCCTCAGCTGGAGAGGCGTCCCAATTGCCCTGCCAAGCCTCGAGGAGAATCCCGAGTTGTCCCTCGCAACTAGGCAGAAGTCCTGACGTCGCTGAACAAAAACGTGCGTCGAAGGGCCATCCCCGTCGTAACTCGAGAATATACCCCAGGCTCCCGCCGCAACTCGAGAAAAACCATGAGACTTCCCCCTCGCCACGAGATGACGCCCGATTCCCCTGCACTGCGTGCAGAGCAATTCCGTCTTGCACATCACACATGAAAGGAGCCTTGCTTTCCTTGATGGCACTCCAGAGAAACCCCAAGAACACTGTTGCAAGGCTAGAGGGATCCTGAGGTCACTGTAGCAACACGAAAGAGCTCCGTGGACCAAAAATCAACTCGAGATGAGAGGTTAGTCCCTGGCTTCGACTCCAGAGGAATACCACCTTACCACAAGCACCTCAAGAGGAGGCTTCTCTCAGCTCTAGGTATGTGAGAGGGACCCGGAGTTTGCGACCTCAAGTGGAATGGACACCACGATGCCCTGACTCGAAATAAGGCCGGATATAACTGCGGTGACTTGAATGCAGGCTCGTCTTGCATCTCCCAAGAAGAAAGGATGCCTGAATCCCCTTTGGAGACCACAGGGAAAGACCTAGTTCCCTACCTCATGGCGACCGGAGGCCTCACATCCTTTGAAAACTCCAGAGGTACGCGGAGATCAGTGCCTCCAAAGGAGACGATGCCTGAATCCTCGTGAAACTTGATAGGAGTCCCAGGATTCCTGTGGCACGTGGAAAGGGACCCTTGGTCTCCCGCCTCAGCTGGAGAGGCGTCCCAATTGCCCTGCCAAGCCTCGAGGAGAATCCCGAGTTGTCCCTTGCAACTAGGCAGGAGTCCTGACGTCGCTGAACAAACACGTGGGTGGATGGGCCATTCCCATCGTAACTCCATAATACAGCCCCGGTTCCCGCCGCCACTCGAGAAAAACCATGAGACTTCCAACTCGCCGCGAGATGAGGCCCGATTCCCCTACACTGTGGGCAGAGAAATTCCGTGTTGCACATCACACATGAAAGGAGCCTTGATTTCCTTCATGGCACTCCAGAGAAACCCCAAGAACACTGTTTCAAGGCTAGAGGGATCCTGAGGTCACTGTATCAACACGAAAGAGCTCCGAGGACCAAAAATCAACTCGAGATGTGAGGTTAGTCCCTGGCTTCGACTCCAGAGGAATACCACCTTACGACAAGCACCTCAAGAGGAGGCTTCTCTCAGCTCTAGCTATGTGAGAGGGACCCTGAATTTGCGGCCTCAAGTGGAACGGAGACCGCGATGCCCTGACTCGATATAAGGCCGGATATCCCTGCAGTGACTTGAATGCAGGCTCGTCTTGCATCTCCCAAGATGAAAGGATGTCTGAATCCCCTTTGGAGACCACAGAGAAAGACCTAGTTCACCACCTCATCGCGACCGGAGGCCTCACATCCTTTGAAAACTCCAGAGGTACGCGGAGATCAGTGCCTCCAAAGGAGACGATGCCTGAATCCTCGTGAAACTTGATAGGAGTCCCAGGATTCCTGTGGCACGTGGAAAGGGACCCTTGGTCTCCCGCCTCAGCTGGAGAGGCGTCCCAATTGCCCTGCCAAGCCTCGAGGAGAATCCCGAGTTGTCCCACGCAACTAGGCAGGAGTCCTGATGTCGCTGAACAAACACGTGTGTGAAAGGGCCATTCCCGTCGAAACTCGAGAATATACCCCAGGTTCCCGCCGCAACTCGAGAAAAACCATGAGACTTCCCCCTCACCGCGAGATGAGGCCCGATTCCCCTGCACTGCGTGCAGAGCAATTCCGTGTTGCACATCACACATGAAAGGAGCCTTGATTTCCTTGATGGCACTCCAGAGAAACCCCAAGAACACTGTTTCAAGACTAGAGGGAACCTGAGGTCACTGTAGCAACACGAAAGAGCTCCGTGGACCAAAAATCAACTCGAGATGAGAGGTTAGTCCCTGGCTTCGACTCCAGAGGAATACCACCTTACCACAAGCACCTCAAGAGGAGGCTTCTCTCAGCTCTAGGTATGTGAGAGGGACCCTGAGTTTGCGGCCTCAAGTGGAATGGACACCGCGATGCCCTGACTCGAAATAAGGCCGGATATCCCTGCAGTGACTTGAATGCAGGCTCGTCTTGCATCTCCCAAGACGAAAGGATGTCTGAATCCCCTGTGGAGACCACAGAGAAAGATCTAGTTCCCCACCTCATGGCGACCAGAGGCCTCACATCCTTTGAAAACTTCAGAGGTACGCGGAGATCAGTGCCTCCAAAGGAGACGATGCCTGACTCCTCGTGAAACTTGATAAGAGTCCCAGGATTCCTGTGGCACGTGGAAAGGGACCCTTGGTCTCCCGCCTCAGCTGGAGAGGCGTCCCAATTGCACTGCCAAGCCTCGAGGAGAATCCCGAGTTGTCCCTCGCAACTAGGCAGAAGTCCTGACGTCGCTGAACAAAAACGTGCGTCGAAGGGCCATCCCCGTCGTAACTCGAGAATATACCCCAGGCTCCCGCCGCAACTCGAGAAAAACCATGAGACTTCCCCCTCGCCTCGAGATGACGCCCGATTCCCCTGCACTGCGTGCAGAGCAATTCCGTCTTGCACATCACACATGAAAGGAGCCTTGATTTCCTTGATGGCACTCCAGAGAAACCCCAAGAACACTGTTTCAAGGCTAGAGGGATCCTGAGGTCACTGTAGCAACACGAAAGAGCTCCGTGGACCAAAACTCAACTCGAGATGAGAGGTTAGTCCCTGGCTTCGACTCCAGAGGAATACCACCTTACCACAAGCACCTCAAGAGGAGGCTTCTCTCAGCTCTAGGTATGTGAGAGGAACCCTGAGTTTGCGGCCTCAAGTGGAATGGACTCCGCGATGCCCTGACTCGAAATAAGGCCGGATATCCCTGCAGTGACTTGAATACAGGCTCGTCTTGCATCTCTCAAGACGAAAGGATGTCTGAATCCCCTGTGGAGACCACAGAGAAAGATCAAGTTCCCCACCTCATCGTGACCGGAGGCCTCACATCCTTTGAAAACTCCAGAGGTACGCGGAGATCAGTGCCTCCAAAGGAGACGATGCCTGACTCCTCGTGAAACTTGATAGGAGTCCCAGGATTCCTGTGGCACGTGGAAAGGGACCCTTGGTCTCCCGCCTCAGCTGGAGAGGCGTCCCAATTGCCCTGCCAAGCCTCAAGGAGTATCCCGAGCTGTCCCTCGCAACTAGGCAGGAGTCCTGACGTCGCTGAAGAAACACGTGTGTGGGAGGGCCATCCCCATCGTAACTCGAGAATATACCCTAGGTTCCCGCCGCAACTCGAGAAAAACCATGAGACTTCCCCCTCGCCGCAAATTGAGGCCCGATACCCTGCACTGCGTGCAGAGCAATTCCGTGTTGCACATCACACATGAAAGGAGCCTTGATTTCCTTGATGGCACTCCAGAGAAACCCCAAGAACACTGTTGCAAGGCTAGAGGGATCCTGAGGTCACTGTAGCAACACGAAAGAGCTCCGTGGACCAAAAATCAACTCGAGATGAGAGGTTAGTCCCTGGCTTCGACTCCAGAGGAATACCACCTTACCACAAGCACCTCAAGAGGAGGCTTCTCTCAGCTCTAGGTATGTGAGAGGGACCCGGAGTTTGCGGCCTCAAGTGGAATGGACACCACGATGCCCTGACTCGAAATAAGGCCGGATATCCCTGCGGTGACTTGAATGCAGGCTCGTCTTGCATCTCCCAAGAAGAAAGGATGCCTGAATCCCCTGTGGAGACCACAGGGAAAGACCTAGTTCCCTACCTCATGGCGACCGGAGGCCTCACATCCTTTGAAAACTCCAGAGGTACGCGGAGATCAGTGCCTCCAAAGGAGACGATGCCTGACTCCTCGTGAAACTTGATAGGTGTCTCAGGATTCCTGTGGCACGTGGAAAGGGACCCTTGGTCTCCCGCCTCAGCTGGAGAGGCGTCCCAATTGCCCTGCCAAGCCTCGAGGAGAATCCCGAGTTGTCCCTTGCAACTAGGCAGGAGTCCTGTCGTCGCTGAACAAACACGTGGGTGGATGCGCCATTCCCGACATAACTCGAGAATATACCCCAGGTTCCCGCCGCAACTCGAGAAAAACCATGAGACTTCTCCCTCGCCGCGAGATGAGGCCCGATTCCTCTGCACTGCGTGCAGAGCAATTGCGTGTTGCACATCACACATGAAAGGAGCCTTGATTTCCTTGATGGCACTCCAGAGAAACCCCAAGAACACTGTTTCAAGGCTAGAGGGATCCTGAGGACAGAGTAGCCACACGAAAGAGCTCCGTGGACCAAAAATCAACTCGAGATGAGAGGTTAGTCCCTGGCTTCGACTCCAGAGGAATACCACCTTAAAACAAGCACCTCAAGAGGAGGCTTCTCTCAGCTCTAGCTATGTGAGAGGGACCCGGAGTTTGCGGCCTCAAGTGGAATGGACACCACGATGCCCTGACTCGAAATAAGGCCGGATATAACTGCGGTGACTTGAATGCAGGCTCGTCTTGCATCTCCCAAGACGAAAGGATGTCTGAATCCCCTGTGGAGACCACAGGGAAAGACCTAGTTCCCTACCTCATGGCGACCGGAGGCCTCACATCCTTTGAAAACTCCAGAGGTACGCGGAGATCAGTGCCTCCAAAGGAGACGATGCCTGACTCCTCGTGATACTTGATAGGAGTCCCAGGATTCCTGTGGCCCGTGGAAAAGGACCCTTGGTCTCCCGCCTCAGCTTGAGAGGCGTCCCAATTGCCCAGCCAAGCCTCGAGGATAATCCCGAGTTGTCCCTCGCAACTAGGCAGGAGTCCTGACGTCGCTGAACAAACACGTGGGTGGAAGCGCCATTTCCGTCGTAACTCGAGAATATACCCCAGGTTCCCGCCGCAACTCGAGAAAAACCATGAGACTTCTCCCGCGCCGCGAGATGAGGCCCGATTCCCCTGCACTGCGTGCAGAGCAATTGCGTGTTGCACATCACACATGAAAGGAGCCTTGATTTCCTTGATGGCACTCCAGAGAAACCCCAAGAACACTGTTTCAAGGCTAGAGGGATCCTGAGGTCACTGTAGCAACACGAAAGAGCTCCGTGGACTAAAAATCAACTCGATATGAGAGGTTAGTTCCTGGCTTCGACTCCAGAGGAATACCACCTTACCACAAGCACCTCAAGAGGAGGCTTCTCTCAGCTCTAGGTATGTGAGAGGGACCCTGAGTTTGCGGCCTCAAGTGGAATGGACACTGCGCTGCCCTGACTCGATACAAGGCTGGATATCCCTGCAGTGACTTGAATGCAGGCTCGTCTTGCATCTGCCAAGATGAAAGGTTGTCTGAATCCCCTGTGGAGACCACAGAGAAAGACCTAGTTCCCCACCTCATCGCGACCGGAGGCCTCACATCCCTTGAAAACTCCACAGGTACGCGGAGATCAGTGCCTCCAAGGGAGACGATGCCTGACTCCTCGTGAAACTTGATAGGAGTCCCAGGATTCCTGTGGCACGTGGAAAGGGACCCTTGGTCTCCCGCCTCAGCTGGAGAGGCGTCCCAATTGCCCTGCCAAGCCTCGAGGAGAATCCCGAGTTGTCCCTCGCAACTAGGCAGGAGTCTGACGTCGCTGAACAAACACGTGGGTTGAAGGGCCATCCCCGTCGTAACTCGAGAATATACCCCAGGTTCCCGCCCCAACTCGAGAAAAACCATGAGACTTCCCCCTCGCCGCAACATGAGGCCCGATTCCCTGCACTGCGTGCAGAGCAATTCCGTGTTGCACATCACACATGAAAGGAGGCTTGATTTCCTTGATGGCACTCCATCGAAACCCCAAGAACACTGTTTCAAGACTAGAGGGATCCTGAGGTCACTGTAGCAACACGAAAGAGCTCCGTGGACCAAAAATCAACTGGAGATGAGAGGTTAGTCCCTGGCTTCGACTCCAGAGGAATACCACCTTACCACAAGCACCTCAAGAGGAGGTTTCTCTCAGCTCTAGGTATGTGAGAGGGACCCTGAGTTTGCGGCCTCAAGTGAAATGGACACCGCGATGCCCTGACTGGAAATAATGTTGGATATCCCTGCAGTGACTTGAATGCAGGCTCGTCTTGCATCTCCCAAGACGAAAGGATGTCTGAATCCCCTGTGGACACCACAGGGAAAGACCTAGTTCCCTACCTCATGGCGACCGGAGGCCTCACATCCTTTGAAAACTCCAGAGGCACGCGGAGATCAGTGCCTCCAAAGGAGACGATGCCTGAATCCTCGTGAAACTTGATAGGTGTCTCAGGATTCCTGTGGCACGTGGAAAGGGACCCTTGGTCTCCCGCCTCAGCTGAAGAGGCGTCCCAATTGCCCTGCCAAGCCTCGAGGAGAATCCCGAGTTGTCCCACGCAACTAGGCAGGAGTCCTGATGTCGCTGAACAAACACGTGTGTGAAAGGGCCATTCCTGTCGAAACTCGAGAATATA